>NW_024070187.1:45190511-45242814 GCF_014754425.2 Oryx dammah | reverse complement strand
GGCAACTGTAATTTTAAAACTTGCAAAATAGGACAGTGAAGGGAGACTATCAATAAACAAAAAGAAAATGATCAAAATCTGTACATTCAGAACGGGGAAGAAAAGATTTCCAGAGTATTTTTTATACACCACTGCATGAATAAGGAAATGCCTTCCTGCCTGAGTGTTTATACCCAAAACAATACATTTCTTTTGAACTGTAACTTAACTTTCTGTTATCACATGTCATGCTATAACAATCAAACGTACATTTGTGGTAAAGCCAAAAACCACTCTGAAGAAGTGGTCTTAACCACAATTCAAAGCTTATAAAGATTATCTGAGCCATTAACCTGTCGAGCTGCTTTCATACACTGGTAGACAAAAAGGCAGGCCCAGCAGTTCGCTGTAGCTGCTCCCAGAAGCTTCACAAGGAAGCCACGGGGCTCTGCAAGGGTAATGGAAGTTGGTGGTACAAAAATCTAACAGCAAACTACTTTGTCTTGGGTAGCACCTAATAAAACATCAACCATCTGAGGAGCCTCAGCTCGGTACAGGTAAAAGACAGACTCTGAATTGAGAATCACTATGAAGTGATTAGGGCTTCCCTGGTGGCTGAGTCGGTAAAGAATTTGCCTGCAATGTGGGAGACCTGGGTTCAGTCCCTGGGTTGGGAAGATTCCCTGGAGGAGGGCATCGCAACCCACTCCAGTACTCTTGCCTGAAGAATCCCCATGGACAGAGGAGTCTGGCAGACTAGTCTGTGGGATCGCAAAGAGTCGGACATGACTGAGTGACAAAAAAATGGAAAAAAAAAAAAATGAAGAATATAGAACGTCAGTCACTTAAAGTCATAAAGCACTAGAAGACGAGGCAAAAGCCTTGGGAGTTTGATGGTAGCAAGGAGGAAAACAAAGGTTAAGACCTCTTGGCAGGTGTAGATTTAACTGTCACAGTTTGGGTCATTCGGGTTATATATTTACTTAATATCTTGCTGTGCTATGAATTCAAATTAGGCAAACTGCAAAGCTGTTCTATTATAAATTTACTGTAATTGGCTAGTCAACTTCCCTCTATCATTTGTCTAACTAGAAAGAAGAAGGGCACAGTTCTTTAAAGATCACCTGCTACACTTCACCAACTTAATTCTTAACATTTCTTCTCTCATCAACATCTATCTATACAGGCATGTTTTCTAAAGACATGTGGTCTCTATTCTCTTAAGTATTAGATTTTTTACTTCCCCTCATTCTTGACTTCCATCACAAGGAATTCATTGACAAATGCTGTCCACTGCCTTCTCAAATTATCTTCTATATTTCCACTCCCTGATTCCATAAAGTTAGATGAAACTCTTATTACAACTTTTATATCTATAGCATCTTAAACTAGCCTCATGCAATAAAACAGACAAGCACACAACAAACAGAATGTATGTGTTTATATGTGTTCTCATTTAACTATCACCAACAATCCTGATAGGCCTTCAAACTGAGAAGGGAAATTTAAACCTCAAACAGTCACGATAGGATATTCCTCTGCTTCTGATTTCACATTGATCATACTAAGGCTGAAGATTAAATATACAAGGAAGCCATCTCTAGTCATTAAACCACTCATCTTCTTTAACTCCCCAAATAATTGTTTGTCCCAATTCACTAATAAATTAATTCCTATTTGCTCTTCCATGAAATAAACCACCTATCATATGGAAATTTATTTAAATGTTCCAGAAAAATCACTGCTTAACCTGTAAAGTATTTCTTAGCAAACCAAAACTGTTGATTCTCAAGGATGAAATGCTACAGTAATCCAACTAGAGAACAGGAACAATGCCACAGTTAAATCAGCCATGAAAATCTGATTGTGTTAACAGCCCTAGGGATTAGTCAAATCTACAGTCCTTCTTTAAGTATCCCAGTAATGAAGAAAATGTCAATCTGTTTCCGTAATAAACTAGAGATGCACAAGGGAATTTTTAGGCCATAACTTTTATGCTGGACAATTTTTTTTAATGGCAGAAGTGTACATTAGAGAAATATGGACAACAATTATGCATGTATTATTCATATAAAATTGACTCAACTGCATACAATATTAACATCAAGTTTTCAAATGCAAGTCTGTATGTACACAGCATATGCTCACTAAATGAATGAATAATATTAAATAGTAAGTCATCTGTTTAAAAAGGTGAACAAAAAACTGTCATGAAACTGTAGCTCTTAAACTATAATATTACACCAACTATTGTTTTAAAATATATATATATATAATTAAGGAAAACTAATATCTTTATATTCACTACACATTTTTTTAACTTTTTGTTTTATATTGCAGTATAGTTGATTAACAATGTTGTGTTAGTTTCAGGTATATAGCAAAGTGGTTCAGTTACACATATACATATATCGATTCTTTTTCAAATTCTTTCCCCATTGAGTTTGTTACACAATATTGACCAGAGTCCACTGCCCTATACAGTAGGCCCTTATTGGTTACCCTTTTAAATACAGTAGTGTGTACAAATCAATCCCAAACTCCCTAATTATCCCTCCCCCACAACCCTTCTACCCTGGTAATGGTAAGTTCATTTTCACAGTCTTGTTTCTGTTCTGTAAATAAGTTTATTTGTATCATTTATTTTTAGATTCCTTAGGACATTTCTGTCTGACTTACTTCACTCAGTGCCAATCGCTACATCCATTCCCCCTTGCTGCAACTGGTATTATTCCATTCTTTGCAATGGCTAAGCAGTGTTCCATGGTGTGCTTAGTGCTTCAGTTGTATCTGACTTTGCGACCCCATGGAGTGTAGCCTGCCAGGCTCCTCTGTCCATGGGGATTCTTCAGGCCAGAATACTGGAGTATTCTCGTCTGTTGCCACCCTCCTCCAGGAACCAGGGATCAAACCTGAGTCTCTCTCATCTCCTACGTTGGCACTTTACCACCAGTGGCACCTGACAAGTCATTGCAGGATCACATGGCAGCTCTATTTTTAGTTTTTAAAGGAACCTCCATACTGTTGTCCATAGTGGCTATCGCAATTTACATTTCCACCTACAGTGTAAAAGGGTTTCCTTCTCTCCAAATCATCTCCAGCATTTACTGTTTGTAGACTTCTTGATGATCATCATTCTGACTGTTATGGGTTGATGTCTCACTGTAGTTTTGATTTGTATTTCTCTAATAATTCAGTTCAGTTCAGTTGCTCAGTCGTGTCCGATTCCTTGCAACCCCAGGGACTGCAGCACACCAGACTTTCCTGTCCATCACCAACTCCTGGAGCTTGCTCAAACCTATATCCATTGAGTTGGTGATGCTATCCAACCATCTCATCCTCTGTCATCCCATTCTCCCCCTGCCTTCAATCTCTCCCAGCATCAGGGTCTTTACCAATGAGACAATTCTTCGCATTAGGTGGCCAAAGTATTAGAGCTTTAGCATTAGTCCCTCCAACGAATATTCAGGATTGATTTCCTTTAGGATTGACTGGTTTGACCTCTTTGCTGTCCAAGGGACTCTCAAGAGTCTTCTCCAACACCACAGTTCAAAAGCATCAATTCTTCAGCGCTCAGCTTTCTTTAAGGTCCAACTCTCTCACATCCATACATGACCACTGGAAAAACCATAGCTTTAAATAGACGGACCTTTGTCAGTAATGTCTCTGCTTTTTAATATGCTGTTTAGGTTTTTTCATAGCTTTTCTTCCAAGGAGCAAACATCTTTTAATTTCATGGCTGCAGTTACCATCTGCTGTGATTTTGGAGCCCAAGAAAATAAAGTCTCTCACTGTTTCCATTGTTTCCTCTTCTATTTGCCATGAAGTGATCGGACTGGATGCCATGGTCTTAGTTTTTTGAATATTTAATTTTAAGCCAGCTTTTTCACTCTCCTCTTTCACTTTCATCAAGAGGCTCTTTAGTTCCTCTTTGCTTTCTGCCATAAGGGTGGTTTCATCTGCATATCTGAGGTTATTGATATTTCTCCCAGCAATCTTGATTCCAGCTTGTGCTTCATCCAGTCTGTCATTAACATGATGTACTCTGTAAGTAAGCTAAATAAGCAAGGTGACAATATACAGCCTTGTCGAACTCCTTTCCCAATCTGGAACCAGTCTGTTGTTCCATGCTCGGTTCTAACTGTTGCTTTTTGACTTACATACAGATTTCTCAGGAGGTAATTAAGGTGGTCTGGCATTCCCATCTCTAAGAATTTTCCAGTTTGTTGTGATCCACACAGTCAAAGGCTTTAGAGTAGTCAATGAAGTAGATGTTCTTCTGGAATTCTCTTGCTTTTTTCTAGGATCCAACAGATGTTGGTAATTCGATCTCTGGTTCTTCTGCCTTTTCTAAATCCAGCTTGACCATCTGGAATTTCTTGGTTTATGTACTGTTGAAGTACGTGATATTTAATAACTAGATAACTAATAATTAAGTACCTTTCCATGTGACTCTTGGCCATCTGTATGTCTTCTTTGAAGAAATGTCTATCGCACATTTGTTGACGGGGTTGTTTGAAGATGACCAACTATTTTAAATTAACCAATGATTATGAACAAAATGATCTGAAATGTCCAACAAGTTATTTTCTACAGTGGAGGAAAAAATTATAAATTGTCTACCAATTGAGCTGATACCAACTTCACAAATTTTATAATGAGGAGAAAAAGGAATTAACTATTTTACCAAGTCTAAAAAGCTAAAATGATGATTAATTTCCTCACTCTAATGAAACTGTCTACTTTTCCCAAAGAGAATGTCCTGCCAACATACCATGCTATAGGTAATTGCTGTTTCTTGCTCTTCAATAGCAGTTTAGTTTAATGAGGCATACTGATACTTCAAAAAAAAGTGATAATCCATATTGTTGACAGATTCTATTAAGAACCGGTATCAAGATCTAAATGGGGCTACAAACAATACAGCTGAAAAGAACTCCTTAGAAGTTTATGTTCTTTCATGTAGTTTTGTTGAATCTAAAACTAACTGTTAGGAAAAGTTACATATACCAGGTGTAAATTTTCAGTAATTTCACCCAGGCAATTTTTTACTACAATAACAATAATCAAGTGCTAACATAAGATCCATTATGTATAAGCCAGACAATGATGCTGTTAACAAATTAACTGCCTGGGCTTTTAAAATGTTAGTAACTCCTGGGTATGAAGGATAGTTTAAGATTGAAGTTAAGTACTTAATTCTAAGTATAAGTTTGAATTCTGGAATAAAAATCAAAGCAAAAGGGGGATCATTCTAATTGTTGACTTTTTCCCTGATTATCCAAAAATGGTTTGGTTCTAGTATTCCTCAAGAAATTAATCCTACTCGTCTGGCCATTATACTCAACAACTTTCTTCTGAAAGAGGAACACTACTTTGTCTTGGGTCAGCCCTCTTCACTTTTGGACAATTTACTAGCATCTACATTTTATGCTATTTTCGTAACATTCTTATTTCTCACTTGGTTTGCCAGGTTCTCTGACTCAAAACACAGTCATATATTATTCTACACAATAAGAATATAGAGCTAATATTCTTGTTCATTCAGACTGCATGTAAACGAGAGAGAGAGGGCTAAGGGGTAGAAAGGAAGAGAGAAGAGAGAACTGCAATATAAAAGAGCAGTTTAAAAAAAAAGGTTGGAGAGAAAAAGATTGCTTGAGGAAGTGACAGAGTCACCAAGTTGAAGAAACATAAAAGAGAGCCATGGAGTGTCTGATGGCCGTAAAAGGGCAATCGTCCACCTCCTAACAAACCAAATCTGGTCAACACCAAATATGGAAATGTTTTCAATCAAACACAGAGCTTTTCTTCTGTGGGATATGAACATAGATCACATTCTTTCCCTACAAAAAAAAAAAACCTCACACTTGGATATCTACTATTGTGAGAAAAATATGTTGACTTGTTGCATAAACAATTTTCAAGTTTTTCTACCCCAAAGTTCAGGACTTTCTAACAAGAAAAACACCACAATCCTTTCACTGTTATTCTAAAGCTTCAGTCTCTACATCTGTAAAATAGGAAAGTTAAATGACAACCTGGAAAGCCATGTGAAGATTGAGCTAATACCCATAAAACACTTTAAGGGGGCATTTTGTAAGTACAATACCTGCTAAGTGTTAGCTATTATGCACTCAGCTTTTCTCAGCCTTTAGACTTACAAACCTCAACTCACAAAAGGTAACGGATGACAGAACCATTCAAATCAAGATCATTTCAAAATAAAATGCATTTCTGTATATATCTACTCATTCTATTTATAAATTAAGGTTGGTAAATAAGAGAACGACCTATTCTGCTGTTGCAGGACAGAAACGTTATCTTAAAATCTAGTGTTCTCAAAAAGTTCATTCATTCAATAAGTATTTACTGAGTACCTGCTATGACTAGTCACTGTCCTGGGGCTGAGGATATAGGAATCAACAAAATAAAAATTTGTGTAACGTGGAGGATTGGGGAGGGGAAGGATTAGAAATTGGCTCCCGGCAGAGGACGCAGGGGCTTTTATTTCAAAAGTGAATGCTTTCAATGGATTCTGCCTGTTCCAAGTGTTATATACTTGTTACTTGCCTCTCCCCTATTCTTGCCCCGAGTCTAGAGTTTCTCACTCAGAGTACTTTTTCCACAGAAATTTCAAATATAAAGGAATTTTAATAAGTTCAATTTCATGCACAATTAATCTAGCTGCTATCACCACCACTTCAACGTACAGTTTTGATCACTTTCATTCACTCACTGCTATGATAAAACACAAAAGCACTCAATCAAAGTAAATGCTTTGAAAATGTTGTGTCCTATCTCCCACCCTAGGAATCCCCAGAATTCCTTATAACAAATAATTAAAGGGCAGAGGGGAAAAGGAATCAGTCGTCCTTCCTGACCACTAGCACATTTTCAGTTATGATCTTTCAAGATTTTATGTTCACTCGGTAATTGTTAAAGCAACACCTGAAGACTTGTGGAGGTCAACTACGGCCGCCATGATTTTATTTGCAGTTCTTCTTCATCAGCTACCAGAGCCTCACAGAGCTCATTCACTCTGAGGTTTAGGAAACTGGCTACACGGTTGATATGGTCTCCATTATGAAAGCTGTACTCCTCACTGAAATGACAAGTCTGGCATTTCCAAGGAAACTCATGCACATTTCCCTGCTCATCACTCACCTACATGTGCTAACAGTTCAACAGTGTAACATCAACTGATTCCATTGTATTTTTTCAAAAGAAAGAGATTCGCTGATTTTTATGACAGTTCAAAAGCATATGCTCATTTTCAAGTAGGTTCATATTCAAGATGGGTTCTAATATTCTTAACAGATATCCCAGATCCCACAGAAATGCAAAATAGTATTATTTTTTTAAGTAATAAATTAAAAAGTAGTTTCAGAAAGTTCCTAATTCTAAAAATACTATAATTTACTTAAAAGATTTATTTTTTTTAAACTTTGTTACCTTCAGAATCTAACACAACTTTTAAAATATTTTCAAAGCACCTTAACCTTCATTCTTAGGGGGTATTTTTGACTGATCTGTTTTTAGTAACCAAAAGTATAATGGAGCCATATCTAATAATTGATATAGTAGTTTACGATATGTTTTCTTCTAATTCTAGATGTGTGGTTGAGGTGCTGCCTCTGGTCAGTGCTCTCAGTTCTAGGACAACTATAACTAGAAGGTAGTTGAGTTTCTTTCTAAACTACAGTTTAGGAGGCAAAGCTTTGAAAGAAAAAGATAAGTTGCTCACATGCGTTATGATAAAGTAAAAGGGACACAGTTATAAAGAAAGAAATGCCACAAGGGTATCCCCTTGCATGAAACCTTGCACCCAACAGGATAAGCAGCATGAGGCCAAAAGTGATGATGATGGAAGTAAACATGACTAATATGATGATGAAAAGCCAAGTAATGCCACTGATATAAGTAGGAAGTCTGAGAAAAGACAAGGTTGGGTGGGGGACTGGGGGTGGGGGTGGGGTGCTTGGGGAAATAATAATAGGATTCAACTGTACATGGAAAGAAAAGATAGAACTGTACATGAAACAACAGGTTTCTAATTGGGAAAGGAGTACGTCAAGGCTGTATATTGTCACCCTGCTTATTTAACTTCTATGCAGAGTACATCATGAGAAATGCCCAGCTGGATGAAGCACAAGCTGGAATCAAGACTGACAGGAGAAATATCAATAACGTCAGATATGCAGATGACATCATTCTTATGGCAGAAAGTGAAGAAGAACTAAAGAGCCTCTTGATGAAAGTGAAAGAGGAGAGTGAAAAAGTTGGCTTAAAGCTCAACATTCAGAAAATGAAGATCATGGCATCCGGTCTCATCACTTCATGGCAAATAGATGGGGAAACAATGGAAACAGTGAGAGACTTTATTTTCTTGGGCTCCAAAATCACTGCAGATGGTGACTGCAGCCATGAAATTAAAAGACACCTGTTCCTTGGAAGAAAAGCTATGACCAACCTAGACAGCATATTAAAAAGCAGAAACATTACTTTGCCAACAAAGGTCCATCTATTCAAACCTATGGTTTTTCCAGTGGTCATGTATGGATGTGAGAGTTGGACCTTAAAGAAAGCTGAGCGCTGAAGAATTGATGCTTTTGAACTGTGGTGTTGGAGAAGGCTCTTGAGAGTCCCTTGGACTGCAAGGAAATCCAAACAGTCCATCCTAAAGGAGATCAGTCCTGAATATTCATTGGAAGGACTGATGTTGACTGAAACTCTAATACTCTGGCCACCTGATGCAAAGAACTGACTCATCTGAAAAGACCCTGATGCTTAAAAAGACTGAAGGCAGGAGAAGGGCACGACAGAGGATGAGATGGTTGGATGGCATCACCGACTCGATGGACATGAGTTTGAGCAAGCTCCAGGAGTTGGTGATGGACAAGGAAGTCTGGCATGCTACAGTCTCTGGGGTCACAAAAAGTTGGACATGACTGAGCAAATGAACTGGACTATATTTCACCCAATTCAGAGCAGCTACTATGTATGGTTTTGACTCAATTTCTAAGAACTTGCAGAGAAAAATGAATTGTGTTTATTATCTTTTGGCTTATTATTTTGGCAAAGATTTTCTCTGTTTTTCAACTCCCAAGTGTAGAAAACTAATGTACAAATTCCATTGTTATGAAACAATTTACCAGAAGTCTTCATTCTCTTATTGTTTTCTAGGGAGGAGGAAACTGTATTTCAAACACAATCTTAAAACATACATATGCTGACACTATCCTACTCTGAGGCTTAATTTTTAAAAAAGAATACTCACCAGAAACTCTGTGATCATCTTTAATAAGTCTATAAAGCAAATATGTGCTGTTATGCGGATACTGGAATAGCAGAGGCACTAATCCAAGAAAAATAAAAATTTTTAAATTATCAAATCTTCACAAAAACAGAAGCTCTAACATTTAACTACCTTAAATACTTGTGATATATCTAATTTATGGTAAAATTTTTTTCAGTGTTAAACCTTTATATTTCCCTTCTAAGGCAAAGAGGTATATGAAAAAGTTCTAAGATCTAAGAAATAGGAGAATGAACTGGGTAGATTTTAGTATGTATCATCAGTTTTTCCAAACTTTTTAAATTGCATGGGTCATTTTCATCAATTCAAAGAAAGAGTAACTCCTCCACAACTAAGAAATATTATAAATTTCTTATCTGTGAGCCTTTTGGAGAAGGAAATGGCAACCCACTCTAGTATTCTTGCCTGGAAAAAATCCCATGGACAGAGAAGCCTGGCTCTCTACAGTCCACAGGGTTGCAAAGAGTCAGACATGACTGAGAGACTTCACTATCACTGACACAATGAGCCTTTAAATATTTACCAGGGCAAGCAAGCAACAAGAAAACACATGTACACACATACAAATAATACTATAAAAAACAAATATGAAGTTTCATAGTTTGATAACTGTTCCCTAATGTCAGAGATTAAACTACTGAGCTAATAATACTGTTTTAAATATCTGAAGTCTTCTCTGGCTGAGATCAGTTTGACAATACAGATTTGTAAGACGGAGTTTCATACTGTTTCCCAGTTGATCATTACTAGAACTTAGGTCTGCAATACAGTACACATATGTACGCTTGAAACGAGTTTTCACACAACTATATCATGTGATACACTCATGACATTTCCTTTTCTGTTCTTTCCTGCTTAATCTAATTCGTCGGGGTGGGGGGTGGGGGAGGCGAGAAGAACAGCAACTTAAACTGATTGCAAAATGGGCTGCCATCGGCAGTTTGAAAACTATTGATTTAAGAGTTGATTAACACCAGAATACATGCCAAGGGACAGTATACTAGATTACTTGGTAAAACGGGCAGAGTTAATGCCCTCTAGAGCATGGCTACTGTTTCCCTTTTCTTCCTACTCCTCAGATAATCTCCTATACTAAACTTCACTCGCCTATCACTAGGAGCCACAGACTGGAACCTATCCTGGTCACTTTTTCTCAGCAAGGCAAAACAATATAAAACTAATACTACTTCTGAGAGACATCTATTACTATGGGAAGCATACACTTAGTGGAACTAAAACAATCCAATCAACATACACATAAATGTGCATACCTTGTTTACTTCAGCTTAAAAAAATGAAACAAGTTTGTTTCAAAATACTCCTTTCTACATTCACTGCGCTGATTTTCTTTTCTATTGCATGTCTTAATGCTGATCATAACCCACTAAATTGAGTTCTTGACCCACTAATGAATAGGTGGAAACCTGAAATTTGAAAAACACAGCTTCAGAGAACACACAAATCAAACTAGCAGGATAAGAGAACCACAGATAAATTACCAGTATCTAGTGGCCACCTTCTTTCACTGACGAGAAAAAGCTCAAAGAACTGAAAACATTAGTCAAAGAGTGATTGTTTATTTAACTCCAGGAAGACCATACACGAAGGTATAAGATTTAGGAAAAGAAACTGTGACAGCATTACACCCCCACACAAAGGAGTTCCCGATACAGCATTTAATAATCATCACCACTGTTACTCTAACACTGGGTTCTCGCATGCTCAATCCCGCACTAAATGCATACATAATCTATATAAGTGGTGTGTGTTAAGGTATATATATGTATGTATATGCACATAATGCAATATATAAATTATATAAGTATTACTTATGGTATTGTATTTTTAATACATAAATTTATATTTTTTTCCAAGCCATTCTTACAACCTGTCAAAACAACAAGGTAGTGCCAGATCTGAAACCCAGGTTGGCTGGCTGCAGAATCTCAGCTCTTAACCACTCAGGTATAAGCTCTTCCAAAAGAAAAGGAGTACCCAGCTCTGGCTGTGCATCAAGAATCCTCTGTGGCGTTAAAGAGAAACAGACAGATGCCCAAGTGCATCTAAAAGGAGATATAAAAGGAGACTTTTTTAGGCTGAAGTGGCAAATATTACAGAGAAATATATTTTATAGATAACGTATCAATACCATCTCCAACCCATTATGTCAGAAAAGATCTTTTCTGAAGGAGTAGATACTGCCATATTGGACATAAAACACCTGTTGAATTAATTGACAGTTGACTTCACCTTGAAATTTGATTCACTGTCATTATAGGCTAGAATTTAATAAAAAGTAGTTTTGTCTTAGATTTAACAATTAAATTCCACTGATAATTTAACTGCTGACACATCAAAAAGGTTCTCGACATAAGGTAGCCTAAATGATTAAAATTACAGGCTGTTCCACTGTACTTCTATCACACTTATATATCCATGATTTAAACCTCTATTTTCCCAACATATTTTCCTTCATTACCTAAAAGATAAAGAATTTTGAACCTAATGTTACATAAATGAATTCAGCATTCTCCCTGGGTTGATTCACTTCCACATCTTGAAGAAAACACTTAGTAGCAAGCACATAGTGCACAATTCGGAGGTTTCCAAGGTTTCAGATAATTAAGAAATGGTTTTGACTACATCACTCAAATAAAATGTTATGAACAGAAAAACCTTAAAGATTTTGATGGTCAAGAGGGTAATATGAAGCCTAGAATTACCACTATTAGCAACCACAAGTAACAGTGGGGCTACATACCTCAAGCACATGAAAGATTAACTGTATGCTTATGGTGGTGAAGAGAGAACAATCAATCACACTATTAATGAAGAATCACTCATTTTCCTCAGTAGAAATTTTTTGTAAAAGACAAAAACAGCACAAACTATAAATGGTCCATGTAAAAATTATTCTGTTTGGCCAAATTAATACCCTAACTGAAGAACTGTATCCAATTATTTCCTGTTCAGGCTTCCATGAAATGACAGTACTGCAGAGAAACTAGCCTATGATGTAAACCATAAAGATAATTACAGACTAACATATGAATAATCCCCAAACTATTTCATGAAAGAAATTATAATCGATTACTATTAAAATTTAGCAAAAAATGTCTACTCCAGTGTATCCTATAACCGTATCTCAAAAGGAGGGGGAGAGGGGAGTCATTCAACAAGCTTGGGATATATAGTTTTTTTCCTAAACAAAAAATACTTTTGCCATAAATCCATAACCACATCTGCAATCTAAGTATTAAAATATTTTAAAATACATGTTAATTAAATATAGAATCATTAGTGTTTGTTCTACCCATGATCTTGGGGGATCACTGGAAGATTTCTAAAGCATACCTTTTAATCCACGCCATGGTACTTCAAGAACATGTTAAGGTAAGCCACAGGCTGGAACACTTCGATGCACCTCACAACACCTCAGCCAGTATATCTGTATCATTCTCCTTTCCTTTTGAGATCAAAATGTTTCCGAAGAACTATAATGCTTCCATCTGAATGACAGTTTCATAATTTCAATGACTTAAAAACAAACAAACAAAAAAAGGACTTAAGTGTTGATATGTTAAGCCACTAGTACACTGTGTTAACTGAAGCCGCAACTAAGACAAGCAAGCCAGCTGCTGCTACTGCTATATAACACTGTCATTTTTAATATGACCCTCATGTGAATGAGGAAGAGTCCTTGTTTAGTGGCCAGTGACAGCCCTTGCTTTCCTGCATGCCTGAATACCTTCGCTTCAGTTGTGTTCAACTTTCTGCGACCCTATGGACTGCAGCCCACCAGGCTCCTGTCCTTGGGATTCTCCAGGCAGGAATACTGGAGTGGGCTGCCATGCCCTTCCCAGGTGATCTTCCTGACTCTGGGATTGAACCCACGTCTCTTACGTTTCCTGCATTGGCAGGTAGGTTCTTTACCACTAGCTTGCTTTACTGGGATCTATCCAAAGCCCACAAATCTCTTTGCCCCAACTGATTCTTCAGTTTTCTTCTCAAGGAATTAAAATAACCTAAAAGACGGGTCTGGAACACTTGGTAGATGCCAGGTTCTCCTCTGACCAACTATTCTATGTAGAAGGAGAGCTGGAAATTACAACACACCTGCATAAAATGGAATTCGTTAATAGACACAACAGGAATGCCCTCAATAACACCCCTTCCTGATGCTAATATTACTGAATCATTTTAATTCCATGGAAGTCATTAAGGTGCAAAAAGTTCCTCTCTCTAAAGTTTACTTCTATGAAGAGCATGCAGATAAATGAATAGATCAACGGCTAACTACCAGGTTTTAGTGCTTCTGTGATTGCCCTGGCAGGTTACCTGATTCCTCCTTCCTCTTCACCCCACTCCACCTTTCTTACACATGAAGACATTAAAAACACTTCATTATTTAAATTATACAGTAAGAAGTCTATGTACCGTATTTTAAAACTAAAATTTCACTCTACTTTTGCTTCAAGCTTGGCACTCTATAGTTTTAAGAAGAATGAACACTCAAGCTACACAAAAGAAGTAAAAGAAGTAATACAAACATTTATGTCATAAAGCAATTAACATTGCTTTAGGATGACTGACCAGGAAACTTTTAATAAAAGCAAGCCATAAAAAGAGCTTCCAAGGAAAGAAAGTAGCTGGGAGAGGTTTGCTATACTCTGGGTTTGTAGAACAGCTTGTGTAAAGGTTGACAGACAAGGAATGGGAGATGACAAAAGTTTCCCGGCTAAAAAGAACATGCTAAAAAGCACATGCTAAGGAAAAACAGAAATTGTTTCCTGCTTAAAAGAGTAGATTCAACAGATGAATGTCAGAAAAACTACATATTCCTGAGATTTAGATTTACTGTAGGTTGTAGGGAATACAGATTACAAAATACAGGTAACTCTTTGGAAAGCTTAACAGTGGCATAACTGAATACAGAAAAGAATTCTACCAGGGCAGGTGGGAAAATAATAATGAACAACAGAAACAAGGGATCTGGTCCACTGAATCACTGCAGCCACAATCACCTTTTAAACTGATCATTTCCCTCCTCTAGCTTAAAAGCTTTCAAAGCCTCTCTATGTTACAACCTCCTGGAAGGAAATCCACCTTGTTTCCTACACTCTGCCCGTCCAAATAAACATATCCTATATGTAACTATCAGGTTAATGTTCCTGAAGTACAGTTAGTTCCTCTCTTACACAGGAAGAATAATGTGAATCACTGAGAACTAAGGCATGCTTTAAATACATCAGATAATAAAGACTAAAAGCCCAATGTTTACTCATTATCTCATCTTTCATAATCTCATTTTCTTGGGGAGAAAACCGACAGTCTGTGGTCAAGTGACTGACCCAAGAAAACACACAGTATGGGAAAAGAACTAGGATTTAAGTCTAGACCCTCCAGCTGGAATTTCAACACTTCGTCTACACAATATTGTCGTAAATATTATTAGAGAAGTGGTACTGGGGCTAACACTGTTGATAATATGCCAGGAACTAAGCTAGGGACATGTGTGTTCATGTGCTCAGTTACTTTATTTACATCTCACTCTGCGCCACTCTATGTACTGTGACCTGCCAGGCTTCTCTGTCCTGGGATTCTCCAGGTAAGAATACTGGAGTGGGTTTGCCATGCCCTCCTCCAGGGGAATCTTCCCAACCCAGGGATCAAACCCACATCTCTTTTATCTCTTGCAGTGGAAGGCAGGTTCTTTACCAGTAGCAACACCTAAGAAGCCTCATGCTAGGAACCTAATAGTATTTTATTTCATCCTGATCTAAGACTAACTAGTTGCCTCTTTTACAGACTGAGGCTCCTGGAGATCTGAGCACTAATTTATTCAACATAATGCATCAGAGACTCAAAGTGGTTGGTCTAATATTCTCTCCCATGTGTCCAACTTTAAAACCCACACTCATGTTGCTACGCTAATCTATCTCCCAGAAGCAATCAGAAGAAATCAAGTCCAACACTGAAGCTTTATTCTTCAACCTGGCTGATATAACAATAATCTAATTTTTTAATGCATCTTAACCAAAATGTAGGCAGTGTATATAAATAGATTTTTTTAATCTATAATTTAGCAAGAGACTATATGCACATTGACTAAAGCCACTAAGAAGGATTAGAATCATATTTAATCACTCAAGTCAGAAAGTTCATTTGATTCCTACAAATGAGATCCAGGTTGTTCATGAACTTATGCACACGAAAGATCTTTTAAAGCTGACTTGTAAATCGTAGTAGTTATCAATATAAATTTTGGTTGACAAAACAAAAACAAGCATGAAATTTATTTCCCTTAAGAAGCTGCACTGCCATGTTTCCCCATGGATTGCTCCCAGTCTTAGCCTCATGATGAGCAAATCATGTACTAGCTGAGGATATTCAGTCAAATATCAGTTAATTTTTCTATACAGAAAACAGGACCTATTTATAGCACAGGGAACTCTATTCAATACTCTGCAATAACCTAAATGGCAAAAGAATCTGAAAAACAGATACATGTATATGTATCTGGGGCTTCCCCGATGGCTCAGTGGTAAAGAACTGCCTGTAATGCAGGAGACCCAGTTCCATCCCTGGGCTGGTAAGATCCCCTGGAGAAGGAAATGGCAACCCACTCCAGTATTCTTGACTGGGAAAATCCCATGAACAGAGGAGCCCTGCAAGCTACTGTCCATAGGGTCCCAAAGAGTCGAACACAACGGAGCTCATGCACTGTGTATGTATAACCAAAACGTTTTGTTGTCCATCTGAAACTAGCACAATAATGTAGATCAACTATACTCCAATATAAAATAAAAGCTAAAAAAATACTCCAAAGACTTTATCTGTCACATACTGTTTTACAGCATCCCAAATTTTATTACTCTCAAACTACCAGAAATCTCAACAGAAAACTTTTAAAAGATCATCAAAAGGTATTACAGAAACTTGCCAGCTTTTAAAATACACCTAGGTAGGCTTATTTTAGGAGAAACCTGAGTTTGGGACTTCCCTGGGTGGTCCAGTGGTTAAGAATCCACCTTGCAATGCAGGGGACATGGGTTCAATCCCTGGTCAGAGAACCAAGAGTCCATATGCCAAGGAACAACTAAGCCCATGAGCTACAACTAAGAGCCAACACAGCCAAATCGAATTAAAATCTGAAGATTAAAAAAAATAGAAAGAAACCAAGTTTTGTTGAGGGAAGCACACAATATTAAGAGGTATGAAGGAAAAAAGGTGCTGGGTTTGGTTTAATTGGACATATGCAACAGCTCCTCCTTGCTCCAGTTTCTGGTGTCCTCCAGACAACATTTGTTCTAGCCACACTGGACATCTGTACACTTCTCAGAACACACCATGGTGTTTCAGATCTCTGGACCTCTGCCCCAGCCTTCCATACCCACAAACTGCAGTAGTAGTGGGCAAAACAGAATTTAACGTCACATGACACTTAACCAGAAAAGAATAAAGGGTGAGACAACAATAAATAGGTGAGACAACAAGTTAAAAAACTTTTTAACGTTTTCAGTGCCTACAATAGATGACATACTACATGCTGAGCTAAGTTAACGTTTTTACATAAATTCTCACAGGCTATTATATATAAGAAATTTTTAAGAAGAAAAGTTCTAAATACTGAGTTGATGATGCAATGTGTTTTTAATTAGATATCATAATTTGGGGAATGTGTTTTACAGAACTTTAATTTTAAATGAGTTGTCAATCAAGTACTTAGAAATAGTCCTGTTAAATAATGACAGCAAAGTAACCACTGCTATTATCTAAACTATGAAAATCATGTATTCTAGGGATTTAAGTTCTAAGCTCCTTTTTGCCAGTGCTAATAAAGGTTTCAATTCTAAAGCTAAATCTGGTTTGAGCAACTTTCAAAGAATCTTTCCAAGAATGATAAACTATTCCAATTCCCATCTTGATAGTAACTCCTTTTCCAATTAAACACTGGAGGCCAGGGGACTTCAAGTACCTATAGCTAAGAGGTTAAATTCAAGATCAATGAGACCCACTAACTAAAAGACATTTGAGATCTAGCAATTCTGGAAGATGCAATATTCAGCTAATTTTACTTTTGAGGAATTCCCAAGTGGGGAAGCACTTTTCTCAAAATATATATCCTAATTTTCAGCAACATCATTAAAAACTAGCTAAGTGCCTGCTGCTACTGCTCTTAAAGTGACAAACACCCAGGGGTCAACTGGAATATGGTTGAATTTTTGCTAGAAATCTAGATGGCACAGTATGGACAAATATAATTTAAATATAAACACACACATGCATACATACACACACAACTATCCTTTTTCAAACAGATGAGTGTTAGCAAGTTGTTACCTGTCTAAGCTAAGAGGGTGGGGAAAATGAACAGGGAGATGGAAGGTACATTGTTCAAGTGCTGAGTAAAGGACATTAGGAAGGAAAAGTAGTAATACAGTAAATCAGCTCATAAAAACTACTAGACACTTACTCAAAACAAGCAGATACAGCCATCAACAGACGTTTCTTTCCCTCCCAGGGTATGAGAGGAAACTAAGGAAGAAACACTCAAGAGTCTGAACCAAATTTACCTCTACTTTCTTTAAGGTATATACTTACAAAAATGGTTATGAGTGAATTGAGTTTCTCCATATCATTTTGTTTCTCCTTCAGTTTACTTGCTTAGGTCTCTTTTTGTTTAAAATAAAATATAAATTTTGGTGGCTTGAAAAACTGTGTGGTCATGAGTATAAAAGAATGTGCTGATCAAGTTCTGGACTTGGCAGTGAAGAGACATAGATGAAACTCACTGGAAGGGTAATTTCTGACCAATCACAACTTATCTGTAGATAATAACAATAAAATTGCAATAATAATGCTTAAATGCTGCTTAAATGTGAAAGTACCTAGATCACTGCCCATCAGAGTAAAGCATAAACATTACTGACTTTGAAGGCACAATCTGATAATCAGTTACCACTAATGCCACAATTCTAAAGTCAAAACAAAACATTTTCCTATAAATTTTTTATTTAATGTTCACGAAATACTTATGTTTGTTTTAAATTTTTCACACTTTTATGTTTATTCCAATTATGTGAATGATGATCCAATCTGTGGCTCTAATTCATGCCTTCAAGCATTTTCCTTTCTCTTGTTAAATTCATTAATTCAACAAATATTTTAACATTTACAATGTGCCACCCCTTTTTAAAGTACTGAGAATCTTTGTGTATACATCAAGACCAAAATCCTTGGCAGCAGTTTACAATGTATTGATAATTAGAACGTTGCTGCTATTGCTGCTAAGTCGCTTCAATCGCGTCCGACTCTGTGTGACCCCATAGACGGCAGCCCACCAGGCTCCCCCGTCCCTGGGATTCTCCAGACAAGAACACTGGAGTGGGCTGCCATTTCCTTCTCCAATGCATGAAAGTGAAAAGTGAAAGGGAAGTCACTCAGTCGTGCCGGACTCTTCGTGACCCCATGGAGTTAGATAGTGGTAAACACTATGGACAGAAATGGAAGGAAAGGATAAGGGAGACAGGGGTGAGGTATACAATTTTAAATAAGCCCTCAATGAGGTAATATTTGAGCAAAGATCTGAAGGAGGTGATGAAAGGAAGATTTCCTGCAAAGGGAATAAACATCAGGTCCAAGGGCCCCAAAGCAGGAGTGTTTTGCTGAGAAACAGGTTTCAAGAGAAGGTTATTAGGAGACAAGAGGTTATGGGAGTTTGTGTGAGTATGGGTCGGGGTGTGTATGTATATGTTGTAGGGAACATCAGGAAGGTCTTGAGCTTTTTACTCCAAATTCTGAGTCAAAGAAGATGAAGATCTGAAGAGAGGAAGGTCAGCATGAACTTGGCTGCGGAGCAGAGAAAGAGAAAAGGCGTAAGGGAAGAAGCAGAAGAAACTAGTTAAGAGGCTATGGTGACTATGTAGATTAAAGATGACAAAGCCTCACACAGGATAGAAGCTTCAGAACCTCTGGACATATTTTAAAGACAAAACCAACCACACCTGACGATACTCTGGATCATGGAGATGAAGCAAAAAGAGGACTAGGACAATGGTGACTCCCTCTAGCCTAAGTGACCCAAAGAACGGAGTTACTTCATGACATGAAGAAAACCTAAGGAGAAGATGAGGGGGGTTTCATTTCTTAATTTTGTATCTGTATGAGACTGTGGCTGTTTACCAAACTTTCAGTGCTGTAAGTTATCATTATGCTGCATACTGTAAACTCATATAAGCTATATGTCAAGTATATCTCAATAAAACTGAGACAAAATACATTAGGAAAAAAGAAGAGGGTTTTGGCAGTTCAGTTTGGACATAATAAATTGGACATTCTCAGATTTACTACAATTCATCAGAACTTTCTGCAGAGTAGGGTGATGTGATGAGTCAGGTTAGTCTATTTAGTTCTTGGTTGCAGTTCAAATTTTTTAAAAATGAGGTAAACGGTGTTCACATTGGCAGCATACATACTAAAACTGGAATGATACAGAGAAGATTAGCATGGCCCCTGCACAAGGATGACACGCAAATTCATGAAGCACTCCATATTTAAAAAAACAACCAAAAATGGCGGTAAATGTATTATTTATTAAACAAATGTTCTAGTAATATCAGCATTTTAATTATGCATCTTCTTACCATCTATATCTGTCAATGTTAAATAAGCAATAATGTGGTAAACATATTTAAGAAAATCTCTATTTATAGAGACTAACTTAAAGAGAGACAGTCCAAGCAAGCAGAGGTTAAAATAATAAAGGCAATCTCAGCTAAGAACAGGAGCCTATTATCTGATGCTCACCAGTCACCAAAATTCTTCTCAGTCTCAATCCTACAGATTAGAAGGAAATTTAACAGACAACATATATGAAGTGCTTTCCACTTGACACTAAGCATCTCATTTAAATTACCAACTACCTTCCAGTAGCTCATGAGGCTGAAAGGAGTTATTAAAGCTAAAGAATGGTCCTATAACTTTAGCCATCCTAGAAAGAACTAGTTTGAAAGTCCCTAAGGACTTCTTTTCGTCCATTGCTTTAATTTTCCATCACCATGCTTCATCTACATTTCGTGTTCTCTTCACGCTCTTCCATTTTCTAATGCCAAATGTTACAAAAGTTTGATGTGCAGCAATCTGTTTGGGTATATATTTTAATAGGAAAGGAACATGAAAGAAAATCATGTATTAAAGAGTTCTAAAACGTGACACATGTTTCTGAGATGGAATTGTGTTGAAATGTATTAATAGAAGTCACATTTTCAGGCTGTAGGCCTAGAATTACAACTCTGCTAAACAGAAAAGAACTGCAGAGAATCTGGGAAGTATGTGTTTTCTAGGGAGAAATGTATAAGAAGAGAAAGGAACCTCTGTTAAACACTTGATATTCTTGATAGTTCTGTGATATTCTCACCTCTCATTTTAACTTCAATTAGAAAATTACTGCCACAAAGCATCAAGATTTTAGACATTTTCACAATTCAGCTCAGTTCAGTTCAGTCGCTCAGTCGAGTCCGACTCTCCACGACCCCATAACCTGCAACACACCAGGCCTCCCTGTCCATCACCAACTCCTGGAGTTCACTCAAACTCACATCTAAGGAGTCGGTGATGCCATCCAGCCATCTCATCCTCTGTCATCCCCTTCTCCTCCTGCCCCCAATCCCTCCCAGCATCAGAGTCTTTTCCAATGAGTCAACTCTTCGCATGAGGTGGCCAAAGTACTGGAGTTTCAGCTTCAGCATCAGTCCTTCCAAAGAACACCCAGGACTGGTCTCCTTTAGGATGGACTGGCTGGACAGGTTGTAACTCCTCCCTATTTTAGGTTACATTTATCAACCAAGTTATTTCATCTGATGCAGGGGCTGTTTTCTTTCACCTATCTAATAGTTTAAATTCTTCAAACAGTTCTTAAGTCAATCATATAATACTAGAACATGTATTACGACACCATCTCTGTTTTGGGCACTTCAGAGTGCACATAATTTTGTACATTTTACTAATCGTCACAATTATCCAATGATTATATTTAAAACCTCAAGTCATCCATGTCCAGTCTAACATTATATTATACCTTTGACCACTGTGGTGTCTACCACTAGTAGGATAAGCATTTTAAGTCATTTTTCCAACAGCCACAATATATTTGAGTTGTAAAAGTAAACTGATCCCTGTGGCAGCAAACACTATTTTCAGACAGTAGGTCAGTGTAGAGACAGTGGGGCTCTATAGGAGTGCAGTGCTTTGCATACTTTCATCAATTCAATTTTACTGTACCCACTTTTCAGTAACAAACAAAAACCCAAGATTCCTCCCACCAAAACCCAACAAACAGCTCAAACAAATGCAACCCAAATGTCTACCAGGAGATGGATGGGTTTTTAAAATGTGGTAGTACATGCATACAATTAAACACTATTCTACCTCAAAAAGGCAGGAAATTCTGACACATGCCACAACATGGATGAACCTTGAAGACCTCGTGTTAAGTCAAATAAGCCACAAGAGGAGACTACTGTATGTCTCCACTCACATGAGGTGCCTAGAGCAGTCAAATTTCAGAGACAGAAAGCAGAATGGTAGCTACCAAGCGCTCAAGGTAAGGGGGAACAGAGTTAATTAACGGGTTCAGAGTTTCATTTTAGGAAGGTGGAGAAAGTTCTGAAGACGGATGGTAGTGACAGTTACATAACGATATGAATGCACCTAATGCCACTGAACTGTACAGCTAAAAATGGTTAAAAAAATAAGTCTTATTTTACATACATTTTGCTACAATTAAGAAAACTGAAGACACCTCATGCAAATACATTAACAGTGGATACTAAATTACCTTCCTTATATTTTAAGAAACTTTCCCTTTATCAAAAATCTATTTCTCATTCTATTTTTGTAAATTGTGCCAGGAAAATTCCTTTTTTTTTTTTGCTACACTACATGGCTTGCAGAATCTTAGTTCCCCGATCAGGGATGCCCAGGCCCACCAAATCCTAACCACTGGACCACCAGGGAATTCCCAAGAAAAGTAATTCTAAATGTACACTAAGAACTCAAGAATCATTAACTTTTTAAAGTAAACATTATACTATATAAATACAGTAATATGAGCCCACCTGCCCTGAAGAAAACCCAAACTACATTCATATACTTTTATATGCATTTAGATACATGGAAAATTGGAAGAATATATCTCAAAATTTTAAAACTGGTTACCTCTGGGGAAGGAAGCAGAACTAAAGCCTTCTAAATTATCATAATAATGACATAAGAATATATTCTCATATTAATTGTGTAACATTCCAAATGGGTTACAAACAGGCACAAAGAGATACACAGATAATCTCTCTCATTCCTGATCTACCTGGCCTAATCTAGTTCCTACTCTATTTACCCAAAGAGACAAAATTTAACTGAGTGGCAGTGGCTACATAGAACAGAAGCACAAGCAGCCTAACTTGGCAAAGATCTACAGTGGCCCAGGCTCCCTAAAGACATTCACGGTTGCCAATGACACACTTCTCAGGCCCAGTCTAGCAGAGCTGACTAGACAGCCACATTTTCACTCAGCCACTAGTCTTACCCTTCTATTGATTCTGTTTTCTTCCATTTAAAGGAATCTTTACAAACATTGGGCACTTGCAGTTTTTAAATTAATCTGTCTCCTACAAGAACCACGTGTCCTGACAGGGAGGGTCAGAGAACAGACAGTATCCTAGGTATTCCTGAACAAAATATCCTGCCTCCAGATTCCCAGAACTCATCTTTCTCTAGCATAATTTGAAAGTTTAAGGGAATTCCCTGGCAGTCCAGTGTTTAGGACTTGGCACTTTCACTGTTTGAGGGCTTAGGTTCAAGTCCTGGTCAGGGAACTAAATCCCAAACTAAGATCCCAAGCCAAATGGCATAGCAAGGAGGGGGGAAAAAAAGGTTTAAAAATAATAAAAGTAAGAAATCCTTCACAAAGCCATTGATGAAATCCCCAGTCCTAAGTAATCATTCCTTATTTTTATGTACTTGCAAAACGTCTCTATTATAGGAGTCACCATGCTGTACTTTATATTAGCTATGAGCATAGCTGGATTCCCCACTAAGGCACAAAGACTGAATTCTCTTGACTCATCTTTTATAAACTTAAGTTATTCAAAGATATCACCTGTAACAGGAGAAATGACTCCTTTTCTTCAAGAAAAGAACAGAATTTGAACATAGTTCCGTGCATGATACTAGGTACTAGCTCACAGACATGATGTTAATTTCAGAATAACATTGTCAATAAGCAATTTCAAATCAAATAAGAAAGATCAATGAGAAGAAGTCTTATAAATTTCCATTTCAACTTACTTGGTTAACTGAAAGCTTTGAGTTGAAAGAGAGATTATAATCTCAAAAACCACTACAAGTCACTGGCAAAAGTAGTATAGAACTTTTTAGTGGCACTTAAGCAGAAAAGAAGTTCATCTCCTCTGCAACTAAAGGGAAAAAATCTGTTTGTATCCCCTTTACATCACATAAGCCTAAATACAATTACAGCCTCTGCATGTTCTGATTATTTTACCAGTTTCCTATGTAAAACTTTATCCAAAAAATGAACCACACAAATCTCATTTATCATATATTTTGTGTCTATTTTCCTTGTGACCCACATTTGACAGTATGAACAAAATCCTGCCTTCTTGTATTTAATATTAAATAAAATTGATAAGGATCTAAAAATCATTTGAGAAATGTTAAACTTGCTGAAATTATTCCTTGGTAGTGGGATATGCTATGCTTTGCTCCAAATAGTATTATGAATTATAAATGACAACTGCCAATAAGAGCAATACCTACTATCAGTAAATATGGTGTGTAAAAAAGACTGTCAGGTCTCATCTCCTTTATTTACAACCAAACTTCCATGGGCAGGTACAATAAATTAGTTCCACTTTACAGAAACAGAAATTGAGGTTTAAAGAAGTCAAGTAACTTGCAAGAAAATGATGTTTAAAAGGTATAGCTAGAGTTCAAACCTAGATCTTCCTGACTCCAAAACTACTCCAGTTGATCCTTGAACAACACGGTTTGAACTGTGCGGGTCCAGTTATACAGGGATTTTTTTTTTTCCTCCAATAAACATGCACTATAGTACCACACAATCCATGGCTGGATGAATCTGAGGATGAGCAACTATGGGTACAGAGAGCTGAAACGCAAAGTTTCGTGGGGATTCTCCACTGCACAGGGGTCTGGCACCACTAACCCCCAAGTTGTTCAAGGATCAACTGAATTCACCTGCCTCTCAACCTACACATTTAACAAATTATATCAAAATAAGTCTGTTCTGCTACAATGTATGTTTCTTTGCTGTGAATTACTTCTTAGGCAACTACTAACAGTTTGGAATGATGTTGGTGTAAAAGGAATTCATGATGCTTCATACACTGTTTTTCCTAGCATATTAAATGTTTTAAGCCAACTGAGGAAAGCTTTTTACAAACAAACATAAAAGCTTAGTAATAGATGAATATTTTAAGGAAAAAGCCCTGAAAATCTACAAAAGTACTTTTCTTTCTTATAAGTAGTTGGTTTACTGGCTTCAGTAACGTTCTTCTTTCAGTTTGGGTCAACCTATCTGCCAAAGCTGCCTGTGCAAATGAAGCAAAAAAAAAAAAAGAAAACCTTCTAGTAATAAAACAATGGATTAATGAAGAATGCTACACATAAAATTATAAAATTAGATTTTTTATTTTAATGAAGATAGCCTCTTAGAAGCAATGCCCTTCCACGACCTACAACTAGAAAAGGCTGAGCCTAACGTTTGAGATTCCAAAGACTGACAGTAAAAAAAGGTACAAATGCTAATCTTTTTATTATTAGGATTACTATTATTTTTAGTTATTATCCAAGATCAGAGTTTCAGGGAATTTCACAAGTCTGTCTCAACTCTTTTTTTGCCCAGAAGTTTACTCCTTTCATTGCACAAATTTGCAAATCTCAAGTTTTGTCAAGCTACATAGTCATCCCTCAGTATTTGCAGGTGATTGGTTCCAGGACCCCCTGAGATACCAAAATCTGCGGATGCCCAAGTCCCATATAAAAAATAACATAGTATTTGCATAAAACCTATGCACATCCTCATCTCTAGATTCCTTATAATACCTAATAAAATGTGAAAAGAAAGTGAAAGTGTCAGTTGCTCAGTCATGTCTGACGCTGCAACTCCACGCACTGTAGCCCACCAGCCTCCTCACTGCGTGGGATTTTAAAGACAAGAATACTGGAGTTGCCATTTCCTTCTCCAGGGGATCTTCCCGACCCAGGTATGGAACCCGGGTCTCCTACATTGCAGGCAGACTCTTTACCATCTCAGCTTCCAGGGAAGCCCCCTTTTTCCAATGAAATACAATGCAAATATTCATAAATACTATATAAAAAGCTCTGCCAGCAAGTGGCAAATTCAAATTTTGCTTTTTAGGAACTTTTGGAATTTCTTCCCACAAAATGGTTTCGAATCACGACTGACCTTTCAGATGCAGAATCTGCGGGTACAAAGTGAAAGTGTCAGTCACTGTCACATCCTACTGTTTAAAACCCCAAGGACTGCAGCCCGCCAGGCACCTCTGTCCATGGAATTCTCCAGGCAAGAATACTGGAGTGGGTTGCCATCTCCTTGTCTCTCCTTTCTCTACCTGACCAGGGATTGAACCTGGGTCTCTGGCAATGCAGGCAGATTCTTTACTGTCTGAGCCACCAGGCAAGTTTGGCAGCAACTCCAGTGTGCATTAGACATAACATTCCTTATGAACCTTTAGTACATGGACTGACTAAAATGCCACGGATAGTTTTTTGTGAGGTAAACTCCAATGTTACAGAGAAAATAATGTGTGTTAAAACTGTTCCATTAGAGTAAAATGCAGCAGAAATGATTAATGCTACTTTGATGATTTGTTATTGATCTTTAAACAAAGATCAATGTAGACAAGAGAAACACACATACCTCAACACAGCTCTTAGTGTACTTCATTTCTTAACAACTAGAGATGATCCTATGAAGAATGATTCTACTGAATAATCTAAGGCTATTCAGCTTACATGTATTTCCAAAGCTATAAATACAGCATCAAAACAAAAAGCTCACATAGAAAGATATAGTTTGCCTAGAAAACAGGTCATATAAAATATATATTTTCATACACAGTTGCCCAGAATTTATTATTTATTGAAACAAAGCATTCTTGGAAAAAATTACTCAAGAGATCCTGGAGACCCAAGTTCAGTGACTAAATATAGGTTTAGGTTCTGATAAATAATTCCCACACCAACAAACAATGCCCTGATCACCAGAAAAGTGTCCTACAATTCAACTCAATTCTGACACTACCTACTGAGATTTGCATAAAACCTATGCACATCCTCATCTCTAGATTCCTTATAATACCTAATACAATGTGAAAAGAAAGTGAAAGTGTTAGTTGCTCAGTCATGTCTGATTCTTTGCAACTCCACGCACTGTAGCCCACCAGACTCCTCCATGCATGGGATTTTTAAGACAAGAATACTGGATCAAACTCTGGTTTCAGAGGTTCCAATGACCTCCACCTTACGTTTCAGAAGCCAGCCTCAAGACCAGGTTATTATCTGTGTTTCTGACCAATCAGCTATACAGATCAGAGGTTCCCATGACCCCCTCCTTCAGTTCAGTTCAGTCGCTCAGTCATGTCCAACTCTTTGCGACCCCATGGACTGCAGCATGTCCTCCCTGGATAACTAATTTGCTAGAGTGGCTCACACTTACTACATTCAGCTCAGCTCAGTTTACTCAGTCATGTCCGACTCTTGCAACCCCATGGACTCCACCATGCCAGGCCTCCCTGCTCATCATCAACTACCAGAGCTTACTCAAACTCATGTCCATTGAGTCGGTGATGCCATCCAACCATCTCATCCTCTGTCGTTCCCTTCTTCTCCCGCCTTCAATCTTCCCCAGCGTCAGGGTCTTTTCCAATGAGTCAGTTCTTCATATCAGGTGGCCAAAGTACTGGAGTTTCAGCTTCAGCATCAGTCCTTCCAATGAATATTCAGGACTGATTTCCTTTAGGATGGACTGGTTGGAACTCCTTGCAGTCCAAGGGACTATCAAGAGACTTCTCCAACACCACAGTTCAAAAGCATCAGTTCTTCAGCTCTCAGCTTTAAGGTCCAACTCTCACATCCGTACATAACTACTGGAAAAACCATAGCTTGGACTAGATGGACCTTTGTTGGCAAAGTAATGTCTCTGCTTTTTAATATGCTGTTTAGGCTGGTCATATCTTTTCTTCCAAGGTGTAAGCATCTTTTTTTAATTTCATGGCTACAGTCACCATCTGAATTCTGGAGCTCAAAAAAATAAATTCTGTCACTGTTTCCCCATCCATTTGCCATGAAGCAATGGGACCAGATGCCATGATCTTCGTTTTCTGAATGTTGAGCTTTAGGCCAACTTTTTCACTCTCCTCTTTTACTTTCATCAAGAGGCTTTTTAGTTCCTCTTCACTTTCTGCCATAAGGGTGGTGTCATCTGCATATCTGAGGTTATTGATATTTCTCCCAGCAATCTTGATTCCAGCTTGTGCTTCTTGCAGCCCAGTGTTTCTCATGATGTACTCTGCATATAAGTTAAATAAGCAGGGTGACAAAATACAGCCTTGACATACTCCTTTTCCGATTTGGAACCAGTCTGTTGTTCCATGTCCAGTTCTAACTGTTGCTTCCTGACCTGCATAGAGATTCCTCAAGAGGCAGGTCAGATGGTCTGGTATTCCCATCTCTTTCAGAATTTCCCACAGTTTGTTGTGATCCACACAAGGCTTTGGAATAGTCAATAAAGCAGAAATAGATGTTTTTCTGGAACTCTCTTGCTTTTTTGATGATCCAACGGATGTTGACAATTTGATCTCTGTTTACTCTGCCTTTCCTAAATCCAGCTTGAACATCTGGAAGTTCACAGTTCCTGTACTGTTGAAGCCCGGCTTGGAGAATTTTGAGCATTACCTTGCTAGAGTGTGAGATGAGTGCCACCGTGCGGTAGTTTGAGCATTCTTTGGCATTGCCTTTCTTTGAGACTGGAATGAAAACTGACCTTTCCCAGTCCTGCTGCTGCTGCTGCTGTCCTGAGTTTTCCAAATTTGCTGGCATATTGAGTGCAGCACTTTCATAGCATCATCTTTTAGGATTTGAAATAGCTCAACTGGAATTTCATCACCTTCACTAGCTTTGTTTGTAGTGATGCTTCCTAAGGCCCACTTTGCACTCCAGGATGTCTGGCTCTAGGTGAGTGATCATACCATCATGGTTATCTGGGTCATGAAGATCTTTTTTGTACAGTTCTTCTGTGTATTCCTGCCACCTCTTTTATTTTCTGCTTCTGTTAGGTCCATACCATTTCTGTCCTTTACTGAGCCCATCTTTGCACGAAATGTTCCCTTGGTGTCTCTAATTTTCTTGAAGAGATCTCTAGTCTTTCCCATTCTATTGTTTTCCTCTATTTCTTTGCACTGATCACTGAGGAAGGCTTTCTTATCTCTCCCTGCTATTCTTGGAACTCTGCATTCAAATGGGTATATGTTTCCTGTTTTCCTTTGCCTTTCGCTTTTTTCTTTTCACAGCTATCTGTAAGGCCTCCTTAGACAACCATTTTCGCCTTTTGCATTTCTTTTTCTTGGGGATGGTCTTGATCCCTGCCTCCTGTACAATGTCACGAACCTCTGTCCATAGTCTTCAGGGACTCTATCAGATCTAATCCCTCGAATCTATTTCTCACTTTCACTGTATAATCATAAGGGATTTGACTTAGGTCATACCTGAATGGTCTAGTGGTTTTCCCTACGTTCTTCAATTTAAGTCTGAATTTGGCAATAAGGAGTTCATGATCTGTCAGCTCCCAGTCTTGTTTTTGCTGACTGTATAGAGCTTCTCCATCTTTGGCTGCAAAGTATATAATCAATCTGATTTCAGTATTGACCATGTGGGTGATGTCCATGTGTAGAGTTACTACAATCTTACTACATTACTGATTTATAATAAAGGATATTACTCAAATTGGAAGAGATGCAAAGGGCAAGGAATGGGGAAAGGTCCAAAAGTTACCTCATTAACATAACAAAAGACACTTTTTTATCACTCTCACTATTTAGGAAATTCAATAGGTTTTAGGAGCTCTGAGTTAGGAACTGTGGACAAGACCAAACATGTAAGTGAAATAAATTCTGGTCATCTGATGACCAGATTTATAGATCACAACATCACAGTGGTCAAAAATGTGTTTCTTTTTTCTATTAGTCTTAGTGTTATGCCTTCCTATTTCCCTGTTTCTATCTATATAGTCTCATTATTATGTTTTTCATGTCAGGGATTACACAGTAATCTGTAGAGCATTACCACATTTATTGTTTAAATCAACAGAGTTGGGAAGAGAGATTATGCATTTTAATAGAATAAAGCAAGAAAATTTCAAGTAATCATTTAAGTAATCAAAAATTAATATGTAAAACATTTTCATTTACTCCAGGAAAGTTTCCTTCTTTTATTACTTTTGACTTGAGCAAATATAATAAATTAGTTCATCTTCCATGTGTGCATGCACACTCTGTCCTGCTTGACTCTTTGCGACCCTGTGGACTGTAGCCCTCTAGGCTCCTTTGTCTATGGAGTTTTCCAGGCAAGGATATTGGAATGAGTAGCCATTCCCTTCTCCAGGGGATCTTCTTGACACGAGGACTGAACCCACATCTCCTGCAATTGCCTACACTGGCAGGCTGGTTCTTTACCACTGTGCTACCTGGCAGAGGAACCAGAGATCAAATTGCCAACATCCGCTGGATCATGGAAAAAGGAAGAGAGTTCCAGAAAAACATCTATTTCTGCTTTATTGACTATGCCAAAGCCTTTGATTGTGTGGATCACAATAAACTGTGGAAAATTCTGAAAGAGATGGGAATACCACACCACCTAACCTGCTCTTGAGAAACCTATATGCAGGTCAGGAAGCAACAGTTAGAACTGGACATGAAACAACAGACTGGTTCCGAATCGGAAAAGGAGTACGTAAAGGCTGTATATTGTCACCCTGCTTATATAACTTATATGCAGAGTACATCATGAGAAATGCTGGGCTGGAAGAAGCACAAGCTGGAATCAAGATTGCTGGGAGAAATATCAATAACCTCAGATGTGCAGATGACACCACCCTTATGGCAGAAAGTGAAGAGGAACTAAAGAGCCTCTTGATGAAAAGAGGAGAGGAGAGTGAAAAAGTTGGCTTAAAACTCAACATTCAGAAAACGAAGATCATGGCATCTGGTCCCATCACTTCATGGGAAATAGATGGGGAAACAGTGGAAACAGTGTCAGACTTTATTTTGGGGGGCTCCCAAATCACTGCAGATGGTGATTGCAGCCATGAAATTAAAAGACACTTACTCCTTGGAAGGAAAGTGATGACCAACCTAGATAGCATATTCAAAAGCAGAGACATTACTTTGCCAACAAAGGTCCGTCTGTCTAGTCAAGGCTATGGTTTTACAGTGGTCATTTATGGATGTAAGAGTTGGACTGTGAAGAAGGCTGAGCGCCGAAGAATTCATGCTTTTGAACTGTGGTGTTGGAGAAGACTCTTGGAGAGTCCCTTGGACTGCAAGGAGATCCAACCAATCCATTCTGAAGGAGATCAGCCCTGGGATTTCTTTGGAAGGAATGATGCTAAAGCTGAAATTCTAGTACTTTGGCTACCTCATGCGAAGAGTTGACTCATTGGAAAAGACTCTGATGCTGGGAGGGATTGGGGGCAGGAGGAGAAGGGGACGACCGAGGATGAGATGGCTGGATGGCATCACTGACTCAATGGACGTGAGTCTGAGTGAACTCCGGGAGTTGGTGACAGGGAGGCCTGGCGTGCTGCGATTCATGGGGTCCCAAAGAGTCGGACACGACTGAGTGACTGAACTAAACTGAACCTGGATCATCAATTTAGAGTGAAAGTTATTCAAAATCATGTTTTCTGCCTGCCTGACATTTTTTAATCCATCACCATGCAAAATCCAGAAACCACACAAGCAAATTATTCCTGTGCATATGTCATCATCTCCCAATTTCACAGCTAAAACCTGTTTCCTGTATCAAATGATGGAACCTGTAATTAATACCATTGCTCAAACCAGAACATGAGGTTAGCTTTGACTCCTGTCTTCATTTCATACACCATATCTAATCCTGGTACACTTTGCCTCAGGGTCTTTACATCTGCTGTTCCTTCTTCCTCAAATACTCTGCCACAAACATGCCTCACATTGTCACCTTATCCTTCAGGTCTTTTGCACAAGTGTCCCTATCTCAGAGACCTTCCAAAAACACTTTATCTTGTTGCAACCTCTTCCTTACACTCCTTATCCTATTTCCAGCATTCTTTCTCTTCTAAAGTCCTTATCTCAATAAATATTACACCAGGATATAGCTGGCACTTAGAAACTTTGACTATATCACTAGGGCTCAGTCTGTTTATGTTAGACAGTCCCAGCCTGAGGGAATAAGGAGGTTCCACAATGTGAAGGGTTGACAATGGTACCCTCATTGATCTGTTTCAACATATCACAAATTACCTAGTTTAATGACCTGAGCCCGAAGAAAACAGGTGAGGGACTTAAGATAATTCGTGCAACAAAAGTAGCATTGGAGATAACACTAATAATTTAAGCACACTAAACAGATAAATGGCAGAAGGGCTAACCTTTTCTTCTTAGTATTCCCTCTTTACCAAGTAAAAATGATTAACCAGATAGAATAAGAGTCAAAAGAAGATAAAGATAACTTTTTAAAACACAGATTTACACCTATTACCAACAATAACTTCTCCCTGTGTATAAAATTTGCCCCAATATACTAGCAAATGACAGTGTAAAGCAACAACAATTAGTAAAATACTTAAATTTTTAAGTACTTAAAACATTAACAGATCTCTGGGTTGTGAGCTTTTTCTCTCTGGCAATATTTAAAATCATGATTTTCAGTTTAGAACTTTGGAAATCACTCAGTTTAGATGTTTCTTTTATGATTTCTTATAAAATAGTGTAAGATAAGAAACACATACCATGGGGAAAAACTTATTTTTCCTGTAATGGTAGACAAGGCTTAAATATGACTTGGGGAATAACATGAACATAAACCAAAATGTATTTTTCTTTCAGTAAATTACTGTATAAATATACACAGAAAATACTGTTCAAGATTATGGTGGGGAAAAAAACTAGTATTAGAAAAAATTACATACTAGAGGATATTTGTCATAAAGTGAGTAGTTATGTTTTTCTAATGTGCCTCAGTTTATACAGTCTTTGCTGGCTTCTTGATGAAATGCAAAGATTTCTAAGAAAATACAGGAAAATATCAATATGTTCTCAGCTGCAAATTCATTCTACAGTTAAATATTTATTGACTGCCTTTTACATGACAGGCATTCTTCTAGGTACAAGGCATAGAAAACAAGACAAGGTGTCTTCACGAGGGAGATTCTTTACTTATTTAAAATTTTTTATGGAAAATCTAGAATATCATCTGCTATGAGAGTGCCTGCTTCACTCAGAATAAAACTTTCTATAAAAAGCTTACTGAGATCCCATCACACAAGAAACTTATTCATTTCACCTTTCAATTACCAAGCAAAGAAAATGACAACCGAATTGTACAAAGTACTACCAGATGTCATGGATATGGTTAATTATATAAAACACTGCAGCTTCATGAAATAAGGAGTAACCATGAAAATCTTTTCTACGACATAGAGGTTTGCTCTTCACACAAGAGCAAAGCACCTAAAAGGATTGTGAAATCAGACGAATTACTCATTTTTCTTTACACAAAGAGGTTCCCAAATTGATTACTTTTCCTGTGAAGGCATGGAGCTTCCTGTAATATGTGATCCAGCAGTTATTTTTGTAAAATTAAAAACATTTAAGGTAAGCATGGCATTTAAACAGTGGCATTTCAACTATAAAATTACATGATTTTTACGTAAATAAAACAACTTACAACTAGCTCTCTAAATGACTCTCATAAAGTATAAACCAAGATTTAAAAATAATAATAATAAGCATATTATATATACAGTTTAGAAAAATAATAAAGAAAACTAACTACACTGCTCTCCCTAAAAAATACTTGTGAAGATAAAAAGGAGTTCTACCATTCTATTAAAAGTATCTTTAAAATTTTCACCTCATTTGTCTCACAACATTTGAGATTTCTGTACATACTTCATTGTGAATATTAGCAAAGTACATTTCGAATAATTTATTACTACACAATCACATATATTGGGGTATATGTTAACTTTTTACTGATACAGGTAAACAACCGAAAGTCTCGAGACTATAATACAGTACAAAACAAAACAAACTGCTGCAGGAGGCATGCTGCTCTTGTAGTATACTGATCAAGACCCCAAAGATAGGCAATCTTCTTTGGCTTCACATGAATTAATTAAATCCACCATGCCTCAGTTAATCACTAGGGACACCAAGCAAAAAATAATAATAATATGAAAGAATCAACAAATAAACATCATCCCTTGAGGAGAAAAACAATACAGAATATTTTTCCTCATCAAAATGAGATAGTCAATGTGGAAAGGCTCTGAAAAGTTTAAGAAAATCAGTCAAGTTCATGAATGTCTCCACTGTCACAGCATTATTTAATTTGTGTCCCTCTCCCCAGCAAAAGCCACTTTTATTGTTGACTTTCCATTAACACATAAGAAGCTATACAATGTTATAGAAAAGACAACAAAAGGAGTTTCAATTACGTTTCATCCCCTTCCCTCATTGTGTTCCTTCCAATAAGCATATAAACAAATCAAGGCAATTCCACCTTAAAAAGCTCCATCACCACACCTAGGCTCCATTCCCACCAAATTCTGAACCACTGCTCTTGGAAGAGTCGTCTCCACCTCTTCAACCCGCGTCAAAACACATTTTAGCTCCCACCAGTTCACTGAGATTGTTTTTACTGATTTGAAATCCTGAAGTCCTAACTGGTGAGCACCTGTATTTATTTCATGTGCCCTCTTTGCAGCATGGACACAGCTGACAAGTTTCCCCCCTCCCAGAAGCACTCTATTCTTTTTTGTGACACTACATTGTCTAGGCTTTTGTTTCACCTCTATTGTTAATAGAAACAAAGGAAAAAAAATTTTTCCTTTACTAGTTTTTACACCTCTACCTGAAGTGCTGATGCTCACCAGAGGTTTGTCTCTGCTTAACTCCTGAGGAGATTTTGCCCACACTCCAGGTTTTAATTACTATCTAGCAGTCTTCAAGTTTATATTTCCAAAAGGGACCTCTTTCTCCCGAGCTCCAGAAACCACAGAAAAAAAAATTTATATATGTAATTGGCCACTGGAAATGTTCAACTAACTCTCTCACACAGGCCTCAACACAACATGTTCAAAACCAAAAACTTCTCCCCACCAACACTAATTCTACTCTTCCACTGTCATTTCTTTCAGTGCTATCTCATCCTAACGAATGGCACCACCACCTCCCACTCCAACAAAATGTGTAAAGCACCAGCTTTTTACTTCTTGACAAATTTCTAATAACTCCAAAAGACTACTCTCACTCTTACAACTTGCCCCAAGCAGTTATACTAAAGAAATAAAGCTCCATTCTGTCTTTTTAAAATGACGTATCTTCACAAATTCTGTCATTAGATTCACTTTTGGATATCATTAAAAAATGACTTCAACTAACAAGCACATGAAAAGATGCTCAACATCACTCATTATTAGAGAAATGCAAATCAAAACAACAATGAGATACCACCTCACAACAGTCAGAATGGCCATCACCAAAAAGTCTACAAATAATAAAAGCTGGAGAGGGTGTGGAGAAAGGCAACACCCTTGCATTGTTGGTGAGAATGCAAACTGATATAGCCACTCCAGAAGACCAGATGGAGATTCCTTAAAAAGGTAGGAATAAAACCACTGTATGACCCAGCAATCCCACTAGGCATATACCCTGAGGAAACCAAAATTGAATGTACCCCAATGTTCATCACAGCACTATTTACAATAGCTAGAACATGGAAGCAACCTAGATGTCCAAAGACAGATGAATGGATAAAGAAGCTGTGGTACATACATACAATGTAATACTGCTCAGCCATAAAAAGGAACACATTTGAGTCAATTCTAATGAGATGGATGAACCCAGAGCCTATTACACAGAGTGAAAGTGAAAGTGAAGTCGCTCAGTGGTGTCCGACTCTTTGTGACCCCGTGGACTGTAGCCCACCAGGCTCCTCTGTCCATGGGATTCTCCAGGCAGGAATACTGGAGTGGGTTGCCATTTCCTTCTCCAGGGGATCTTCCCAACCCACGGACTGAACCTGAGTCTCCTGCATTGCAGGCAGATGCTTTACCCTCAAGTCACAAAGAGAAAGATAAATATCATACACTGACACATATATATGGAATCTAAAGAGATGGCACTGATGAATTTATTTTCAGGGCAGCAATGGAGAAACAGACCTAGGGAACAGACCTATGGATGCGGGGGAGGGGAGAAGAGAGCAAAGGAGATGTATGGAGAGAGTAACATGGAAGCTTAACAGTACCATACGTAAAACAGACAGCCAGTGAGAATCTGCTGTATGACTCAGGGAACGCAAACAAGGGCTCGGTCACCGGCTGAAAGGTGGGATGGGGAGAGAGATGGAAGGGAGGGGACATGATGTGCCTATGGCTAATTCTTGTTGACGTATGACAGAAAACCACAAAATTCTGTACAACAATAATCCTTCAATTAATTTTAAAAAAGTGACTTCAAAATACAGATATTCCTTGCTACAGAGTAAATGTAGCTTACAAACGCAAAACTTTTAGAACCCTAATAGTAGACTTGTGCCTTTGAAATTTCAGGAGCATAAGTATACATGTGGATCCCCAATATTTGTCTTTTAAAATTTCCAAAATGGGATTTCCCTGGCAGTCCAGTGGTTAAGACTCCACGCTTTCACTGCCGAGGGCCTGGATTCAACCCCTACTCAGGGAACTGAGATCCCACAATCCAGGCAGCAGGGGCCCTCCTCACCAAAAAAAAAGTTAAAGGAAAAGGAAAACAGACACATGGGGGGTGGGGGAGATAATCTTATTAATAACAAGAAAAAGCTTCACATTAAAGCAGAAAAAAAAGGCATGATTTTGTAATTTTCAATAACTGTATCACTATATCCTCTGAAAATCTTCCTCATACACAATAGAAACCTATCCTTAATCCTAACAAAAACCTACCAGTGCCTCAAAGCACTGGATGGGCTAGTTATCTGACCAAGCAGAAATGAAAATAGCACACTGATGTCAGAGCTAATGAGTAAGAAGTATCCATTACTAGGTAATTCCTCTCATAGGAATAGACTAAGTTCCCCCAGGGAACATGGGAATTTCATACACTTTCAACTTTTGGAAGTTCTCAAGTTCACTAAGTCATTCTAGTATCTACATCACATTCTATTGCCAGGTGTCATCTTTCCAAAGTATACCAAGTTGGTGTGATTAGTAAACACATAAACAAAAACCTCAGGAGCACTGCCAGAGATGAGTGCTGAAAAAGCCATTATTCATGGAAATAATATTTCTATTTCCCTAGTGATTACAGCTACCAGTGACAACTGTGAAATCCCAAGAAAAGAGAATTTAACTGCCTCAAAATGTTAATTATTCATATAAACTAGCCAAAAAACTAAAGATAAATGTTACACAAAGGGCTCTCTAATCCCCCTAATATTTTTGGTTAATTATTCCATCGGTAGTCTACATCTGCTCTACTAAAATCTGATTATGAATCAGAAGTAACTCACTGGAAACACTTTTATATCTAAAAATGATTGTGGATAATAACCACAATTCATAAAAACTGATTTTTAATGTGCATAAAATCCTGTGCTACACAATAAAAGAATAGACGTTACTGTCAAAGTTTAAACTCTCAGGAAAAAAAAAAACTCTTAAACTCTCTTAACCACTAGAAAGAATGAGACATATTCAACCTGTATTTTTTTAATATCTTCAATAATAAGCAATTTATGATTAGGAAGCATGTTAAACATTGCCTTTACAAATAAAGTGAATCTATTATGTAGATTTAAACACATAGTTTAGAGGTTTGCAAATACACACTCTAATAACTGCATAAATACTGACCTATAATCCCATACATACAGTTATGGGAGTTTTTGCTTTGTTTGATTTTTGGTCAGAGTTGCATTTGTTTTAACTACTGTTCTTCAACCATTCCCTCTTTTTTATTGTCTTTTTGAAATAAATTATTTTCTAGAATGAAGAAGTTTTATCTTCTAGATATTTTAACAAAAAATAACCGAGGTTCCCTTATTTCTTGTAGCTCAGTTTTAGGCACGACCTTTGGAGAAGGCAATGGTACCCCACTCTAGTACTCTTGCCTGGAGAATCCCATGGATGGAGGAGCCTGGTGGGCTGCAGTCCATGGGGTCGCTAAGAGTCGGACACGACTGAGTGACTTCCCTTCCCTTTAGTATCTCAGAGGAAAACTATCTTTAATAATTTATACTTAACTATTTGTATCTGCTCAATAACATTAAAACCATATACTTTTGATATGAAAACAGGGATATACACTGTGTCTAAAACACTATGTAGGAGTTAATTATGTGTGTTATTGTGTGTTACTCGCTCAGTTGAGTCTGACTCTTTTTCAACCCCATGGACTGTAGCTGGCCAGTCTCCTCTGTCCATGGGATTCTCCAAGCAAGAAAACTGGAGTGGGTTAGTTCCAAACAATCCATCATTTATAGCTTTAAACAGCAGACATAGGTAAAGCATCATTCATAAGTACTTGCTTATGAGTAACTGCCCAACGCAAAAATATTTGATGACAGAAACCATGTTCATAAACCAACTAAAACTACAGTTTACCTTTACTGTACACATATCCAAATAATACAGTTAAAGATTATCAAAAAGTCAAGCAAAATATCCCAAATTCCTTCAAAGTCATAAGAAATGGAGAGCAGTCATAGAAATGACTGCTCCAAAGAGTCCCAGAATAGAAACACTCTCTCTGTACTGTCCTAACTCATCCCTCTCAAAACACATTCACCCTTAGGGAACAAACACAGGATTCATTGCAACTGTGGGTACCATTTGTGAGCGGCCTTTCATTGCTCCATAAGGCTCATCATTGTAGATGTTCATCAGTTTTTAAGCCACATCCACAGCTGCTGTCTTAGTTAGAAAAACAACAAAATGTGACAGCAAAACACTTTAACGGTTTTACATAAAACAAAATGAAAAGTACTCCAGTATAATAAAAAGAATGTATATATCTCAAGTACCAAAAACATAAGACTCAAAGTCATTTTTAATAGTGATACCTTTCACTTACATGGTATGAGAATTGCTTTCTAAAGCCTTCCAGCACATACAGTATCATTTCTAACTTAAAGCCTAGATCCAAGATATCAATTACACAGAAAATAAGTGAAGCAGGGATATTATCAAATTAGTTAGTGGTGAACTGTGTCTATTTCATGATCACCAGCCTGTGTTCTTTCAAAAACCTTCCTTCCAAAATCATATAATAAACTTTAGAGCAAAAATCCTACATAAAACTGTTCTTTAAAAAGTCTATTTAAAAATACTCCTGTATAAACCAACTCCCTATTCAACTTTACCCTCCTGCATCAGATCTGTTCTCTGCCTGGACTGAGGAAGGGGCTCCTGTGGTTAGTGAGCACAGCCAATCATGTGCTGATGGATGACTAAGAGTTAACCACACATGGGGAAGGGGGGATGCCCAGGAGCATCATCACCAGGTGATGTTCATGGCAATGGGACTGGAATCCAGAGACATAAGTTTGAATTTCAAGCCCCCACCAACCAGCAGGTGGACTTGGTAAAGTTTCTGTAAAACAAAAGAACACTATCTTCCTCTCCAGACAATGGCAAGGCCTTCCATCCCTGGGCTGGGAAGATTCCCTGGAGGAGGGCATGGGAACCCATTCCGGTATTGTTACCTGGAGAATCCCCACGGACAGAGAAGCACGGTGGGCGACAGTCCATGGGGTCACAAAGAGGTCAGACATGACTGAGCAACCAAGCACGGCACAGAATAAGTGCAACAACAGAGCTCAAAGCTGCTGCTGCTGCCGAGTCGCTCAGTCGTGTCCAACTCTGCGAGACCCCACAGACGGCAGCCCACCAGGCTCCCCTGTCCCTGGGCTTCTCCAGGAACACTGGAGCGGGATGCCATATCCCTTCTCCAATGCATGAAAGTGAGAAGTGAAAGTGCAGTCACTCAGTCGTGCCCAACTCTTAGCGACCCCATGGACTACACAGGCTCCACATTAGATGAATCTGTATCTGTACCAGGGGGCCTATAAAATTTTTTAAGTATAACATACAACAGTAAAAGTAGGACTTTAAAATCAATGAGAAAACAACAGGGCATTCAAACAGTGATGCAGTTAGAACACTTCATTTATTCACTCATTCAACAAACACATACTGCGTACCCACTATATTCCAGTGGGGAAGAGAAATAAAGTAAAAAGCGAATAACATACGTTGTTAGAAGGTGATACATGCCAGTGAGTAAAATAAAACAGGGAAAGAGAACAAAATGTGGAATAGAAAGTAGGATAAATAGAGTAAAATGAAAAGCACTATAAAGGAGATTGAAAAAAAAAAAAAAGCGCCAGTGAGGTGGGAAACCAAGTGTTGTATCCTAGAAGTCAAAGAAAAAAAAAGTTCGAACAAGATGTCAAATGCCACTGATCAAGTCAAGTCAAATAACTTTGTTGGGTGGAGTGAGGGGTGAGGGGGGGTGGCGGGAAATAGAGAAATAGGAACTAGTGGGGAGTGGGGAATCCAGATGAGAAAAAGCAGCATGTTTGTATATTGTCAAGAACGCTTCACTAAAAAGGCAAAAATTGAGACCAACGGGAAGGCCAGAGAGCTAGCCAATGTCACAGAACAGCTGAGAAAGCAAGTAATCTAAGGCACAAGTAGAGAGTTTGCCCTTAAGTTTCAAAGTATACTCACCCCACTGTAAGCACTGCGTATCTCTGGGAGTTGTGATTTTAGATGTGCAGTGGAACTATCTTATTCACTTTACTATACTGATCTTTGTTTACAAGGAATATGTATTTGTCTAAACGACTCTTTTTAAAAAACTCAAGACAGGATTTTAGGATGGTGGTGGCACCAGCTTAGTTTTTCAGCCTTTCCACATAAAAAGCACCCAAACAAAATCAAAATCTGTGGACAACATTTAGAAAAACATTAGGTTACCAGGTAACCCCACAAACTCCCAATACTAACATGTGTACAATAATGAACCACCAAAAGCCACAGATTAAAGAAGGAAGCAATTCAGGGGTGCGGAGGAAGGAGCAGACAAGACTATGTACGACAGTGGTCCAACCAGGAGGCGAAACTGGCCTGGAGAATAAAACAATGGCAGTGAGCAAGGAAAGGAGAGCCCAGAGTATATGAAACAGCTCAGCGGTAAAGGAAGCCACCTGCAATTCCGGAGGCAAAGGAAACTTGGGTTTGATCCCTGGGTTCAGAAAGATTCCCTGGAAAAGGAAATAGCAACCTACTCCAGTATTTGCCTGGGAAATGCCATGGACAGAGGGCTACAGTCCATGGGGTTGTGAAAGAGTCAGACTCAACTTAGCGACTAAATAACAATGCCTATTTTATAGGATACTATAACAGGTCTGCTGCTGCTGCTGCTAAGTCGCTTCAGTGGTGTCCGACTCTGTGCGACCCCACAGACGGCAGCCCACCAGGCTCCTCTGTCTCTGGGACTCTCCAGGCGAGAATATTGGAGTGGGTTGCCATTTCCTTCTCCAATGCATGAAAGTGAAAAGCAAAAGTGAAGTCGCTCAGTCGTCCCAACTCTTAGTGACCCCAAGGACTGCAGCCCACCAGGCTCCTCTGTCCATGGGATTTTCCAGGCAAGAGTACTGGAGTGGGGTGCCATTGCCTTCTCCGATAACAGGTCTAGGTGGTAGGAAAAAACATGTTGTTTGGAAAAAACAAATTTGGCTGGCCTACAGAACAACTAGTAATAGTTTTAGAAATACAGATCTAAACATCTGAGGCAATGATACAAATATAAAGTCAAAGAATAGATAAAGCAAGGAAAGAAAAAGACTGCAAACCACAATATTTAAGACTAAAGATGGAACAGGTAAAAAGATGGAATGTTCAAGAGGTTAACATAGTGTCTTAATAGTCAAGAACAAAGACATCATGGTCAACAAAAAACAAAGGATGCAGAAAAATAAAACCAGGTTTTGGGAGCCAGTTGAAGGGTTATTTATTGATGGTCTGGGATGAAAAATCAGATTTTAACATGTAACAAAAGAAGGACATAAAAATAAGTAGTAAAGCAGTGGCTTCAAAGAAATGTACGAAAGGAAATCAGCAGTAAGTAATTCTTGGAGAACAGCCGAGTCTGGCAGCCTGTTTGCATACATGCATGAGATCCTCACAAGAATTCTGAGATATACTCCCCATTTTACAATTGGGGAAACTTTAGTTACAACACAATTATATAACTTATAAAATGTGTATACAAAATAATTAAATGACCTGAAAATTGGTCTCTAGGCGGAAAAGGAGTAAGATGATGGACAAAAACTAAAAACACAAATTGGGGAAAGAGGATTTAACTGATTTAACTTCATCCCAGGAGTATCCGACAAGATTATTTTTAAAATTTTACTTATAGACAAATGATGCTACTTCAGAGAACCTTTTGAGTTCAAACACTAGTCAAAAATAAAGGTTTATTTTTGAAGTATTGTAATAGAGAAGGATATAATAATCTCCTAAGCCTCGTATTAGACTTACTTATATCTGGGACTGTCTTGCCATCTAATAGAGAGCTTGGAAGCTTTCAAATGATTAACATTTAGGTGGAGAGATAACAGAAGCTCTCAGAGTACAGGGTAGGACAGTGGCAAGGAAGAAAGAAAGCTGTGTGAGCTTGGGTTAAATCACTAAATCCTTGACCCTCAGACTTATCTATAAAATGGAGATACCATCTCCCTTCACAGTGTAGTTGAGGTCTCAGTAGACATTCAACCAAAATGTCAGTTCCCTAATCCCCTTAAATATTTTGTTTGCTTTAAAAAAAAAAAAAAAAATATATATATATATATGTATATGGTTGCTAAACTAATGACATTTTAAATATAGAATGTTAGCATTTCCATTTAAAACAAAGTTTAAGAATATGCTCCCAGTTGATAACAGTAGCTAATTTCCTACTGGAAGACTACAGTGGCTCACTTTACACGACATATTCAAGTAACTTTTGAATTTCTTATAACAAATATATTATTTTTCCAACAAGAGAAATAATCAAGATGAGTGTTACAGATGACATTAACTAGCCCTTAAAAAAAACTTCCACATCAGGATAGTCACTTCTCTGAAATAACTGTAGAAACAGGGTAAAATGAAATGGGAAAATAAATCAACAGCACACCTAAGCTACCATATGAATTTAAATTCTTATGTAATTTAAAAGATTTAATTTTCCAACTGACAACGTCAAGGACTTACAGCTAAGAAACGAAGTTTAAAGGAATAACATGCCACTAAATTCTGTATTAAAATGTACCCATCACACTGTAGCATAGAGGAAAGCCGGAATGAAATGTGACTTGTTTATCAATAATTGTGAAATAAATAATCTTTGAAAGCTATAACTGTCTAGGGTTTGTTTTTTTTTCCAACATTACAACAGTGAAGCAACAACTCCCATTAATTCAGCACTATCGCTACCCACTCCAGTATTCTTGCCTGGAGAATTCCATGAACAGAGGAGACTGGCAGGCTACAGTCCCTGGGGTCACAGGAGTTGGACACAACCTAGCATCTGAGCAGTCAAGAGAGTAATATTATCTTGACATAAATACACTAGAAATTCACTGTATGAAAATCATCAAATTTATAAACAAGCTCATCTTTCAGTATACAATTTCAAGTTGTGGCCTCCATCCCTATGACAGTCTTCTTTTTTCTCTACCTCCTCTTCCGCCATTTTCTCTTCCAGAAGTTTTGGAAATAGCCAGGTGCAATTTAGTGCCAAGTGGCAGAACTAAGAAGCTAAGGAGGCAAGCAGCAGAGACTGGAGTGAACCAGGGGTTAAGTGAACCCAGGCAGTTCCTGCATAGGGACAACTAAAGCAGAGTGGCTGAGGAGATGTGCAGTGAGAACAAGGATGTGGCTACCTCGGTCAGTCAATATACAGTACAAGATAAAGAACAGGGAAACAGAAAAGGGGAAAGGCTTAGAGTTGACGTCTGTTAAGCAAACTGGCAGTAGCACTCCCAGACCTGGGGCTGCAAGATTTGTATTCTTCATCTAAGCCCACAAAAATAGGGGAAGAAAAGTATTTTAAGAAACAAAGTGCATGTAACTTCAAAAGGCAGCAGAGTGGTATAAACACAAAAGAATAAAAGACCAGCATAAAGCTCTCCCCACACTAGTCTCAGCTCAGATACTCAATGTGTCTCAGCCATTAGCTACGGGTAAATTATTTAATCTGTGCCTACATTTCAGTGAGTAATTACTTTAGAGCATATGATTAACAAAGTCTTTTCCAGATCTGAAGTTTCCTGAATCTAACGGATTTAACAATTTTTGTCACACAGGATGCAGTTACTTTCTATGATATGTTATTCCACAACAAGAAGAGGACAACATACCAGAATATAAATAACAGGATATAGAATCGTAGTCCGGTATCCCTACAGACCACTCTTCTCCATCATCTTTCATTAAATGCAAGAAGAAACTAATTCCCAACCTTCTTTAAAACGATCCACAAATTCTTAAGGAAAAACAAGGCCTAAAATCTAAGACTTCACTTTAAATACACTCAGCAGTGGAAAATTTGATCACCTGTCAATTTCACTAAGCTTCACTTCAGCTTCTTTTCACAGGACATACTCTAATGCCATTACACTTTCTGTTTTTCAACACTCTAAGTTAGGTTTCTATTTGCTATATGTTTCATATCCCACTTCAGAAAGTAGAGCCCAAAACTGGCAGAGAGCTGAACATGAATGAATCCAGGGGGTCATTTTATCAATGGGCTCTACACAGAAAAACCCATCTAGTTGAACGTCAGCTTTATTTATCACTTAAACTAAGTGCCACCTAGTGGCAAGTTTTATATTTTATTAAATCCATTCAAGTCCTGTTCATCCACCAAGTATTGTACAATCTAGCCAACAGCAGCTGCTCCACAATTATGCAACATAAGTAAAATACTGATCCAGTTCTTATGAAGCTCGCTGATAGATTAGATACACAGACAGAGAAAAAAGATAATACAGATGTATTTACATACTTGCAGAAAGATGTCTAATGTTACAAAAGTATGTCAAATGTTACAAAAGTATGCAAAAATACTCAGTATTTACTTAAAAGCTGGTGGAAACAGACTCTCAGCTCTGTAGGTGCTCTTACACCTGTTCACCTCATTCACTTTCCCATTTGTAAATACTCAGCTAGGTTTCAGTAGATCCCCTGGAGAAAGGAAAGGCTACCCACTCCAGTATCCTGGCCTGGAGAATTCCATGGACTGTATATTCCATGGGGTCACAAATAGTCAGACACGGCAGAGTGACTTTCACTTTCTCCAGGTACTGGGTAGATCAGGAGCTCTGTACAGAACTATATAATTTTTTGCATGAAAAATTTCCTCATATTCAAACCAAAAGTTAAATGATTTGAAAAAGTATGCTGGATACTATGGAGACAATAAAAAGTTCAGGGGTTGCCGTGATGGGATAAGGAAAGGAGAGAGAAATGGACAGGCAGGGCCCAAAGGATTTTACAGGGCAATGAAACTACTCTGTGTGCTACTACATGGGAGATACATTTGTAGATATATTTGTCCAAGGGCTTCCCAGGTGGCTCAGTGGTAAAGAATCTGCCTGCCCATGCAGGAGCCACAGGAGATGCAGGTTCAATCCCTGGGCTGGGAAAATCCCCTGGAGGAGAAAACAGCAATGCACTCCAGAATCCCTGTGGGATAATCTTATGGACAGAGGAGCCTGACAAGCTACAACCCATGGGGTCGCAAAGAGTTGGACATGACTGAGCACGCACGCATGCACACACACACTTGTCCAAACCTACAGGATGTACCCCAATGTACAGTGAACCCCACTGTAAACTATGGATTTGGAGAGATATAACGTGTCAATGTAAATTCATCAATTATAACAAATATATCACTCTATTGGGGGATACTGATAATAGAGGTGATCTGTGTGGGGGCAAGAAGTACACGGAAAATATTCCCCTCAATTTTGCTGTGAACCTAAAACTACCCTTTTTTTAAAAAGTTCCATTTAAAAAAGAAAAAAGGAAAAAAAAAAAAAAGCAATTCTCTGGTGGTCCAGTTGTTAGAGGACTCAGCACTTTCGCTGCTGAGAAACAGGTTTGATCCCTGATGGGGGAACTAAGATCCCACAAGGCATGCAGCACAGCCAAAAGAAAAAGTATGCTGGAAAAATAAAGCAAGATCTTAGTGCAGCAGCACTTTTCTAAAAAGAGAATATATCCTTGTTACAAAAGAAGTTATTTATAATAATAAAAAAATCTGTAACACTGATTCCCTATTTTATAAGGCAACTGATATTGTAGTTATATAACACAATCTTTATCATGTAATTTTAAAAAAATAGGGTTTCATAAAGCTGTGCTTCCCTCATAACTCAGTTGGCAAAGAATCCGCCTGCAACGCAGGAGACCCTGGTTGGATTGCTGGGTCGGGAAAATCCGCTGGAGAAGGGATAGGCTACCCACTCCAGTATTCTTGGGCTCCCCTTGTGGCTCATCTGGAAAAGCATCCACCTGCAATGTGGGAGACCTGGGTTCAATCCTTGGGTTGGGAAGATCCCCTGGAGAAGGCAAAGGCTACCCACTCCAGTATCCTGGCCTGGAGAATGCCATGGACTATACAGTCCATGGGGTCGCAAACAGTCAGACATGACTGAGCAACTTTCACTTCAAAGCAATAAACATTCTTCCTAGTTATATAAACTTAATGAGAAAAAAATTTTTATTCATTTATAACTCTAATTAACACATACACAAAAAACATTAGTTCTAGGGCTAAATTAAATATATTGAATATAGAAAAGAAAGCATGGGTGGGGAATTTAAAGGGGTCAACTTGATTTTCTAGTGTATTCCATCTCACATCCAACTAGTGCAGCATTTCCACTGCAAGGCGTTTGCCATTTAGGATACCTAAGAAGCAGTAATTTCTTTTTGCTTTTGTAAACTTAAATAATTTCCATATTCCCAAAACTGTCATGAATTTACAACCTGACTGAAAAGTTGTCATGCTTATCACTCTGCATTGTCTAAACACAACAAACCTACACAAACATTGATACAGCTAAGTAACTACAACCAATTGTACACAGCAAGCCACAGTGCCCCCAATACTTGTTTCTTCCCCAGTAGTAAACTGTGTGCAGGAAATGCATTACCCTTTTCACACCACCAGGATATCATTTCACCTCCTGAAGCAGAAGCAGGCCTAATGAAGGATAAATGAGATCATGATGTTGAGCCAGGCCTACGGGGCATCCAGAACTGTGGGCAGGGTGTCTGAGATGGTAGCAATTGGGCTCAACATTCCTTCATCATTATGGCTGTCCAAGCAGAGACTAGAGTGACTAGAAGCAGACCCCAAAAAGTTGGGGATTACTCCGTAACAACATGCATGGTCAAAGCAATAATGTACCAAATATGTCTGCTCAAAATGCCAAGGAACATGTTTCAAGGGCTGTGGTCCTCTACGCTAAATACACTGCTCCTTTCTAAAGCATGACCCACAAACCACAGGTTGCAAGATAAAAAGTTCCATCTTGAATCCTGACTGCAAAAGGTTACCAAAAGAAACTGATTACTATAATTAAAGTATTTGTACACAGAACTTTATGATTTACAAATTACTTACACATACACTGTTTTATCTGACACATATTTTACCTTACTTGATAGTCAGTGTGCCTCGCCGATAAATACAACAGAAATATCATTTGTTATTTTATAGAGGTAGAACCTGAAGCTTGGAGAAATTATCTGTGAGTAATTTGTCTACAAAGCCTGAGTCTTCCTGAAGATTATCAACTTATTTGGTTCAAAGACATGGATCCCCAAAAAAGCAGTCTACAGAGTCTTAAGGTTTAATATATGTCCCTATGCATCTAAGAAGTATTTAAAACACTTAAAAATGATGTAACCTAAAAAAAAAAAAAATGATGTAACCTTGTGAGAAACACTGAATAGTCAACTGAATATACAAAAAAAAAAAAAAAAAATACGATATTTAAGCCTGTCAGTTTGTACAAACAATACACTATTTTCTAATAATCCAAAGGAGCTTTTGCCTAAGAATTGTACTGCAGTATTCTCAGGAGCTATGGGCTGCCTTCAGCTGAAAATATCAATTCCTTTGGGTATTTCAGCAGCTAAGTTCCTTATGGAATCAACATATTCCCTATACACATCAAATTCTGCTTACACGAACCATGTTGTATCAAGGCTTCAAAGTCCTCCAAGTCCTTTGTCCAAAAAACTTTTTACTGAAGCCCCCATCATGTTCTAGACACTCTTTTGAGTATAAGAATATAGTATGAAAAAAAATTGTGTTATGACACTTCCAAGTGAATTACACCTGGTTCTTTAAGAATACATGCAGAAGCACTGAACCCAGTCTGGTGAATCCAGTTAGAGGATTCAGACCCAAATCTACAAACACCAGCACTTGTCAAGCATGTGGATATATTAAACTGCTGACTGAGCCCAAGCAAGGAACTCCAAATTATTAAATATGGCTGGAGAATTGAATATGAAGGGACAGAAAGGCAAACAGTCTCACTGAAGAAAAGATAAATGAAATAACTATAGAGGCCCCTACATGCCATCCTAACATTTTTTTCAGCACCTGCTTTGTACCAAGCATCCTAAAATGTTTTATTCCATTTACTTTTCACAGCAACCCGCTGAGCTAAAAATAATTACCTTGCAACTCATGGAGGAGGCAAGGAGAGGTGAAATCGCTTGTCAATCTTACTGAGGTTGTGGCAAAGGCAAAATAGGAACCCAGTTCAGATTAAATCCTAAAAGTGAGCTCATAAACTCTGCACTCTGCTGCCTCTCTTAACAAAAGCTGCTAGGGGGAGCCATTGAAAGGTTTTTAAACTAAGGAGTGAAGTGATCAGATTCACTCCAGAAAGACTATGTGGAAGTTGGCCACAGAGGGTGAATCTACAAGCAGAAAGAGAAAGCTGCAATGTCTATAGTAAGACAGGTGAGAATGATGCCAGCATGAACTGTGGCAGTGAGGATGAAAGAGACAGATTCAAGAGTTTTTCAGAAGAGAAAATTATTAGTTCTTAGTGATTAAATGTAAAGGGTTAGTTTTAGAAAGAACACCTTGTTTGCAGAACTAATGGGACATGACATCATCTACCAGGAACAGAGAAGCAACAGGTTTTGTTTGTTCAATAAATATCTATAGTGTCTCCCAAATGCAAAAGACTTTCCTAGGCCAAAGGTCAAGTCCAAAATTAAGGTCCTGCTTGTTGGAAAATATTGAGAGCAAATGACAAAGCGTTAAAAAATATATCAGGTATACTGAACATTAGTTGTTACTATTAACGTTCTGGCCTAGAGTCTAATGAAAACGTTTTGTGCTACCATTTTAAAAAATTACCATGTGCGGAAAACAAGTCAACAGAGAAAAAGCATCCCACAATTTAAAATGTTATTACATCTGAGTCTGACAGATCTTCAGTCTCTTACACAACACACACACACACACACACACACACACACCCCTACCTTGTAATTTGTTTTACTTATCCCTATCCCTTTTTTAAAAAAAAGAAAGTATCAATTTTACTACCCAAACTGTAGTACCTATTCAGGGGTTTTTCATCCCACTATCACCACTGTGATTTCCCAAGAACTTTAGTTCATACCTTTCTACGTGATTTTCTATAAAGTATGACATACTTCACATCAGCTTATTTCAGTAAGAATTCCTAGATTTTTAGCCACACCTTTCATCCAATTATGCTTTCTGCAAATCCTAAGGCACAGCAGTCCTGTGCAGATGTGGCAAGTTACTACAATTCCCATTTTACTACATAGTTAGGAAATTGGCCCAGGGGAAGCAGAGTAACTTGGAAATAATCATAAAGCCAGATGCCAAAAATAACAACTTTTAGTCAACCCATGAGAAAATACTGCCCCTAGTTGAAATAACATCAGATTTCGTATTAGGAGGAAGCAAAATATAAAATAATGTTTTAAAGCCAAGTCCTAGGTTCTTAAAATACATCTTTAAAAATGACCAAATACCACAATTAAGATTTGCAAGAACTTTCAAACACCATTTTCCCCCTAAAACTTTGTCCATCAAGAGTGGCAAAGATTATTTAATGAATTACAGCCGTCAAGAGAGGCTTCCTCCTCTCCCCAAATTATTTTTTATCTTTGCCACTTAAGATGCTGATAGAAATCGGCTGGTATAGAACAATAGGTTAAGTTTTAAACTTATTTAGAATCCGTATGTTAGAATAGTTGTGAAAATACTGAGTGAGTCTCTCATACTTCTTCCTGAAAATATACTCTACAGACCCATCTGCAATTTGCATGCACAATAAATTTAAAGCTTTAATAGTCAATAATCTGAATGAAAGTTTCCCAATAACAACTCATGCTGTATGTTTCTAAATATGCTTCTGTTTGATATAATTTAATAAAAGTGCTGTTTTATTTGGGCACAAAATAAAGGTCTTACACAATTTAAAAACAAAAAACAAAACTTGATTTTTTAAAGTTGCTTTTATGATGTTTGTGTTCTCATTCTTATCTGCACAAGTCAGAGCAAAATACCTTTCATTCATACACTTTACACTTTGCTTACAGTCAGAAACAACAGTGTGTGCTCAAAATTTTACCTTCAAAAGAATGAGTGTGCACTAGAATCAAATAAGGAAGACGAAATGATTGTTGGTGGAATCCACTCATGGAACCCAGACTGCAAATTTTCACACAAGCCTCTCATATCAATTATGAAAGGTGATTTTCAATTAATTAAAATTAAACTAATTCAAACTAGTTCTAATCACGGCCTTAAAAAAAATGCTTTCCACAGCACCAATATTCCTCACACTTATAATATCCTCTACTAGTAGCACGTCTCCTGGTTTATAAATGAAAAGACACTGCAAATGATATTTATAGATAACATATCTTCTAAAGTAACGATCAACTAGTCGGGGGGACAGTGTCCTCAACAGTATATTCAGTCTAGTAACACTGCAAAATCTAATACCTATTATTTCAGCACCAGAATATTTAGGCAACATTTAAGTACACCAGACCACCTTCCCCCAACTTCCACAGAAAACTCCAAGCTTTTAATATTTCCATAACAGTAAGCACTCTGAACAAATTAAAGCTCTTTTAACACTAGAAGCCCTTTTACCTTAAAGATTATCACTTAAATGTCTTTTAACTGCATTTGATGAATGCATTCCACAAGATTCTAGAAGCAGTATTCATCAACCCAAATAGCACTCTTAAGCGCTTGCCTCATTTCAACTTCAAAGATGAGGCAGAAGGGCTATCATAAATCTAGAGGCAAAAGCACAGAACTGTAAACTATCTAAAAATTAAGAAAAGGTAAAACAGTTGTACCAGATTCCCAAGCAGCAAAATTCCCTCCCTTTTTCCTTGCAAAGTAGGAGTTACTGGTAAAATAACTTAACTCTAAATCTAGAATCCTGAAAATGCTGAAATTCTCCACCCCAGCATTCACACGTTTTTCAAACCAAAATGCACTCAACTGCTACGCACACACCAATGAATATCCAACATGAAAACTGAAAGTATTCTTACACATCAACAGAAAAATACACCTTGCGCCTCTACAACACCCTCAACTAATCCAGATGCAAAGCTACGACAGCCGCCCTTGGCCTAGGCCTTCAGAAACCTAGAGGCGGGGCGGGGGGGGGGGGTGCAATAATCAAGAGACCAAGGTCTTTTTCCAGTGCTACTTTTTCCACGCAAAACAACCAGGCGCCCAAAGAGACCGCGAAGAAAACTGCAGACACTGTAATCCCGAGAGAAAGGGATCGTAGGAAGGTGTGCACGCAATCCCGAGAAAAAAAGGGTGCCGGAGAGGAGGAGCGCCGAGGAAGAAACTAAGTATCCCCACGCAGCTTTGAGACCCACAACAACAACAAACCGTAGGGTCTGTCTTCTCGTAGAAACACCAGATGGAGTCCCCGGGGCTGAGACAGTTCAGCCGACAAACACCGTGGGTAGTGGATAAATCAACCGATCTTGGGAGGTGAAAGGGGTGCCAAGCAAATAAGCCACTGGATGGGGGAGACAAAGCCTCCGGGGGTAATCACGGACCAAGCAGAAAGGTGAGAGGGAAACGCTCGAAAGAAATAAAGCAATAAAAATTGAAAGATAGAAATCTAGTGCCTGGGCTGAGGCAGGTCACTAAGCTACCGAATAGAGAGGGGGACAACAAAGGGGTTCGGGAGGAAGGACAGCTGAGGGGAGGAGAGGGAGAAAGGATGCGGGGCGCGACGGGTCGGACAAAGCGCCCAGGGCGGCGGAACAAAGGGCCGGGGGTCGAGAGTCGCGGGGGGCAGCGGGGAAAGACAAAGCGCACGGAACTGGGGGCACCAGCCCGGCGAGACAGCAGCGACGGCCCCGAGGAACAAAGCTGCGCGGGGCTGGGAGGCAGGGCCGGCGAGCGGCGGCGCGGAAGGCGCGCGGCGGGCACGGCGCCCGCGGGCCCCGCGCTCCCGGCCGCACTCACACCCGCACCCGCCGGCCTCGCCGCCGGTGCCCCCAGTTCCGTGCGCGGGGTC
>NW_024070187.1:45130260-45190111 GCF_014754425.2 Oryx dammah | reverse complement strand
CAGCGCACGGCCACACGCCGCCGCCGCCGCGCTCGGCGCACGCGACACCGCCCCCGCGGCTCCCGGACGCCAAGCGTGCCGCGGCCCTCGAACCCGCCGCCCGCCGCGGGCTGCTGGACGCCCGCAACTTTCCCGGTTCCCTGCGCTCGGATTCCCCAAGACTTACCCTGTCACAACAGGCGCCATCTTCCACAAACTCTCGCCAAAACTCCAACCCTCGCGAGATTCCCCCGACGCCTTCCCTGGTCCCTCTCCCCCGCCCCTTCCCTTTTTCCTCACTCCTCGATTCCACCCAGCCCCCGCGCTCCTTTTCCCCTCGCAGCAGCCGCAAAGAGCCAGACGCCTCGCGCCGCCAACAGCTTAGGGGATCCAGCTCGCTGCCTTCCCTGGAAACCTACCCAAGCGATGGAGCATGCGCAGGCGGCTCCTCCGCAGGCGAACCCTCCATCTGGTCCATGGGGAGCGCTCCGGTTATCCGGGTTTTGGGACGCGCCCTGAGGGACGTACGTGGAGACTGAGGAAAACCGGAGGGGATTACAGGGGGACGGGGAATGGAGGGGTCAGGAGGCGGAGCCCAGGGTAGAGAGGAGGGGTCCTGGGAAAATCTGCCGCGTTTCACAGGCCTAGATGAAACACCTCCTCAAATGGGTGTTTTCCAAGTGGCTTCCCGCTCACTTTAGTTCCCAGCCCTTTTCATTCATTCACACGTTCATTGGACGCCTGCTTTACGGTAATGTCAGCGTTAGGTCCTGGAGCTACAAAGATGCCTGGAGTTCGGAGGGGTAACAAACCAGCAACTTCGTTCATTCGACCCCCTGGGTAGCCACCAGAGCTCTGTAAATGAAAAACTTTTTTGAGGAACTCTATTGCCTTAGCTTTCTTCTCCTTGGGTGTGAAATAAGGTCAGGCCAAGGCCTCTGGCAAAGTCACCACTACTGTGTCCACCTTGCATACAAACGCCGGAGCGCTGCGAAGCTTTCTCCAGGGGTGGAAACTGTACTGTAATTGAAAGCCACCACTGCCCCAGCCAGCACGTAACTCAGAGGTTCTGCCTGGGCGGGGAGCTACCTGTCGCGTAAACCTCCCCAGGACCTCATCGCAGACCCAAGACGGCTGTGAACCCGGGTGGTATATGGGGACAGAGTCTGACAAGGTCCTCCCATGGGCCTGGCACAGTGGAGGACGCAGCTCGCTGCCCAAAGTGTATCTCAGCGACTTAAACCGGGAAGCCTCCGAGCAAATTTGGCCCGTCTGGGCATACAAGAAAGGTGAAGGACTCGAACCCTACCCGTCCTCCCAACCTGCAGCACCCCTTTCTTCTCCCCCTCCCCGCTTTGCCCTTTCAATTCCTAGAGATTCCCAGATCCAGCACTGCCTCCTGCAGGGAGCCCCAAAACCCGGAGAACTGGAATCCACAGCCCGAAACCTGCTGAAGGCGCTGCAGGATTGGCGCGGCACGCGCGAGCGGCACTGCGCATGTGTCCAATGCGGGCAGCCCGGTCTCACGCTACACCTCCTTCCCACCGCCTTCCACTACTCGATTCAGACACAACACGGGCCGTGGGAAATTTCCTAAACCTCGCGAGAACGCGCCCACTGTTGTCTATGCTTTTGCCCCAAATCTCGCGGGGCCCAGGCGGGACAGGTGTTTGTCTAGTACAGCTCCTAGCGCCGTTCGTGCCGCGCGTGCCCGGGCGGCGGGCGGGGTGGGAAGGGAGCGGCTCGCCGAGGAGGCGGGGCTGGGGGGCGCGTGGCGGGGAGCGCAGGGCGGAGGGCGGCTGGGAGGGGCCCGACGTCTCGCACACATACGCCGCGTGACGCTTTGTGGAAGGAAAGTGGGGGTGGTGGAGGGGCGGATTCTAAAAGAAGGGGAAACCTGGAGATTAGAAACTCCTCCTGGTGCGGATGGTAAGAGGTCAGACTCGAGGGCAGGAGGAGCCCTAGGCCGCTCCCCGGGGAGGTTTCCTGTCGCCCTCCACGAGCCTGGTACTTTCCTAAAATGTGTTTGACGCCGCGCCCCCGGCCTCCGGGAGCTGACACCCCCAGTGTCGCGTTTGAGTCATGCCTCTGAGTCACCCAGTCTGGCCACCACTTTACTTGCTTTTGGATTCCCTTAGCTACTCTCTACTAACAGTTGGTAGTTTTCTTTCTGAGGTACCCGCTGGTCTTGCTTCTTAGCTAGGGAAAAGTGCTGCTCTCTGTGCTCTGACGTTGTACGCTTGTATAGATTTCGCCTCCCATTCAAGGACGCATTTTAAAATTTTCTTCCCTCTAATCTGTTTTAGGCTTTCCTGCTGGCTCAGACGGTAAAGAATCAGCCTGCAATGCAGGAGACCCCCGTTGAATCCCTGGGTTGGGGAAATTCCCCTTGAGAAGGGAATAGCTACCCACTACAGAGTTCTTGCCTGGAGAATCCTTTGGACAGAGGAGCCTGGAGGGCTGCAGTCCATGAGGTCGCAGAGTCTAAACTCTTTTTAGCCTTTTGAAGTAATCCCTGTGTATTAGTTTCTGTCTTTTTTTTTTTTTTTCCTCCACTTATATGACTTACTGGTTTTGGTTTCCTTCATCTTTTTATGTGTTTGTTGAAATATTCATTTCGATTTTTGGATATCGTTTTACCAGGTGCTTTAGTCACAACTCATTTAAGTGCGTTCCTTCCTTTTGGATTTTTGTCCAGTGAATTCCTGTTTAGATTCTTCAATCAGGCACTTTTGAGATTGTCTTTGTGTGGGTTCTGTACCAGTCTAGACTGGCATTATCTCGGAACTGGTGTCTTGATAACATCGTAGACCCACAAATGAAAAATTAAATTGAGTTTTTGAATTTGGGAAAACAGTGACTCCTCTCATACAGAGTTCATAGTCTGCTAGTTGTACCGTAGACAGGAAATCAAGTTTTTGAATTGTTTTCAAGGTTATTAGTTGTGTGTGTGCATGCACATTTTCCTATTCCTTTAAGTAGTTCACAAAGGGAAAAGTGCGGTATCTCAGTGCAAAGCTAATTTGGATTAGGCTTGCTTCAAGAGAACAGTGCCCATGGGCACACATTCCTTCAAAGCAATCAAGCCTTTATCCCAAGAAGGCATTACAGTCATGGTCTGGTCTAGGCTATTCATCTGATCTGGAACCATTACCATCTAAGAGCCCTAGCCACAGAAAGCCATGGTAACCATGGCAACTCAAATTACAACTCCCATTCACCCTAATACATGCATTACCTGTATTCTTTCCCTGTCCTAGTAAATGATATTCCATCCTTCCATTTAAGCCAAGAACTCTGGAGTCATTCTCTCTTTCCTTCTTACATCCAACATTCAACCTAACAAAATTTTGCTGGCTCCACCTTCAGAACAGACTCACAGTCCAAACACATCCACACCTCTATGGCAACCGGCCCAGTCTAACCCATCTCATTTCTCACCTGTTGTCCAGAAGTCTAATAACTGGTTCTGCCTTCATCCATTTTGCCTTTTCTCAGTCTATTCTCAGTAGACAATTCAGTGTAACTCTCTAGAACTCTCCAATGGCTTTCCTATTTTCCTATGAGGCCTACTTCCCAAACCCCATACCTCGACCTCATCTCCTCATCTCTTCCCCTTGCTCATTGAGCCCCAACCAGCATCATTCCTTGTATTCCTAGGATGCACCAGGCACACCCTCAACTCCTGTCTTTGCTCTTTTCCCTAGATGCCTTATACATCCTTCCTTTACTGCTTTCAGGTCTTTGCTTGAATGTCACCTTCTCAGTGAGCCCTTCCATGACCACCCTTCACAAAAGTAACTCTTCTTATTCCCTCTTCCCTCTTTCTTTATTTTTCCCATGGTCCTATTGTAAACTAACATACCATACATCAGATCTGTGTATTGTGTCTATTATCTGCCTACCTCCCCCCATTATAATCTTAATGTGAGCAGGGACTTTAGTCTTTTTTATTGTTCATATCTCAGCCATCAGAACAATGCCTGCTGCAGGATAGGTGCTCAGTAAGTATTTGTAGAATGAATAGGATGTCTTCCACTTCTAGAATACATTAGAAATTATTCTGAAGACTCACTAAGCCTTCTAGGCTTCAAAAGAATATCAAGGCTAGACCAGTAGTGAATACCCCAGTGCCATCTTGCCTGGGGAAGGCCTATAGAGCAAACACCTGTGTTAATGTTAACTTTTTGCAAAAAACAATTCTTACTCTTGAGTTAGGCCATTAGTTGTGCCTACACTTAGTTGAAGTGTTTCCTACTCTCCATTTTAGCTTCCCTCAATAGCTCAATCAGTAAAGAATCTGCCTGCAATGCCGGGGACCCGGGTTTAATTCCTGGGTCAGGAAGATCTCCTGGAGAAGGAAATGGCAACCCACTTCAGTATTCTTGCCTGGAGAATCCCATGGGTAAAGGAGCCTAGAAGGCTACAGTCTGTGGGGTTGCAAGAGTCGGACACAACTTAACGACTAAACCACCACCACCAGGAAAGAACACTATTGGCAGGATATAAAGAAACAGGCATTCTCATCTGTTGCTAGTGGAGTGAAAATGGGTATGCCATGCTAAGTCACTTCAGTCATGTCCGACTCTGTGTGACCCTATGAACTGTAGCCCACCAGGCTCCTCTGTCCATGGGATTCTCCAGGCAAGAATACTAGAGTGGATTGCCATTCCCTTCTCCGGAGGATCTTCCCACCCAGGGATCGAACAGACATGTCTTACGTCTAACCTGCATTGGCAGGCAGATTGTTTACCACTAGCACCACCTGGGAATCATAATCTTTATGAAAACCGTTTTGATAAAACTTATCTCTACCTATTAATCCTACAACTCTATTTCTAGAAATCTGTCCTATGAATATATTCACATTTGTGAAATTATCTGTACATATAGTGTAGCATTGGTCTTCCCTTGTGGCTCAGCTGGTAAAGAATCTGCCTGCAATGTGGGAGACCTGGGTTCGATCCCTGGGTTAAGAAGATCCCCTGGAGAAGGAAAGGCTACCCACTCCAGTGTACTGGCCTGGAGAATTCCGTGGACTCGTCCATGGGGTCGAAAACAGTCGGACACAACTGAGCGCATTTCACTTTCACTTTCAGAGTGTAGCATTAGTGATGGTAGAGAATACCGTAACAATCTAAATGTCGATCAAGAGGTGTCTTATTTATTTTAAAAATATACATATATATTCATAGAATCAAATAGTATGCATTTGTTAATCAGCAGAGGGTGCTTTTTATGTACTTACGTGGAAGGATCACAAAGTTTAAAAAAACAAGGTGCAAAATAATTATAGGTAAATAATACTTATTTGCCTATATGTATCCAAAAGGGTTCTGGAAGACTGGTCTGGGATTCTGATGCAAATTGTCCATGAATCAAGCTTTGAGAATCTTTGTTGTAGGAGTTAGGTGTAACCTTTCTTCAGGAGTTTCACATTAAAGGGAGCAATGACATATAGTTTCTTGGTTAACACGAGAAACTAATAATGACTGCTTTGCTGTAAGGAACTCAGCTGTTGGAGGATATAGGTGAAGAGGTGGCTTATCTTGGATCCTTTGAATTTTGTAGAAGCACACATATACTTTTTTTCAAAATATGAAACATTTTTAAAGGGAGGAATGAAAGGGAATAAATGTGCAAGAAGAAAAAAATGATCAAAGTGTTTTCTTTTACCCACCTGCTAGAAAATTATTTTCTAAAAGATATGATATGTATGATAATACCACCTCAGTAGAATTAAGAACTGTGGAACTGTCAGGACTTAATCCCGGTCATCTGGTAACATTGAGTCCATTCAAGCAGCAACTTCAGAGTCCCTGCCGCTCCATGTCAGATATCATCTTTCGTGGTTTACAAAGATGGGTAGTGCAGAGACTTCAGGGGACTCCCCCAGGTAATAGAGTACACAGACCAGTTACAGGGTAATTTTAGGGTGGAGGCATGAGTTTAACCTCATTGGGATACAGAGGAAGAAGCATCTAACTCTTTCCTGATGGGCCCAGGGAAACCTTGCAGAGATGACTTTTGAACTAAATCTTAGTGGAGTGGGAGTTCAGAAGACAGTAAGAGGAGGAAGCATAAGAAGCACAGGAAACAGCGAGTTCAGGCTCTGAGGTGTGAAAGAGCATCTTGTATTCAGGGGAACTCCAGGTGGTACATGTAGAAGCCGGGGTAGACAACCTAGGCAGGGTAACTAGAAGGACCTGGTAAAAAGGTGGTCCTCACAAGTTGGTGGGTTCCACTCCCTAAGACTCTGAGTGAGTAAATCTGTGCTGGAGCCCAAGAATAGGCATTTCTAAGAAGACTGGTCTGGGATTCTGATGCAAATTGGCCATGAATCAAGCTTTGAGAATCTTTGTTGTAGGAGTTAGGTGTAACCTTTCTTCAGGAGTTTCACATTAAAGGGAGCAATGACATATGGTTTCTTGGTTAAAAACAATAAATGAAATATTTAAATATTAAGAAGAATAAGTTTGGGGGCTTCAGTATATATCCCCCTGGAGGAGGGCATGGCAACCCATTCCAGTATTCTTGCCTGGAGAATCCCCATATACAGAGGAACCTGGTGGGCTGCAGTCCGTGGGGTCGACTGAGCAACTAAGCACTGCACAGCACAGTACCAGTATATATCCAGTAGGTACGTGAAGCAGATAGTGGCAATGAGATGAGGACATTTGTGAAAGGATCATGTTTCACTCTGGTGGTTTAAACATAGCAGACGTTTCAACATTGCTTTCATTCTAAGGTTAAGTTACACCAGCTCATATAAATGAGACACACCAGAACACTGAAAATTTTACTAGGCACCCTCATGATGGAGAATACTGGTTCTAGCGCCACATTGCATGGGTTCCAACTGTAGGACCTGAGACAAGCTATTTAACCTATCAATACCTCAGTTTCCTCTCCTGTAAAATAGAGAATAGCAACTAATTCATAGGGTTGTCATGAGGATTCAAAGTGTTAGTTCTGCTGAAAGCACATAGAAAGATACCTGTAACATAGTTGCTATAGTAGTGTTCATTTTTATCACTGTTATTTTTTATTTAATAAATGCATAAAAGTCTTGCAAAGTCTATAAGGAAAATAAACTCTAATTCTAGAGTTAAAAGAAATAAAGAGATCACTGAAAGTAAGTCACAGAATAGGCTTCAGGAAGGTGAACTTGAGAAACATAAATATTTACCCTTTGCTTTCCAATTGTGTTTGATTTTAAACAGGATTCTTTGGCCTTGAGAATTTTATTTCTTTTTTCTTTCTTTTTAGGTCCAAGTAAGGCAAAGCTTGAGGAGGGCATGGCAACCACTCCAGTATTCTTGCCTGGTGGAGAATCCCATGGACAAGGAGCCTGGTAGGCTACAGTCCAAAAGGCCACAAAGAGTCCCAGACATGCCTAAAGTGACTTAGCATGCTTTCACACAAAACAAGCTTAACATATGCAGCCCTTCGAGAAGGCGAAAGAAGAAAAATTATAAACCATTAACTCTAACGATGTGAAATGCAAATGGAATCAAATATACCTTTGGTAAGAAGAATGTGTACAAGTCATATAATTTCTTTTTCTTTTTATAATGTAAACAAGATAAAGCAAGTTAACACTATCTACACAGGGACTTCCCTGGTGGTCCACTGGCTAAGCCTCCACGCTCCAATACAGGTTTGATCCCTGGTCAGGAAACTAGATGCCACATGCCACAACTGAAGATCCCGCCTGCCCACAGCTAAGACCTCACCCAGTCAAGTAAGTAAATACTTTAAAGAAGAAGAAGAAAGAACACTACACAAAAAGTAACACCACTGTATAATTTGTAAAATTCTAGTTGGGAAAGTTGCTCGGTCCTGTCCAACTCTTTGCAACTCCATTGGCCACGTGATGCAAACAAAGAACTGACTCACTGGAAAAGACCTTGATGCTGGGGAAGATTGAAGGAGGGAGAAGAAGGGGCTGACAGAGGAGATGGAGATGGTTGGACAGCATCACTGACTCGATGGACATGAGTTTGAGTAAACTCCGGGAGTTGGTGATGGACAGGGAAGCCTGGCATGCTGCAGTCCATGGGGTCGCAAAGAGTCAGACACAACTGAGTGACTGAACTGAGTTGTGAAAAGTGAAAGTGAAAGTCACTCGGTCATGTCTGACTCTCCTACCCTGGAATTCACCAGGTCGGAATACTGGAGTGGGTAGCCTTTCTCCAGGATATCTTCCCAACCCACGGATCAAACCCAGGTCTGTCGCATTCCAGATGGATTCCTTAACAGCTGAGCCACAGTTACCTGTGTGTAAAGAATGTATTTGAGTTTTGATTTTCTAAATGTTCTGCTTTGTTATATGTCTTATATTGTGGTTTTTGATTCCATGTTGAATCAATGTTGAACAGTCATAATCAGCAAAACAGCTGGGGTAGAAAGGAAAAAAGCTTTGGACTAACTCTGTCATTGAGTCCTGCCTCCACCACTAGCCAGCTAGCTAACTTTGGGCAAGCTAACCTTTCCTTATGTGCAAATGGGGAGTGTAAAACCTATGGCTTACAACTATTTTGAAAATTATTTGAGATATTACATGAAATAACTGGGGATGTAGTAAGCACTCAGTAAATGCTGTTTCTTTAGGAAATTCTACCACCCATGACAATGCTCAATTTTCTTTTCTATTAGATGGACTAAGTCTCTCTGCCTTAGAGATTTGTTGCACATTTCAAATCAGGTAATTGCATAGATAACTAAATGGCAAGAATTATCTTTAAATAAGTTTATTGTATTTATTTGGGTTGGCATATTTATTTGTAAAAAATTGAGTATGGTTTTATAGCAAATCAATAGGGCAGAAAAAGACCCCTACATTTTCTCCCCTGACCTGAGTTACGATTAACCTGGGGCATAAATGACCTTTATAAGTTTTTCAAAGAAAGCCTACTCAAAGGGTTTACTCTGTATCTGTGTTGTTTTGTGTCAGAGATAGTGTAATGATAAGTATCAACTTGCAGATATGACCTTTGTGGCTAGCACCCTTGTCCAAAATAGACTAAGGACCAAGATCAACTTTGGAAACAGTCTATTAAACAACCACTGACAAATAGTGAAAGATACCAAACAATTACCATCTCCTGAAATAGCTCTGTCAAAGACAGCTATCAAAGACAATGGAGAATCCCCGTGAACATCATAATGAGAGTTGTACATTGTCACTAAAAATTGCTATTATGTCAATATGTTGATATTTTTTATTTTTATTAATTTAAAAAATTTAATTGTCATTATGTCAACAAATGGAAATTAAAGAAGAAACCTTGTGAAATGACTGCAGGAAAAAAAAAGATAAATTTTAAGTAAGCTATCAATAAATATTGAGTACAAATTTAATTCAGTGCAATAGGAGAAATAGAAAAGTTTCATCTCAGTCTCATATTGATGTATTTAATTTCTAAACTGCATTAGAGAAACTCTATGTAAAGGAATCCTTAACAACTCCTTGTTACATATTGAGACTTCCGTGGAGGCTCAGAAGGTAAAGAATCTGCCCACAGGGCAGGAGACCCAGGTTTGTCCCTGGGTTGAGAAGATCCCCTGAGAAGGGAATGATTACTCACTCCAGTATTCATGCCTGGAGAATTCTATGGGCAGGGGAGCCTGGGGGATTCCCATTTTCCAACTGGTATTGTCCTACGTGTACTTTTTTCTCTCTTAAATGGTTATTTAACAAAATTCTACCGTGATTAGCATTCTGTGGAAGGTAAAATAAATTGTATCAAGGTGTTACTAATATAGTATCCCACTAGTGGAAAAAAACATTTCTCAAGATCTTAGCTGCAAATTGCCTCCCATCTAAGTACTTTGAGAAGATTTGGAAATTTATGCATGCTTTTTTTTTTCTTTCTCCCAGCTTTCAAAACCCTTGGCTTAAATTCTACCCTCAGAATTACTTCTGACTTCAGTGAGAGTTATAAACTATCGTTTGGGAGGAACATTTGGCTCTTGCTTTTTCAAGTCTAAAGTTCTCCAGAAATGTTCTTATGAAATGTGAATCTGATTTTCATCATGCAGTTTTACCTACATAGCATCATATTTTCCTTCACCAGCAAACACTAAGTATTTTATTTTTAACTAGCAAGGCTATATCTTTATTTGCATGGTACTTTCCAAGTTTCCAAAATAGGAAACAAATCACAGAATCTAGGCCAAAGAAAAGGACTTAAGAACTGAAAGAAAACTTCTAAAAAACAGATTACATACAGAAGTACTCAGTTTTAAAAAACAGAGGATTTTTTAAAAGTCATATGCCAATCTAACATGCAGCAGAGCTGCTTTCTGTTTAAAGGGATACTATGATATGCAGTTTGTGAAATGTCAATAATATGATTAAATCTATAGTATAAGACTAAGTATAATTTGCACAAGTTATACTTCTAGAAGTGGAATTTATGCTTGAGAGGTTTGTTTGGGCTTTTTTGCTACAGAAATTTAAATTATTTTATTATTACAACCTGATAGAGAATATATTGTGTCATATACTCAGAGGAGAAGGGGATGACAGAGGATGAGATGGCTGGATGGCATCACCAACTCAATGGACATGAGTTTGGGTAAACTCAGGGAGTTGGTGATGGACAGGGAGGCCTGGCGTGCTGTGGTTCATGAGGTTGCAAAGAGTCGGACACTACTGAGCGACTGAACTGAACTGAATACTCAGAGTATCAGATTATAATTTTTAAAATTATTTATAAAAATATAAATTCTAAAGAATGCAAAAAGATTTATTTTTAAAAAGCCAGTGATATTACGTGTGTGTGTGTGTGTGTGTATAAATCAGTTATATGAACTAGTAACAGTGAGCGGCTAAGGATAGGTAGCAGAGAGAAGACCTAATACTATTGTGTATTTTTTTGCTATATTATTTAAAAAAATAATTCACCAAGGACATCACAAGAAAAGAAGCCTACAGACCCCTAAATATAAACACAGAAATGCTCAACTGAATTCCAGCAAACACTGAACAAAGTAGGAATAGAAGGGAGCTTCCTCAACCTGATTAAGGCATCTATGAAAAATCCAGAATCAATGTCATTTTAAAACATAAAAGATTGATATTTTCCCACTAACATGAGTAAGAAGACAAAGATTTGCATTAGGATCACTTGTATTCAATCTTGTACTGGAGATGCTATCCAAGCAATTTGGCAAGGAAATTAAATAAAGGATATCCAGGTTGAAAAGAAGAATGAAACACGTCTCTATTTGCAAATGATAGGGCTGTATATATAGAGAATTCTAAGGATTCCACTAAAAATGCATTAGAACTAATATATAAGTTTAGCAAGTTTGCAGGATACAAAGTCGGTATTCAAAAATCAGTTGCCTTTCTGGTAGTCCAGCAGCAAAGACTCTGTGCTCCCAATGCAGGGGGTCTGGGTCAAGCCCCTGGTCAGGGAATTAGATACCACATGCCAAGACCTGGCACAGCCAAATAAATAAAATATTTTTAAGATGATTGACAGTAAAGAATATAAAAAAATCAATTGAGAGAGATTCCATTAGCATTAAAATACTTAGGAATAAATTTAACAGAAGGAAAGCTGTTCTTATACTCTGAAAACTATAAAATATTATAAAAAGATAATTTTAAAGATTTAAGTAAATGGAAATCCATGTTCATGGATTGAATTTGATGTGTAGAATCAACAAAATCACTATCAAAATTCCAAGTGTACAGTTTGCGGAAATGAACAAGTTGTTCCTAAAATTCATATGAAGATTTAAGGAACCCAGAATCGCCAAACCAATCTTGGAAAAGAAAAACAGAGGTGGAGCAGTTATGCTTCCCCTTTTCAAAACGCACTACAAGACTGTAGTAATCAAGGCTGTGTGGTGCATGTATAAGGTAGACATATAGTTCACTAGAGTAGAATTCAGAGTCTAGACATAAACCCTCACCTGTGTGGTCAGTTGATTTCCATCAAGAGTATGAAAACAATTCAATGGGGAAAACATAGCCTTCAACAAATGGCTCTGGGACAACTGGCTATCCACATGCAAAATAATGAACTTGGGTTCCAAACTTTACAACATATATTCCAATTACCTTAAAATGGATCATAGACTTAAATGTAAAAACTAAAACCATAAAACTCTTAAAGGAAAGCATATATCTTCATGAACTTGGATTAGCAATGGTTTCTTAGATATGACACCAAAAAGCACAAGCACAACAACAGCAACAAAAATAAATTGTACTTCATTAAAATTAAACTTTTGCACTTCAGAGCACACTCTCAAGAAAGTGAAAAAAAACACCCCATAGAATGGGAGAGAATATTTGCAAAACATTTGTCTGATAAGGACTAATATCTGAAATATATAAAGAATTCTTAAAACTGAGTAATAGGATAACCTATAATAGAAAAGAATATTAAAAAAGAATGCATATATGTATGAAAACTGAGTCAGTTTGCTATACAGCCGAGATTGGCACAACATTGTAAATCAACTATACTTTAAAAAAATTGAGTAATAAAAACAGAAATAACTCAATTTAAAAATGGGCAAAGGCACTAAATAGATTTTTCTTCAGATAAGACATGCAAATGGCCAGTAAGCACATGGGAAAATATTCAACATTATTAAGTATCAGAAAAATGCAGATCAAAACCACAATTAAATATGATTTCATACCCATCAGGATGGCAACAATCAAGAAGACAGATAATGGTGTGTTGTCAAGGATATAGAAAAATTGAAACCCTTAGGCTTTGGTGGTAGGAATGTAAACTAAAGAAACCATTTTGAAAAACAGTCTGACAGTTCCTCAAAAGGTTAAAGATAGAGTTACCATATGACCAGCAATTCTCCTAGTATATACCAAAGAGAAGTGAAAAACATGTCCAAACAAAAACTTGTCCATGGATGGTCAGGGCAGCATTATTTATAACAGGTAAAAAGTAGGGAAAAAATGTCCATTAACTGATGAATGGATAAATAAAATGTAGTGTATCTGTAAGATGGAACATTATTAGGCCATAAAAAGAAATGAAATACTGATACATGATGCAGTGTGAATAAGCCTTAAAAACATGCTACACGAAAGGAACAAGTCACAAAAGGCCCCATATCGTATGATTCTGTGGATGTGAACTATCTTGAATAGACAAAACTACAAAGATAGAAAGTAAATTAATGGTTGCCTAGGTCTAGAGAGTATAGGGTGGGGTGTGTTGTGAGTGACTGCTAAAGGTTATAAGACTTCTTCTGGAATGATGAAAATGTTCTAAACTTGATTGTGGTGATTGTTGCACAACTTTGTGAACTGACTAAAAACTGTCGACTGAGCGACTGAACCGAACTGATTGAATGTACGTACACTAGCACGAATTATATCCCAATGATATCCCAAAAGCTGTTAACAAAAAAAGGAGAAAAAAACCTAAAATTTAATTTTATTCAATTAGAGCAGGCTTCCCTTGTGCAAATTCCCTGGAGAATTCTGTGGACTGTGTGACTTTCACTTTCAATTAGACGCTTTAAAAGTCCATATGATCATAACCTTTACCTTAGTCATGTGTGTGCTTAGTCGGTCAGTCATGTCCGACTGTGACCCCCTGGACTGTAGCCTGCCAGGCTCCTCTGTCCATGGGGATTATCCAGGCAAGAATACTGGAGCGGGTTGCCATGCCCTCCTCCAGGGGATCTTCCCAACCCAGGGATCGAACCCAGGTCTCCCGCATTGCAGGCCAATTCTTTATTATCTGAGCCACCAGGGAAGCCCAAGAAAACTGGAGTGGGTAGCCTATCCCTTCTCCAGGGAAACTTCCTGACCCAGAAATCGAACCGGGGTTCTCCCGCGTGGAGAACAACTAATGGACAAATAACTAATAATCTCCATAGAGAGAATAGTCATCACAATGTCAGTTGATTTACCCTCTAGCTTCATAATAGGTTTGAGATTATATTTCTGTTAAGGGTGATAGTCCTTAACATTTCATAAGTGAACTGACCTTGCTTTTTTGTTTGTTTTTGGTCTCATCTCATGGCATGTGAAACTTCCCCAACCAGGGATCAAACCAGAGCTCCCTGCAGTGGGAGCACAGAATCTTAATTATTGAACCACCAGAGAAGTCCTCAGTTGCCTCCTTATAGCCTCTACTCTACCAAATACCCTTCAAGGCCCTGATGACTCAATTTATCCTATTCTACTTTCATCTTATTGAATCTATTCCTTTGTTATCCATTGATTCAAAAAGAAATATTTCCTGAACACCCGCTATGAGCCCTGCACTCTTGTAAGCTCCTTGAAGACTGGTTTGAGCAAGTAAGACAAGATCACTGCCCTCAGGGGACTTGAGTTTAATAAAAGAGTAAACAAACAAATGGGACTTCCCAGGTGGCAGTCTGCCTTCAATGCCAGAGACTTTTGTTCGATCCCTGGGTCAGGAAGATCCCTGGGAGGAGGAAATGGTAAACCACTCCAGTATTTTTGCTGGGAAAATCCCGGTGGAGCCTGGCGGGATATAGTACACGGGGTCACAAAGAATAGGACAACTGAGCAACTGAGCACAAAACAAACAAATAAGGAGGACCATTTTAAACAATGATGAAAGCTAGGCTAAAAATTAAATAGGAGTGAAAAATGCTAAGAGGAAAGGGAAGTTGATTTTATTTAGATCAACTGCACTCTTAATGGTAAATTCCTTTCATTGTACTTAAACTGCTCGGAAGTACTTTAATTGTGTAATTCTCTTTAAAAGGTTTTCAAACAATACAAGTAGAGAGCAACAACCTTTACAATTTTAAGTTCACTCTTTAGACTCTAGCAGGATGTGGATACTGAGGCCTTTCAAAAGTATAGACTTGGATATTTCTACCTTTCTTTGGTAAAGTTTACATAGGAAAAGGAAAGTGATGAGCATTCAAATTCTGAATACCTATTATAAATGGACAAGTCCTCTTACCATCTATTCATGTTTATAATCCACCTCCCCACAGCCCCACCCAACTCTCCCACCCAGTGCTGGGAGTCCGATGTTTTTATCTGTATTTCACAGGTGAAGGAAGTGTGTTTTGAACAAGAACACCCAGGTCAATAGTGGACAAACCAGTTTCCATGGCATCTTTTTGCCTCCAAGTCAAGAACCCTTTTGCTTATACCAGGTAACCTATAATTTCATGCCATTCCTACTCCTCCAAAAACCTTGCTTCTTCATTAAGAGGTTTTCAGTTTAAAAAAAAAAAAAATACTCTGAAGGGAGTTGGTGTATGTTTAAGTTTGGCGTGTTTCAGCTTCATTAAAAAAAAATCACAATATGTAACTTCCCATTTCATTTCGCCTGTTAGGTCACATATTATGAGAGCTAATATTCAGAAATATCTGTTTGTAAGAGGAGTGATTACTACACTATGTTAAAAGCCCGTCTTAACTGTCTTTTCTGAGAGGTGGCTTGCTGTTTGCCAGGATAATGCAATTCCTGTTTGTATATTATAAAATTAGTACCGTTTATATGAAGAAAATCTTTTTCCTTTGTTCCACCCCATGAAATGATGCCTTTTCGGGATGATTAAAAGCAAGACAGCCTAAAATGCTATATTAGTTCACAAAAATTTCTCAGAATGATATATTAAAACTGAAACTGAAACATTATGGAGGTGGTAAAATCTACTCACATTCAATTACCTTTGGACAAAAAAAAAAAAATACCCTCAGTATCTGCAGTATCTGTACTATGTGTTAGTAACGATGGTGACAGTAGCATGAAACTCAGGGCGAATCCTCTAGATAAGGTTGCTGTTCTAAACAGAAGCGTTCCTTAGAAGAGTGGATAAATACGTATCCCCTTGCAGTTGACCAAGGTGTAAAATGAGACGCACTCAATATGTTATACTAAATTTTGCCTAGAACATAGGAATCATTTTGAAATGTTTTCAGCTTCTTAGTTGACTTTCCGTCCCCTGCCCTGTCCCTAAATAGTTTATTTTTTTGAGGTATACAATATTTATTTCACAGTCTCATTCCTATTTTGGAGTTCTTTTCTTTCATTTTTTTTGGAGCTAGAGGGAAATATGATGTTTCTTCAGGACAGGATGCATATTATGAGATAATAATACAGCTTTCTCTGTCTTATGTTTTACCCTAGGAGTCTAGATTTCAAATGCCTCTAAAATGATTAGTCTTAATTCTACTTCAATACATTTGACAGATGAACTTCTTTTATGTTTTTAATTTGTATTTCAGTAACTGCACTGGTCTTCCTGTCTCTAAAATGTGGATTTTCCTGACTTGGTGACAACGTTTTTTGGTGTTGACCTTTGTTGTTCTCCCCACAATGCCCTTCCACCCTGAATCAGCCTCCACTGTTAATAATCATCTAACTCACGTGTTAAACAACAGGCTTGTCAGGCATACTGCTTCGAACTTTCGAGTTTTATAGGAATTTTTAAGCCAGAATGTTTTCTCAAATTATGGTTATATTGAGCAAATATTTGTGATTAAGAAGTTCCTTTTTAATACCTCTATTTATTCTTCATTCACTGTAAAGGGCTTCATTTCTTTTTGGAGGCACACAACTAGTCTGGAATTTAGCTTTGTCCATCTCATATAAATCCCCTATAGGGTTAGTAAAACTGCAGCCCATAATCCCTTCTTTAAAAAAGTGCAGTGATCATTTGTGCTTATGTTAGTTCCAAATATTACAATATTTTCTGGATTTTTGCCACATTCCTCTCTAGATAGTCATTTGGGAGACTTTGTTTATAATATGTGTTTTGAATGAAATTTAAAAATTCCAGGACCACAGGATGTAAGACTCAGTTGTGGGTTAAACTTAATTTTTGCATTTTTTTCAGAGAGGCCCAACCTAGATTACAACAATAGCAAACATTGAATAGAAAATGAGAGAAGGTGTGTTTTTTCCAGGGATTAGTGTTTAAACAAATATAAGAGAAAGCATGGTATTTCCAAGGATTAGGGAATGTTTTCAAAGTGGCCTGTAGCATTCAGTTTGTGGTTTAGGTAAATTAAAACATTAAACTGTTTCATGGATATCAGAAGAAATGTTTTCTTCAGTGATTGTGCTAATTGTGATTTTAAAGTCATAAACAAAACCTTGCATTTAAAATAGCACCCCTCCCCCCAAAAAGTAGTTAAAATTCTTCAGGATAAACAGTATAATAGCACTTTTATCTTTTACAGTTTAAGGCAATGTTAAAAATATGAAAGCTCCTCTGAGATTTTTTCCTTCTAATAAATTCTATTTTTTCCCCCTCATACTCTGCTTATTTTAGAAGTTGATACTTATTAAAGAACCCTCAGATTTTTTGACCAAATGAATTGATATTTTTAATGTAAATTAAGTTTTTTTTGTATCTGATTACAGCTTCATGAAGTTTTTTAACTTTACAAAGGGTAGACTTCATAACCCGGTGTGTCTGATTGTTCTTTGCTCTGGTTCTTTTGCCTGTTACCCCTTGGATAGCTCCTTTTATTTTCCCCCTTAGGTTTTTATTTTTATTTTTTTAACCTATTTTTAAACTTTTTATTTTGTATTGGAGTATTAACAATGTTGTGATAGTTTCAGGTGGACAGCAAAGGAATTCAGCCATACATATACATATATACATGTATCTATTCTCCCCCAAGCTCCCCTCCCATCTAGGTCGCCATTTAACATTGAGCAGAGTTCCCTATTCCCACAGTAGGATCTTGCTGTCATCCATTTTAAATATAGCAGCATGTACATGTTGATCCCAAGCTCCCTACCTGTTTCTTCTCCCCATACTTCTCCGTGGCAACCATAGTTTGTTCGCTAAGTCTGTGAGTCTCTTTGTAAGTAAGTTTATTTGTATCATTTCTTTTTAGATTCTGCATATAGGGGATGTCATATGATGTCTCTCCTCTAACTTAGTTCACTCAGTTTGACCGTCTTTAGGTCCACTGAATATATCCTTTTACTCTCCTTTGCTTATAAAACGGAAAACAGTACCCACAATAGGCAACACCTGTAAGTTAAGGCCAGCATTCTCTTTCCATCTTCTCAGTGTCTATACACTGATGGATTTCTCCTCAAGATGTTTCAGTTTACATTCTCTCTATAAATCAATCTCTCTCACACACACACTCATACACACACACCCCAGTGATTTCTATGACATAACCTTTCTGGAATCCTATAAACACAGGATATGCAACACGGGTTAACCACTTGTCTAGAAAAGAAAATAAGCAGACAGTTACCCACAGAACACATCTTACGTTTAGGCTTCAATGTATGCCAAGAAAGTGATCCAATAAAGTGATGGCTTTGATTCCCTGCCTGAATAACCTCCGGACCTTGAAAGTTCTATTGCTATTTTAAATGGATGTTGCTTGTTAAAGGAATGCTAGAATGAATTATAGCCTCTGTATTAAGCTCTTATTTAATTGTTGACCTTGACTTCAGAGAGGGTGTGGTGGGTGAAAGTGAAAGTGAAAGCCGCTCAGTCGTGTCCGCTCAGTCATGTCCGACTCTTTGCGACCGCATGGACTCGCCCATGGAATTCTCCAGGCCAGAATACTGGAGTAGGTAGCCTTTCCTTCTCCAGGAGATCTTCCCAACCCAGGGATCGAGCCCAGGTCTCCTACATTGCAGGCAGATTCTTTACCAACTGAGCCACAAGGGTGTGGGTATGGTAGGTAGCCAACTCCAAGTATAAAGCTTATTATTAGGTGCAAAGGAAAATGTTCTACTTAAGAGAAAATAGGATATAAACATTAATGTCACTGGCTAAGTAAAAGTTTTTATCATTCATCAAGGTAAAGAATAAGATATTAACAGTTCATATTTGACAACTTCCTTACAACATTTATGAAATAGAGTGAAGAACAAATGAGTAAGTAAATGCCCTAAGTATTGCCCTTTTCCTCTAAGCCACTAGGCTGATAGTGAGTCTAATGAATATTGCTCTAACACAGGACAGCATCCACAGCTTTATACTTAGCAGCTGCTTCCAACAGCAAAATTTTAGATCCAGTTCTACTCCCAGCTACCTAGTGCTTTAAAAAGAAAAAAGAGCATTGTTAGAAGTGGGGTAGGTCGGAATGTGACTAATAGTCTTGTGTTCCTGTAATTATAGCGGAGATCACTGTGCAACATTTGCAACTTTTCTATTCTGCTGAAGCAATGACATTAGGAAGTGATGCTTCTGCTGGTGATGACAGAAAACTGCCATTTCAAGGAGTCAAATTAGTTCCTCTAAGCTCCACTTAAGACAGATTCAACAAAAGGCTCTTCAGTGGAGGCAGAAAGAACACATTCACTCCCCTGTACCCTGATGGACTCATGGGCTCATTAATTCAGGAGCTATCACAGCAGTTGTAAATGTGAAGAACCTGTTTTCGCAGTTCCTGATATCAAATAAGCATCACAACACTGAAGTGATTTACTGTGGCTCAGATAGTAAAGAATCCACCTGCAGTGCAGGAGACCTGGGTTCAATCCCTGGGTCAGGAAGATCCCCTGGAGGAGGGCATGGCAACCCACTCCAGTATTCTTGCCTAGAGAATCCCCATGGGCAGAGGAGCCTGGCGGAGTACAGTCCCTGGGGTCCCAGTGAGTTGGACATGACTGAGAGACTAAGCACAGCTCATACAATTATACAGTGTCTCTAATTTTACCCCTGGGGTAATCTACAGCATCACGACCTGACCGTGAACTCAGCAGAAGGGCTCAGATTGTGGAGGCAGGGCATTCCTTAGGAGGCTTTTCTGCCTTTAGAGATCCTTGAATTAATAAATTTTTGGACAAGCAGGGGCCAAAGTGGTGAAGATTCAAAACCATGGCCATTTCTTTGAGCCCCAGATCAGCCCTCTGATTGATTCTTCGGTGCAGCAAGGCCAACAAAGAAGGAAGGGACCTCCAGCAAACTGTGTTTTTCACAGGACTGATTCTGGGGATCGAAGGTAATAGGGTATGGTAGGGTCAAGTGGGAATCACTATATGTCTTTTACCTCTCCTACTGCAATCAGCATTTTCCTCTCACTCCCATCTCGTCAGTGTTCTAGCCCTGCACTGCAGCACATCAGAGCCAGCTCTCTGCTTTCTAAAGACAACTAGCCAAGTAAGCAATTCGTACTATGAACAGGAGAGAAGAAGCATTCCTCTTCCCCACACACGTGCACGCAAGTGTGCACACATGCACACATACACATACACCCATTCTTCCTGGATTGCAGCCATACTTGTCATCTCACCCAACAAAGTTATTCTGCTGGAGGAAATGTAAGCCTAATGGAAAAGGAGAAAGATGACTGTGTCATTTTTCTATTTAAATATTTTCAATTATTTACAGCACTTCATCTCCAAGCCCAAAGAAATGTCTAGAAGAGATTGTTACCGAGTTCTAACTTGCTCTGCTCGCTGCTGACAGGCCAATGAATCCAAGAAATGAGGTGTTAAGGCAAGAAAGAGACTTCAGTAAGGGAGCCGGCAGACTGAGAAGATGGCAGGCTAGCACCTCAAAATAACCATCTTATTGGGGTCTGGATGCCAGTTTCTTTTATAGACCAGAGAGAAAGAAGCAATGAGAAACTAAAGTCAAAAGACAGAATAGAGAGGGAAACACAGTGGGGAAATAAAGTGAAAGGGTCTTCAGTCTTACAAAACGTCTCCAAAGGAATAACCAGCCTTTGGAAGGGGTGTGTTAATCTCTTCTGTTCACAGGTGGGCAGGGACAAACTCTTCTCTGAGCTGAACAAAGGCACTTTGGTTTACAGTCAAGCAGAGGGGCAGGATCCTCCAAGCAAGCCATTGAGTATAATTATAATAATAAAAGCAATGAAAAGAAAGTTTCCAACATGGAGTCAGAATTGGCTTCCTTCCTGCAACAGGATCATTGCTAGAAAGGGAAAAGCTGGTGAACAGGGCAGCTCTCAACTCAGTACTCAGTGTTTCATCCTTAAGTCCTCTATTTTCATCATCAACCCTATCCAATCCATTGGCAAGTCCTTTTGGTTCTGTCCTCAAACTATGTCCCAAATCTAATAATTTTTACCACCTCTCCATTACATCCCAGTACAGGGCACCATCACCTCTGTCTAGGTACCTGCATTACCTTCCCACCTTCTCCCTACTTCTACTCTACCCCTACCTCCTCCAGTCCATTCTCTGTTGAATATCCAGAGTGATCTCTTAAAAATGTAAATCATGGGGAATTCCCAGGCCTAAGTCCCAGTGGTTAGGACTCTGCACTTCCACTGCTGGGGGCCTGGGTTTGATCCCTGGTTGGGGAACTAAGATCCCTGCAAAGCCTTGTGGTGCAGCCAAAAAACAAAAACGAAAATCCCAAAAATGTTAAGCATAGACCATGTTACTTTTAAATTGAAGATTTTCTATATACAATTCTGTTGTTTTTGTTAATTCGCAAGCATTTTATCATCACAGTTCACATTGATAATCATTGAACAACAAAGCAGTGTACTGTTTTACAGTGAACAAAAAGCTGGCAGCTGAGGGCACCACCTTCTAGAGGCAAGAGAAAGGATGGGTGGTCAAAGGGAGGAAAGCTAGCAGACCCCTGAGGGCCTGCAGTCAAGGAAGAAACGGTGAGGCTGAGAGCTGACTTGGGCCTGAGGAGGAGTCTGGGCTAAGCAGAGGGGGACCTCTGACTGGCCTGTGAGGATCTAGAGCGTGTGGCTTCTACCCACCTCGCCAGACTTCCGCCCCACTCTCACTCCCTTCCCTGAGTCCTGTGCTCCAGCTGTATTCAAATGTCTTTCCTTCCCCAGTGCAGGAAAACAGCCTTGCTTTGCCTTTTCTCTCTGTAGAAGGACTTCACCAACTTTTCTTCCTGGTATATATTAATTCAGTTCATACAATCCCCTAATAGATTTCCTCCACCACAATTGACTTTCTTAATTTTCCCCCTTGCTCTGAAGTTTGTACAATTGTGAAGCCTATTCTTTGACTCTAAATGACAACTTTATAATAGTATCTTCCAGTAGTTTTCCAACTTTTGAAGTTTTCTGTGTGCCATGAAAATTAATACTTAACAATTCTATTTGATGTAAAAAAAAGGGATTATGCTGAACAATGTCCAGTTGAATTGGAAAAGCAATGCAATCTGCATTGTTAACGGTAATGCAGATGTTAACCAATGGACCAGAAAAGCATCTAAATTTACTAGACATTCTGACAGATAGCTTCTCTATTCTGATTGCCTCCTTTTCTGGACTCTGAATCATCACAAAAAGAGTAACACTCATTTCTCCCTACTCTTTCCATGTACATTAATTTTTTCTCTTTGCAACACTTCTCAGCAAAATATTATAGAAATATAGGTAATAAAAAGATAGCAAAATCTTATAAGTAAGTATTGATTTGCTCAGGGCATGTAAACAGTGTTCAGAGAGAATGCTTTTTATTTTGAAATGAAGGATTATTTCCTTTTTTATCTGTCTACTTCCTGGAAGGAAGACTAACTGGTTTAGATACAGTCTATTAATTTTTATGTATTTCATTCACAATTCTTTTCTGGAAGAAGGATTCCCACTAGTAAATAGAAACATATAAATATAATAAATATAATATAATATCTAAATAAAAGTAAATATAATATCTAAATAAAAGTATACTAAGTTGTTTACTTTAGAGTGAATATTAGGGCATAGTTTTCAGCTCACTGGCAAAATCTTGCAGAAAGCACATTATTTACTGAAGCTAAACTTGAGTTCTTTCATGGTGGGACTGGACAGCTGCTTGCACCTGCCTGGACTTTTTTTCAGGCTAAAGTTATCTATTCCAGAATCCTGTGTCATGCAGTATAAAGCTTTGGTTTCAGTCAGTCACTCACACAGGAGCTTGGATATATTTGAAATTCCTTTTGCAGGAAAAAATCGGCCTAGGCTTTTGGCAACATTGCTTCTCACACCCAGGCCAAAGTGGGCTGGCTCCTCTGTGGGGACAGGAATGCATATTGGTATCTCACCCTTAAAGTCACAGAAAAATGTGAGCCAAATTTATTGCCATTTTGCATTTTGTCCCCCAAAGAATTCATGTAGTCCAACTTCCTTATTTTACCTTTTTCTGTAACTTTATGTTAGTGTTCCTTACTCCCTATAGCTAAAGTCCCTAATATAATTGACAGTATAGAACATTTGTATTATAGGTGCCTGGCAGAGGATGTCAAGGCAAAGAAATAAGATTTAGCAGGTCATTCAAGCACTCTCCCTTATAATTCCTGGCACTTACAGTCCAGCAGACAGATTAACCATCTATTTATGTGTATTCTCCAGGTTCCGTTCTTAATTTCATAAAGGAATTAGAGGGCAATGTGCCTGGGCCACATTTTCCTTAGCCTCTTGCTCAAATATATTCACCAAGTTAAAACTGAGGTAGGTCCACTGTGTATATATACAGGGTTGAAATGAGAGTATCTTCCATACAAACACAATTGAAGATACTGAGATACTGACCACAGTGTCGAGTGGCCTTTTCTCTGCACAGATCCATGTGATAAATTCCTTCTTGAATTTAGTTTCAGGCAGGGATAACTTGTATGCTTGCTCCTGTCAAAGTGAAACCCCAGTCGCCTATTATGTTTCTCTTTTCACCTTTGCTGCCAGAAAAATGTGAACCAAACTTATTGCCAGTGTAATGTGATCAACTCTGGTACCTAAGGTATTTACTTCTCCTGCTTTGTTTCTAAATATTTATAAACTGCCTCAAGTAATTTTAAAAGTATTTAAGTTGACAATAGATATTAACATTGATAAAATGGGTAAAAAATTAGTAGGCAGTAAGGAACAGTCAAACTTGCCAGTGACTTGTCTTTGCAAAAGGCTTTTTGTCAACTTTCCCTTTTAAAGGGGTGTGAAAAGATCCTTGTGTTTTGTGTCATAAAACCTGGCGGGTTTTTGTTGTTTGTTTGTTTGTTTTGTTATTTTTTTTTCAGGTCATGCCAGGAATCGAATCCATGCCCCCTGGGAGTGCGGCATCGTAACCACTGGACCACGAGCAAAGTCCCAAAATTTGATTTTAATTCCCAGCTATACAACTCACTTGCTAAATAACCTTATAAAAGTCACCTAGCCTTCATTTCCTCATTTCTAAATGGCGATATTTATATTGTTAGTCCACTAGGTTGTTGTGACAACCAAATGAGAAAACATGGGGAGATGCTTTCTAAACAGTGAGTCACTCTAGAAATGTTCATTGTTGAAAACTTCCCTACTGTGTTTTGTGTGCTGACCCACTCTACTTTAACCAGCACATGATATTTGTAGGAGTTTTGAAATAAATTCACAAATTCATAAATAAATTCACAAATTTGTTGATACTCCTCCTTTTAAGAGGTCAAGTCTCATTTCTCTCCCCTAAGATCATGTGCTGTATTTAGTAACTTGTTTCTAGCAGATAGAATGTGGCAGACGTGACAGTGTGATTTGTGAGACCAAGTCATCAAAAGCACTGTGGCTTCCTCCTTGCTCTCATGCTTAGATTGCTCATTTACGAATGAAGCCAACTGCCAAGTCCCGAGGACACTCAAGCACCCCAACAGAGAGGTCCGTGTGATGAGCAAATTAAGTCTCTTGTCAAGAGTCATGTGAGTGTGCCCTCTTGGAAACAGCCTTCGGCCCCAGTGAAGCTTTCAGAAGACTGTATACCCTCAAACAATTTAACTACAAACTCCTGAGAGATTCTAATTCAGGACCACACAGCTAAGCTACTCTTGGGTTCCTGGCCCTCAGAAACTCAGTAAGAGAATAAATATGTATTCTTGCTTCAAGTCCCTAAGTGAAAGTGAAAGTCGCTCAGTTTTGTCTGACTCTTTGCGACCCCATGGACTAGTCCATGGAATTCTCCAGGCCAGAATACTAGAGTGGGTAGCTGTTCCCTTCTCCAGGGGTCTTCCCAACCCAGGAATCAAACCTAGGTCTCTTGCACTGCAGGCAGATTCTTTACCTGCTGAGCCACCAGGGAAGCCCAAGTCCCTAAGTTTGTGGGTAATTTGTTAAATAGCAATAGATAACCAATAAAATGTCCACCGTTACCTATCCATCCTCTTGGAAAACACTGCTGAGGACCAGCAGCAGACCTTACTCTTCCCCAGTGTTCTTCAAGGAAATTCTAGTGGCCCAATATTTTAGAATCAGTGTATTGGAAATCACCTCAGAGCCAGTGTGGTGCAGATTTTTCATTTTGCAGAGACAAAACTGTGAAGCAGAAAGGCAAAATGAGATATTAAAGGATATTTAAATGAATGTCAAAATTAGGACTAGACCCTTCTCTAATCTTCTTCCGTTTTATGTCATCTTTTCCTTTCTTTTCTTAGTAATCTAAAAAACTTCTTTATTTTTGAGCAGAGATCTAAGAAAAATGGAATGGTTCAAAATTGATACTCATTTTCCCCCTACTGTATCATGCTATCTTTCCTTTGCTTTTTTCACCTGAAAACCTGCCAACTAGGACTTCCCTGATGGTGCCACTCCAGAGGGAGCAGGTTCATCGTCCGTAGTCAGGGACATTCCACATGCCACACTGTGTGGCCAAAAAGAAAGGTAAAAAACACGCCAACTAGTAGTTTTTAGTGCACAACATCATTTTGCAAAAGAAAGAGTGCTCCCTAGAGAAGGAAATTGCTAACTGAATAAATGTCAGTGTGAACACTTGCTGTTTGTGAGATACTGTACAGAATCAAAGAAGATTAACTAAGTCCAAATTTCAGCACTTATGGTCCTCACAATTTGGTAGGAACAGTGTGTTCTAAGCACAGCCAGAACAATGAATTATGGGATACTGGAAGACAGAGAGATCACATGTGAGACAGAAAAATAATGTTTAGTCAAGAGCCCACAGCATACGCTCTATAATCACATTCCCACAGGGATGTCTAAAGTCAGTCTGTGAAATTGAAATGCTAAGATGAAAAAACATATTTTAAAACATTTTTTAGAATAAACTCTTTAAAAAAAATTGAAGTATAGTTGATTTATAATGTTGTGTTAGTTTCTGCTCTGTAGCAAAGTAAATCAGTTATATATATGTATACATTCTTTTTTACGTTCTTTTTCATTATAGTTTATCACAGGATATTGAATGTAGTTTCCTGTGCTATACAGTAGGACCTTGTTTTTCCATTCTGTGTATAATAGTTTGCTTCTGCTAATGCCAAACTCCTAATCTATCCTTCCCCCAGCCTCCTGTGATTCTCCTTGCCAACAACAAGTCTGTTCTGCTGAGTCTGTTTCTCTTTGGTAGACAGGTTCAGTTGTGTACTATTTTAGATTCCACATTTAAGTGCTATCATATGGTATTTATCTTTCTCTTTCTGACTAATTTCACTTAGTAAAATAATCTCTAGGTCCATCCACATTGCTGCAAATGGCATTATTTCATTCATGTGTACCGTGTCTTCTATATTCATTCATCTGTCAGTGGACATTTTGGTGGCTTCCATGTTTTGGCTATTGTGAATAGTGCAACTATGAAAATAAGAGTGCATGTATTTTTTTTGAATTGTAGTTTTGTCCAGATATATGCCCAGGAATGGGATTGCTGGATCATATGGCAACTCTATTTTTAGTTTTTTGAGGAACCTCCATACTGGTTTCCATAGTGGCTACACCAGCTCACATAGAATAAATTCTAAAATGGACTGTCAGTGGGTAATTGTATTCATGGATTCAACAAACGACTCTTTAACAGCAGGGGCTATGCTAGGCTCTGGGTATATACATAGTATTTTATATTCAGACAGAGATGGTTCTAGAATTTCTATGTACAAGAGGATTAAGGAGGCAGCAATTTGGTTGGAAGATGGTGCTTGGGATTTTTCTGGGATTTGCATTAGGTAAAACGCTATTTTTACAATGGGGTTTAGTGAGGGATTCAGAGTTGGTGGCAGTCAGGACTCGGAGCCACTACTGCATACAGTATTTAATATATGTACTGTAGATAACAGTGCTTTTCTTTGGCACCAAATCATATTCGTCTCCTGTCTCTCACATTCTCTCCTTGCAGACTGTGGAAAGAACAAGGCTGTAATATTTATTTGCTAAAATTTCAAGGCAGAGAGATCTTGAAGCAAACTCTCTGAAATGATATTGGGGCTTTTACTACAGCTACTGATATAGATGGGGCTTCCTTGAGTCCCATGGTTTCAATCCCTGGGTCGGGAAGATCTCTTGGAGAAGGAAATGGCAACCCATTCCAGTAGTCTTGCCTGGAAAATCCCATGGACAGAGGAGCCTGGTAGGCTATCGTCCATGGGATCACAGAGAGTTGGACACGACTGAGGGACTTCACTTCACTTCACTTCTTCACTTCACCTCACCAGGAACTAAAGCACCACCAAAGCAGTGGTGGAGGTATACAAGTTTAGAACAGTTGTCTAGGGGAAATTCCCTGGCAGCTCAGTAGTTAGGACTCCATGTTTCTACTGCAGGGGGCATGGATTCTATCCCTGGTCAGGGAACTAAGATCCACCAAGTCTGGTGGCAAGGCCAAAAAACAAAACAAAACAGCAGTTATCTTGGGGTGGGGATACTATGCAGAAATGTCTTGCCAGAGTCTGGTCACTGAGATACATAGTTGAAGAAATATTTAAGCTTTACTTGTTCTAGGGATAAAGAACACTCTGTTCCCATCCCAAATAAAACATAAAAAAATGATTTCATATAAACCAGATATAATGCTTTGTGGTACTCTCAACTTGGTAATGCCAGTTTCTAACAAAACAGTTGTTACACAATTGCAAGACCAAAATTTATTTCCACTCAGTGTGAAGTTGGCGGCTGAAGAATCTTAATTACAATAAGGGGTTAGTAAACAGAAGACAACCTTCACAGACAACATGACTGTTAAGGAAATACATTATAGTTTGTCCTGATGAATAAGTATGGAGTCAGTTATCCTGTGTGTTGTAACCTTTTTTCTCTTCAACACTTGTTTCTCATTTTGGGATTTTGTAAGTAGCATAATGTATCACAGTAAAGTAAGTATTATTAAAAAGAACTTTCCAGTTTGAGAGTTGCTTTGGTAATAATCATTACCATACAGTAATAATCATTGCTATGCTATGGTAATAATCATTACCATATTTAATCTTGTAATTTGGATATGTTGATTAGTTTGGGTATTACGAGACAAAGAAGACTTAGGGGTTAGGTGACCTGCACAATATCATTTACCTCTAGCTTGAATCTCCTGGAAATCTTAGCAAACCACAAAAAAATCACTATATTTAAAAGTTTGTTTATGTGCATTCAGCAGGAAAGAAGAGGAAATCAATAGCTTCCAACCCCTCTTGTTTTAGAAAATCCCATAAGATATCTTTATTTTAAAACTCAGAGTCTACACTCACTTGAAAAACAAAGGGGCAATATTTTCCTGGTCTCAGCTAAATATTTCCTTCTATTATAATATCAAACAATTAAGAAATAGATCAAACAAATTTAATATGTTATCATTTAAATTTCATAGATGCTTATTTGAATATGAGATGTATTATTCAAGTCTCCCTTTCTCTCTCTCTCTAACACCAGTTTATATATTTATTTATTTTTCTCAGATGATTTTGGTTTATGTTTTCATATTTAATTCAAAACTGGAAATTAAAATTCAAGTTCTATCTCATAGTACCCTGGGGATTTTAGCACGATATTGGCAATTTATCCCGAAAGAAAGAAACGCATGGGACATGGATGTGTTTTTCTTCAAGGATTTCTTTTTCTTGGTGTCCGGATCCTGCTGTTCCTAGCAGAATTCCTCTTTAGATGATTCATAGGCAAGATTTACATTAGCAAAAAGAAAAGGAGGATTAAGAATGAAGGGAATTATTTACTTCTCATAAATCCCTTGAGAATGTGATAAAACTATGACCTTCTCCCTAGATAAACACATACACATCATGTTTGCATGAAAATTGGGGGTGGGGATGTCCCTCTCTGATCTAAATAATTTGGAAAGGATGAAGTACTTTCTTTCAAAGAGCTTAGTAACTCAGAAAAGGAAGATTAAACTAGAACAAAAGGATTTTAAGAAATAACTTTCTAAGACCAAGACCAAAAAAGGTTAAATTAGCATAACTCTTTTGTTCAGACATTAAGAAATTAGAAGTCTGTGTACTGTGCTTAGTTACTCAGTTGTGTCTGACTCTTTGTGACCCCGCTGACTGTAGCCCACCAGGCTCCTCTGTTCCTGGGAATTCTCCAGGCAAGAATACTAGAGTGGGTTGCCGTGCCCTCCTCCAGGGGATCTTCCCAACCCAGGGATAGAACCCAGGTCTCCCACACTGCAGGTAGATTGTTTACCATCTGAGCCAGAAGACTAGTGTCTATTATTTACATGTAGGGCCTCCCTGATGACTCAGCTGGTAAAGAATCCACTGGCAATGCAGGAGACCTGGGTTGAATGCCTTGGTGGGGTGGATTCCCTGGAGAAGGAATCTTCCACATCATTCCAGTGTTCTTGCCACGGAGAATCCCATGGACAGAGGCTTGGAGGGCTTCATGGGTTCAAAAAGAGTCAGATATGACTAAGCACACACACATTTACATGTAACTGGTTGAAGATGGGAATAGACTTACTGGATATTTCCATCTTTTGGATTTGCCTATTCTGAAGATAAATATACACCTTATATTATTTTTTCATTGCTGCTAAAAGCAACTCACAGAATATAAATATTTCTCAAACACTAAATATTTTATAATTGTAACAATAAATCAGAATTTTAAAGATGATGTAGTAGAGTGGTTCCAAAAAACATTTTTTAAGCAATGGGACTCTCAACAGTATCCTAAAATATGACAGACTAAAATGACCTTTTTAACATAAACTGTTTTTACATGTTAAACTTAAAATTCCTCCTTACAATACCATTTCCAAGAAACTGGTTTTGTTTAACACAGAAATAAGACCTAAAGGAAAACTGTTACAGTCTCATCATCCAATGTGTTTCTACATTTAGGTTTAGTTAATAAATATTAAAAAAAAAATTCTGATTCGGCTATAAATGTAGTTGCAAATGGAAACAGGTTTTATAAACAATTCCCTTTTGGTCTCATGATGTTCTCCAAATAAAGACAGGAGAAAAAACTGTGTTCAACAGATAACATATGGAAAGTCTATAATTTATGAAGATTTAGTATATAACTTTAATCTGAGTGTACATTGGCTTTAAAATTTCTTTAATTGTAATGAAATATATATAACATAAAATTTAAGTGTACAATTCAGGGGCTTAAGTTGTACAACCATTACCATCATCTAGAACTTTTCATTATTTAAAGCCATGTGCTTTTTTTTTTTTTTTTTAAGATTTTTCCAGTTCACTTTCTAAATTAATTTATTCTACTGCCCTCCTTTAGGAAGATTCGCATTAGAAAGATGCACCGGTCAGCTCATTTAATTCGCATCGGGAAAGAGCTGTTTGTAGAGCACTGAAAATACTGGCAACAGGAACTCCTCACATGCATTTTACATTCCCTCTCCCTCCCCATCCCATCCTTGTGTGACAGCTAGTGCAGAGCAGGACTCCCCAGGGAGACTCTGCTCCAACGTTGGGGCCACTCTGACCACAGTCGCTTAACTAGAGTGACGGTGAAGCAGTGAACTGGGCCTCTGGAAAATGCCTTGTCTGGCATTAATCAAACCATTTGCTTTTAATAATCAATTTTTAAACAGTGAAAAATGAAATTTGAATCAAATGTTTGCAGTTTGCAGTTTGAAACTGCAAAAGCACTTTCACAGAACAGTTTAAAAAGTATGGTCCACCCAGTTATCTGAGACACAGAGGGTGAGCTGGTCTGGACAATTGCCACTGTTGATGGTTAAGCCAGGGCAGGAATGGCACTCTCCTGGCCACCCAATGGTGCTGATTTTTCTCTTCTACCTTCCATCCCTAGGAGCAAAGCAGCTCTTTATGGTTCTAGTCCTTAAAAGACATTTTCAGCTCCACTCCCCAGAACCTTTTCGCCTCTCTACCTGAAAATGAGAAGTTCAAGTGTGGCACGCAAACACCTGCAATCTTCTTCGGAGGTTTTTACTGAAATTCATCACCACTTGTCTAGTCTGGTCTTAGAATCATCCTGAATTAAAAGCAAGTCTAAGCGACTCCAGGAATTGAGATAAACATTTCAAATATTTTTTGCAGAATAGCCTGTTGTGCAGGACGTGTCTTCTCTAAGTGGCCCCTCTGTTTACTGCTAGGCTCAGACCTACATCCCCCTCTGTCCCACCCATCTTTCTGTTCAGTGGGGTTTAATTTAGCGATATTTATTAAGAACTACCAGGTAGGACAGATGTTCATCACAAATAGTTAATATTTATTGTGTGCCAGGAAATTTTGTATCTATTTGTAAATTCCTCTTGGCATTCTAGATTGCCTACATATATATTTGTTCTGCAGATTTTCTTTGAACTGGTTTTAACATATTTTCTGGTTTTCCCTTATAATTTAACAAGTTAAAGTCTTTAGCACCTATTCATTTTGTATTTGTCAGGGTTTTATCATTTGGAAAATTATATTTTAGCACCTTATTTTTAGATGAAAATTGAAGGTGAATGTGAAGCACACATAATAAATTAACTAGAAAACCAAGGTAAGCAAAGAGGGGATAAAGGGGAAAAATCATTGAAGAGGCCCTAATTAGAATGTGAAAACCTTGGCATTCTCCATCACAATATTATATGCACTGCTTAAAACATAGTAGGTACTCAAGAAATATTCAGCAAAGAAGCTAGCTTGGAAAACAAGATATGTATATGTATATATATATGAAATAAGTGCACATATAGGAAATAGGCAGCAAGTAGGAAAAGAATCGGAGAAGGCAATGGCACCCCACTCCAGTACTCCTGCCTGGAAAATCCCATGGACAGAGGAGCCTGGTAGGCTGCAGTCCATGGGGTCACTGAGGGTCGGACATGACTGAGCGACTTCACTTTCTCTTTTCACTTTCATGGATTGGAGAAGGAAATGGCAACCCACTCCCGTGTTCTTGCCTGGAGAATCCCTGGGACGGGGAGCCTGGTGGGCTGCCGTCTATGGGGTCGCACAGAGTCGGACACGACTGAAGCAACGCAGCAGCAGCAGCAGCAGCAGGAAAAAGAACATGAAGATGTCACGTACAAATAACTTGTAAAGATGACATGGATGCTGAGTCCAATTTTTAATAGCATGACAGAAGCCTATGGGGAAAAGTAATACATTTAAAAACCCTAATCCTGCCAGCAGAATCCTTCCTCTGGGCTTTTGGGACTAGAGAGAGTCAGGAGAACATTTCTCTCAGGGAAAAATGTGAGCCCACACATACAAGCCAAGTCTCTCCCTTCGGCTGACGTTTGCCATCTTTCCCTCTATCACTGCCATTCTGGATAGTTTTAAATCCTGCAGGAGATGAACCACCACCCCCTGCTTCTGTAGGGCTGTTGTGCCCATCACATCATGTCCCTCACAGATCAGCTTTTCTGTAGCGCTGCCCCTGTTGTCTTGGGCACCTACAGCTTGGCCAGGCTGGCACTCACACAGCTCTCAGGGGTAACCCACAAGGACCATGCACTGGAGAACCCAGGCCCTCAGGTTTGTAGACTAGTTCCGAACCCAAGAGGGGAGAGAGGCTCCTGTCCGCTGGTGCAGGGGGTGTAGTGGAGATTCCGAAATCATTAACTAAAGAAGTCTGTCAACGTTGGATTTGTTCATGAGTGCTAATGGTACAGAGGGGGGTCAGAGCCCAATTTTCACAAGTTTGTCTTTTTTCACTTAGAGAGAATCATGCGGCCCAATGATTCTGTTTCAGCCAAGATACAGAATACCATCTAGCCAAAAGAAACAGAACAATTTCAAAAGTGATTCTACAGGTTGAAGAAGGAAGATAGTTGAATCTGCCCTTGCCGCAAGGGGCACAGAAAGATGTCTTTGCTAAATAGCCTTCTCCAAAGATAAAGGTACACCAAAATTAACACTTGAAGCTTGCCTGTTTAAAGCTTTTTCCTAACACAGTGTGTGCTCGATTAAAGATCACACAATCAAAACCATTGTTGTAGTTCTGATGTCTTGGTGAAGCAAGGACTTGTTGGTACTTTTTTCTCCCGTTTAAATGATTCAAAGGGTTTCATATATAGCATTTAACCAGCAAACCCAGGAAAATGGAAAAGTAATTGACAGAGACAGCATTCCAGTGGGTTAACAGCAAAGCAGGTACAAGCCTAGAGCCTGAGGCCACTTTAGATTTTTCATAGATTGCATGTTAATAGACTTCTGTGAATTCACTAGAACACGTAGCAGCCACCCTCACATCCAGCATGCCTCGACCATGCAAGATCCCTCAGCCCCCAGAGCTCATCTGTCTTGTTTTTTAGTTGCTAAATCGAGTCTGACTCTTCATGACCCCATGGTCTGTAGCCTGCCAGGCTTCTCTGTCCATGGGATTTCCCAGGCAAGAATAGTGGAGTGGGTTGCCATTTTCTTCTCTAGGGGATCTTCCAACCCAGGAACTGAACCCACCTCTCCTGCTTGGCAGACACATTTTTTATTCCACTGAGCCACCTGGGAAGCTCCAGAGCTCATCTAACATGCTCTAATTTCCAAAGCTTGGCTTTAATCACTTAAGAAAAGAAGGCACTTTAAATTCACTGCAGCTTCAAAATTAGCATGTCACTTTTAACCTCTCTCCTGGGCCATGAAAATGATATGGTTTGGGGAAGAGGTGACAATTGTGACTTGTCAAGACACCTCCTGCCCTGGTGGTTTCTCTTTGGGCCACCAACTTGACATGTTACCTAACCACACAGCGAGTCATGAAGGTTTTCTGGCTTTTAATTTCTTCTTCCTACCCCAGTGGGCTGTTGGGAAGTGTAAGCAGAATTATAAAATGCCAGGTCCCACCTTTTTATTTTCTTTATTGGGAAACAGGTACATACAGAGATTCAGAGCCTTGCCTAAAGCTAGTGAGGTGGAATTTGAATCCAGTCATGGTGCACTTTCCTGAATTAGGATTACCAGTCTTGTCTAATTACCAGCCTTTGTCTAGAACAGGTGTCAGGGAACCAACAGCAGCGCAAAGGAAAGAGCACCCTATAAAGTCAGCCTGGAAACTTTCTGTGACTACACTTACTTAATCATTTATGTCTTATCAACAGTGACATCTAAACACTAGTAGTCCCTATAAGCATTTAGGGACAAAGTGGGCAACTCTCCATCACTTAAATGCTATCTTCCTCCATGCCTTCTCATCCTTGCCCTCCTGCCTGGGTATTTTAGATTCTCCCTGATCCAAAATTATACCTTCCCATATCTTCTTTCTGGTTCCAGAACTTCCTCAAACCCATTCACCCTTCAGTACATACTTCCTGAGCACCTCCTATGATATACCAGGCATTGTTCTAGGTGCCAGGGGTGGAGTGGTGAACAAAGTAGCCCAAATTACTGCACCCTGGGGTTTCTGTCCCAGAGGCTAAGGGTGGGAATGTGTGAGGAGAGTGAAGCAGGTGGCAGAAGATAGGAGAAAACTAAAGTGCAATGCCTGGACAAAGCATGTTAGGTGGTAACAAGCACGCCTGAGGAAAGCAAAGCAGAGAAAAGGGTAGCATGGTCCCCATCTGGGTGGAGACTACATCTGTAGTTGGGAAAAGCCACCGCTGAACCAAGACTCGCAGCCACAGGGGACTGGATCAAAATTAAACTCTTTTGCCCCACACCAGAGATGACACAGATACCACCAGGAGAAGCAAACATGGGCCTGAACAGATTCCCAGAAAGGTGTCTTGATGGTTCTACAGTTTTCAAGAAGAGGGAAGAGAGGACTTCCCTGGGGGTCCAGTGGTTAGGAATCTTCCTTCTGATGCAGGGGATGTGGGTTCTATCCCTGGCTGGGGAACTGAGATCCCACATGCCTTGTGGCCAAAACTAAATAATAAATAAATAAGGGAAAAAAAAAGAAGAAGGAAGAACATTTGGAGTCCTGAGCTCTGAGGGAGTGACTGCCAGGGGCCCTAGGGAAAGCTGTGGTCACCTCACATGATGACAACAGCCATTTCCCCACTGTTCCCTGAAAGCTGGCGAGACAGCAGTGTGACTAGCTCCCTGGCCCAGGTCTTCTAGGCTTTTCCAAAGGGGGAGTGTGCACCTTTTTTTAAAATTAGAGTATAATTGCTTTACAATGTTGTGTTAGTTTCTGCTGTACAACTGCGTGAATCAGTTATAAGTACACGTTTCCCCCCTCCCTCCCCCTGGGTGTGCATCTTTGCTCAATCATGTCTGACTCTTTACGACGCCATGGACTGTAGCCCACCAGGCTCCTCTGTCCATGGGATTCTTCAGGAAAGAATACTGGAGTGGGTTGCCATTCCCCTCTCCAGGGGATCTTCCTGACTCAGGGATCGAACCTGAGTCTCCTGCATTGCAGGCAGATTCTTTACCGTCTGAGCCAACATCTTTGAGTAAAAACAGTCCAGGGAGTGGTTCTTCCTTGGTCTTACCATATATTCCCTCCTTCTCTTGGATCCCAGAATGGCCTTGGAGGTCAGCAGTCCTTGCTGTTTCCAGGGTTTCGGGGTGAGCCCTGGAGGGGCCTTCACCCTTGCCACCTTGCCAACTTCCTGCCAAGGCCAGGGCCGGGCAGCATCCCACCTTCCCGGAGGTCGCCAGCCAGTTTTGGAAAACGAGGAGCTTGGAAAAAAGTCACTTGAATTTTATAAAGTGGTAACTACTGTGAGGCTTTAGGTAATTAAACCTAAATGCCATTTTCCTGCTAAAGCTCTTGGGTGAGGTAACAGTTCTCTTTAATGTCAACTCAGGAAGTTTTACCCAAGAAAAAGGAGGTGGGGTGGCGGTGGTGTTTGCCAAATCAGGAAATGTGAATTAACTGACAAGGAGCTGAGAAAAAGAGACAGAAGCGACGGAGAAGAAGGGAAGTGGGGACCGTGATAGGCAGTTGGACCAACGAGTAAACTTGGGAAACACTGGGCCGGTTGTCATTGGAAATAAATTCTGCTGGGAGAAACTTCCTTTTTATTGTGGGTTGCTCTGAAAAACTTGGAGGGAAAGAAAACCCCAAACTTAATGCCGTCTTCATGGAAGGAAAACCTAGGTATTAACAGGGATTCCAGCCTCGGTAATGTCAACATTCACCTTGGGCCTGGAAACTCTGGCTTCAAGAGCTTGCTCCAAGTTCCCTGTTTCACACCACAAGACTCACCACCGCTTTCAGTGCAATGTATGATTTTAAACAATGAATACATTATGTAGATCAAATCAGACTTTCCTCCCCTCCACGAACCCTCCCCTGGTGTTAGACCTACCTCATGGTTTCAAACCTGGTTGGCACGCCCTAAGGACAGAGAGAAGAAAGCCCTGTTTTTAAGCAGGTGTTCAGGAACCAAGATGAATGAATCACTTTGGAAAAATGAAGGCAAAATGCAAGTTCATCTGTTACCAAATCTGTAGTGAGTTTTAGAAAAGAGAATTAACCTTTCCAGTTTTCTCTTGCAGATATCTCTTGGTTTTATCTAGACTCAGAAGTCAAAGGTCTGCAGTACAAGGAATTTTTGTCCAAAGGGTTTTTGCCCTAACTAGCCGTGTTTGCTCCCTGCCTAAATTTCAGACTCTCAATTAGGGCTGTCCTAGGCAGGAGGCCTTTCAAGGGACTAGGCAAGTGACCCCAGGCACTGGTCCTGCAGAGATGTGTGCTCATGGCACACTTGCATGTCTGTCGTGTTTGTGTGAGTGTGTGTTGGGGGGGGATGACGCTGGGCAGTGAATGAAAGGACGTCGTAGTTTACATGCTAAGGTCTCCTGGTGTCTCCACATTGACAAACCTTGCTTTCCTATAGAAGGCTAGGTCTTCAACAAAAAGACTCCACGCAAATTGGGCCTGAGTCGGATCGAGTGGGGTGAAGCACTTTCAAGAAAGACCACATCAATGCTTCTCAAACTCTAGTACCCTGGGTGCTTGTTAAAAAATCTCTGAGGTCCCACCCCCAAGAGCTCTGTGTTCATAGTCCAGGGTGGAGCCAGGAATAGGTCTTTTAAAACACCAGGCCAGCAATTTCACTGGTTGAGGTACACCCGTTGACTTTATGAGCCAGATTCAGTTTCCTCGCAGTCTTTCCGTTAACTCTTTCGTGCGTTGCTTCCCTTTCAGAGTTTGGATCCTTTTTAAAAACAGACATTTGCAGTCTCAAGGTCATCTGGGATGCCAGTGTAAACTCTGCCCTTCTTTCCCTCAGGCATTTTCCCCCCACTTCATTCCCCAGCCTCAAATTCTCCTCACCCCTCGCCTGCTTCTCCTTTTCCTTAGTTTAGTTCCAGCAGGCAATTCATGGGCTTCCTCTAAAGCTGGGGTTATCAGAATGAATTAAGAAGCTGAGGTCTGGTTTAGGAGACAGACTTACTGAACAGAGCATTTCCACAGGGCGAGCCACATGTTAAAATGACCGCAAGTCCTGGGCTCAGAGAGAAGGGAATTTGAGCAAATACTTTGAATGACCCCAGGTGCTATGGCTTACCAGTAGCCGAAGTGGTGGTACAGGTCCAAGCTTTCCAGTTCCTCCCCACAACAAACTAAAGCACATGAATTTGCTAATTGCTAGTTTTTACCAGGCAAATAGCCCAAGAAGTCAAATATCAGAGAAAAAGAGCAAACTTGACTCAAGGTTATAATGAGGAAATGATATGGTGTCCAGGAGTTTCCCAGGTGGCTCGGTGGTAAGGAATTCACTTGCCAGTGTAGGAGACCCTGAAGACACGGGTTCAGTCCCTGGGTCAGGAAGCTTGTGTGCTTGAGCTAGTTGCTCAGTCATGTCCAACTCTGTGGGGATTCTCCAGGCAAGAATACTGGAATGGGTTGCCCTGGCCTTCTCCAGGGGATCTTCCCAACCCAGGGATCGAACCCAGGTCTCCTGCATTGCAGGCGGATTCTTAAGATTCACTCTAGTATTCTTGCCTGGGAAATATAGCCTGTAGCCTGTATCCTGGCGGGCTACACTTCATAGCATCACAAAGAGTCATACATGATTTAGCAACTGAAACACAAACAACAAAAACAATGGAAATACCTACCCGGCTTCAAGACTGAATATGCATGTGCAGTGTCCAGAGTGCCCAGAAACTGAACACACAGTTTGTTGTTGTTCAGTCACTCACTTGTGTCCAACTCTTTGCAACCCCATGGACTGCAGCAGCCCAGGCTTCCCTGTCCTTCCCTACCTCCTGGAGCTTGCTCAAACTCAAGTCCATTGAGTCGGTGATGCCATCCAACCATCTCATCCTCTCTCGTCCCCTTCTCGTCCTGCCTTCAAACTTTTCCAGTCTTTTCTAAGGAGTCAGCTCTTTGCATCGGATGGCCAAAGTATTGGAGCTTCAGCATCAGTCCTTCCATTGAGTAGTCAAGATTGACTTCCTTTAGGATGGACTGGTTGAGTCTCCTTGCAGTCCAAGGAACTCTCAACAGCCTTCTCCAACACTACAGTTCAAAAGCATCTTGAACAAACAGTTACTGAGTTAATATAGGAAGTCTGTTCTAAACAGGTTTTCTAATAGATTCTCGCTCCCTTCCTTTGCATAGGCAGGGATTGCTTGGGGGGTGTGGTGGAGGAATTGGGAGATATTTACCCCTCTCCTTCCCCCAACCACCTTCACTGCAGTTCCGTCTCCTAAGGGCAGTGCTTGACCTTGGATGTGACACTTTCTGGTTTTGATCCCAGCTCAAAACACTTAAAACTTAAAAACTCTTAACAACTCAAAACACGTAAAAGTTAACTGGTAAAGTAGGCATAACAAAATACCTTTGCGTCCAGCTGCTTGACAGTGATGCGGAGAAAACTTATGCACTATTTCTGGCAAGATTACCTGTGTTCCCCAAAGGAGCAAATAGTGTGTGCACCTCTAGTGAGAAGGGAGACACTGAAGAGGCACTTTTTTTTTTTTCCCCTCACTGTGCTCCTTGCTGGCTAATTAGAAAACAGATTCATTAAGGCTCTGGCCCAAAGCGTGAAAGAGACCAGAGAGAATTACATCATTTCCTCTGTATCTTCCCTAAGGGCATCCTGGTTTTGGAGAGAATGACTCAGGCCGCAGAAATGAAGCAAAAACAGCCCAACTTCCAATACTGATTATTTTGGATCAGAACCTCACACAGAAGAAAATACTCTTTTGGAAAAACAAAGGAGTGAGGCAAGCAAAGAACGTGGTTTTGTGACTGGGCTGAAAATAAAACAGAGGGAAGTTGATGCGAAGTCAGAGCATGTGCTCTGCTTTTCCTTCTCCCTTTGTACAAAAATCAAAACAGCTCACAGACTTACTCAACTAAGTTTTAGGAAATTTAGATCAGTAAAATTCTTGGAATAGAGGCATTAATTTAGAAGTTTACGCTTATTTTTTTCCCTCATTTTTTTTTTTTTGTAGGAATGTCAGATGTAATTGGGCAGATAAATAGGAAGATCTTTTTTTTCACATTCTGCAAGTAGTTGTTGCTCTTATATTGAAACTGTAAAATTTCCTGCCCCATGACTGCTTCATTAACTTCATTCCTTTGCCTCCAGCAGTAACCTGTCCTTAGAAATCTATGTTCTTGCTTAGGTGATGATGTGTTCAGTCGCTCAGTCGTGTCCGACTCTTTGTGACCCCATGGACTGTAGCCCACCAGGCTCCTCTGTCCGTGGAATTCTCCAGGCAAGAATACTGGAGTGGTTAGCCATTCCTTTTTCCAGGGGCTCTTCCCGACCGAGCGATCGAACCCCGGTCTCCTGTATTGCAGGCAGATTCTTTACTGACCTCTCTGTCTCCCCTCTTTGCCCCCTCATAGCAAAGCCTTTTGTAGTGATCTTCTGAAACTGTACATATGATCCTACCATGTCCTCCACGTTAAAACTTCAACAATCTTCCCTTGCCACAAGGGACGTCCTCTGAGCTACCCGGCAAGCCCTAGGAGATGATAGGCTACTGATATTTACATATGAATAGGAGTTGCTCCCTTTTATACACTCCAAGGAACCCAAGAATGATCCTAGAGCAGCGCCCATAGCAAATTCCTAAATTGGGAGTTTGTTATTTTGGCTGTTTCGTTTACACTGGGAGCCTGGACCCGAGACAAGCCTTGTCAAATCTCCAAGCCCCACCCTTCCAGGCTCTAAGACTGAACACACACAAGCAAACATGACTTGGGGGGGAATCAAGTTCTCTTATATCTTACAGATTTAGAGATCCATTGAGCTCCATGAGCCCCAGGGAAAGCAGGTGAAGTAAATGTTAGGTTTCTGTGTAATCCCATGTCCTACTCTATCTTGAAATCAAGAGAAAGGTCAACTTGCTAGCCATTTGCATCATCAGAAAGTGCAAGTTTAAAGCCATTTGGGTTTTAAAAGTTAATGTTATGAAAGAGAAGTAAAGCACCTCTTTGGAACTTCTGCGGTAAGACAGTAATTAAGAGGTTCAGATTATGGAAAGAAATTTGAAAAACATTTTTGATCATTAACACTTCTGCCTTTAGCACAATTTTCCCTGGGAATTGTGGAGTTTCCACCACTGAAGCTTTCTTAACTGAGATCAGCAGTGGTAGCTGATTTTGTTTAAAGTTGAACGCAATGGCTCACAACTCTTCCCTGAAAAGTCATCCACCCATCCTCTATTTCCAGGATGTAGACTTTGTGCTCAGCAATGTATTAAGTGCTGGGAGCACCCAGGGAGTAAGATGTGGCAGGGCAATCTGCTGGGGGAGAAAGTGAAGTCGCTCAGTCGTGTCTGACTCTTTACAACCCCATGGACTGAAGCCCACCAGGCTCCTCCATCCACGGAATTTTCCGGGCAAGAGTACTGGAGTGGGGTGCCACTTGATAACTTCAAAGCATAAAATACCCCCTACAGTAGGCAGAGGGCTATGGGAGCACAGGGTAAGGGCACCAACACCATCCTGAGGGCTAAGGGAGATCCTCAATAAAATGATAAACTAAGATGAGACTTGAGCACAGTGAGCAGTTAGCCAAGAAGGAGCACAGTGTGTTGGGGAGAAGTGTCAGTGTTTGTGACTGGACTGGAAAGGCAGACAGTGAGTATATTTGAGAGAGTGAGTGAGGGTGTGTGCATCTGTGATGGGAAGGAATGTCAAAAGAGAGAAGGAAGGAAGGGAATTACATGGCAGAATAAGGAGATATGCGGGCAATGGAAAACTGTTGAAGTTTTAAAGTGGAGGAAATGGTAGGAGTACGTGTGTAGTTTTGGAAGATCACTACAAAAGGCTCTGCTACGGAGGCCCCAAGAGGGGAGATAGAGAGGTCAGTTAAGAGGCCGCTGCAGTGCTCTGGGCTAATATGCTAGAGATCTAGATTAATAAGAATTTACTGATTAATTCAACAGATGTATTTAGCAGTTTGTTGAGACCCAGTTGTGAACAAAAATGTTCATCTGCTGTGACAGAGCTTAAAAATCTGATGGAGGAAATAGACATGAATGATGTAATTGTCCATATAAATGTTAAATGGCAACTGTGGTAGGTGGTACTGTGACAGAGACTGCTTCTCCCCCTCCCCACCAACCTGTTGTTTGCTTCTTTGTCCAGGTAGACAGCTGAACTGAATTTGCTGTGGGGTAGGGTCATGTGTCTGAAGTCTGGCCAAGGGCATATAAGTAGAAGGGATGGCTGTGGAGAGCAGTATACAGAGAGGACCCAGTCCCCCTAAATGTGTGGAGGTAAGTTGCCCTGACAACCTGTACACTAGCTTAGAAGTGTGAGTTCAATCCCTGTGTTGGGAAGATCTCCTGGAGAAGGAAATGGCAACCCATTTCAGTATTCTTGCTTGGAAAATCCCATGGACAGAGGAGCCTTGCAGGCTACAGTTCATAGGATCACTTAGTTGGGCACAACTGAGCAAGTGATGGATGAATGGATGTGTTACATGAGTAGGAAATAGTTCCTGATGACCGACTAATGACATATTTGAGTCTATTTGTTATATCAGCTTTGTCTACCATAAACCAAGATATATTATAAAAGAGAGATACAGAGTAAAATTGGAGGACTGGGCATGGAAACTCAAAAGCAGCGGTCAAAGTGGAAAGAGGAAAACTGAATGAGAAAGGTATCCTAAAAGCCAACAAAAGATATTTCGTTTCTAAGTTAAATCAAATTAGAACTGATTTTTCTCTGATACTTTGCATAATGGGCAAGATTCTGGTGTCAAACCTAGAATGGTCATAAGACTTTGCTAGATGAGACAGTCATTTGAAAGTTCTGGTTTAAACTGGCTGAAAAGTTCTTATCTGTTGACAGAGAATTTAAACATATGCTTTAGAAGTTATACAAACTGCACAGAATTTCTGACTCAAGGCATCACAGGAGCTGAAGTTCCTTTCATTGCGGTTTTCTTTTTTCCCTTTGATTTTGCAAAATTCTCAAAAACGGATTTTGTGTGGAATAATTTTAATAACTAAAAAAAGGACCAACCACTTCCCTCTCTTCTTCCCCTTTGTCCTCTATTTACTTTTCTCAGTTCTCTTACCTTTGACTAAAGGATGGTGCCTTCCTCATTTTTTTCCTACTTCCCGAAGTCCAAATTAGCTCTTCCAGTCAACAGAAAACATTTTCCTAAGGAGATTATAAAAATGCTCTTCTGCCTTTTTCTTCTGGCTTTCTCTCCCACCTCACTCTCTTAAAAATAAACAAACAAAAACTCATCTTTGCTGCTTATCCATTCATCTCAGCTCTCTTCCTTCCTTTTTTATCTCTTCCCATTCTTTCCTCTTCTTCCTCATTTTACTCTTTGCCAGTCTCTTATGCTTCTAGTCATACTTTTAAATGTTTCTTTCTTTGCTTCTGCACCTTGGTTTAAGGCTACCACAAGTCAGTGCAGTATCTTCCTCAGTTCCCAAATGGTATGTTTTTTTTCCCCTCATCTAAAAGTGGGCAAAATCATGCCTTTTCCCATACATTCCCCGCCTCTATTTTTTGCATACCTTTTATATATAAGATACTGTTTTAGATGGCTCATTTTCTCTGACCTCAAGAAACTTACATGATAAGCAAGTAAAATTTTAATTATGCAAGATGTGTCATGCATGAGCAACATAGGCAAGGAGTCCTAGTGCGATTGGAAAAAAGAGCAATCAAGTGGATTCAGGAAACCAAGGGGAGGATGGTGATGTGAGGGATTTCATTTTGTGGCTTGGCAAAGTCAGCGCCCTAGGAAAGTACAAAGGTGTAAGAAAAGAGTGGCATTTCAGTGAGGAGCACTTCAAAAATACAAAATGGTCTGAAATTGCAAGGTACTGCTATTTTCATCCTCTTATAGGTCAACACCATCAATGAAACAACTTCAGAAACCTCCATTGTTTGGCCGTTTAAAAATGTCAGAATTATCAGAGCCTCTGGGTTTGTTTGGGGGCAGTAGGAGAAGGGGACGACCAAGGATGGGATGGCTGGATGGCATCACGGACTCGATGGACATGAGTCTGGGTGAACTCCGGGAGATGGTGATGGACAGGGAGGCCTGGCGTGCTGCAATTCATGGGGTTGCAAACAGTCGGACACGACTGAGCGACTGAACTGAATTGAACTGAACTGGGTTTGTATCCTGAGTCAGCTAAAAGTTTCACTATGGATTTAACAGATAAGAGAGTGGAAGATCAAGAGCATTAAAAGAATTTATGGTATCCAATTCTGAGTATGCCATAGTTAAAAATAGAGCTGTAGCTGAAATCTAAAATGAGAGAATATTCAGCAATGACCCTTTATTTTTTTGGTTTCGACCCTTAAAAGTTTAATTTTTTTTTTCAGCAAGAGCTTTTGTCTTGATTAGTGCCATCAGTACATGGAAGAGGCTCTGTATTTGTACCAGACAAGCCATACGAATTGCTCATCATGCTCAAAGTTCCCTTCTACACATATAGGTCCATGCTTGCTTTGTTCTGTATGATCCTGTTACCTTGGAAGCAGCCAGTGGGCGTACAGATGTTTCTCTGGGAGGGTATGGTGAGTGGGAAGGCAGCCCTCCATAGACTTTGAGATGACTTGATGTGAGCACTCTAATGGAAATACTGTCTACTTGATGCACCAATAGACCTGCTCATGTCCCAGCTCAGATTCTCTCTTTGTCATGGGGTTTAAGAGCCCTACAGGGAAAAAAAGAAAAGGAGGTGGTAAATAGAGACATAAGAGAGACCTAGAGCAGAGAGAGGTAGGAGAAAGAGGTAGGAGAGGTGAATACAGAAAAGTCAATTGATAGTAAGTAGGTTGAGAGATGGGAGACCAGCAGAGAAGCCAAGTCATGAAAATGGTGGGCAGCTTTTGCTGCTGTTGAATGACTAGAGCTACTATTGCAACCTGAAAAAAACTGAACAATACCCTCTGAGGCCCCGACTGTAGCCACTGAGACTGTTCCTGGGATTTCTCACCTCTCCATGTGTTCTTACCACAGACTTCCCCACTAACTGGTGTAACACTAACATGTCTCTGCTCCTTCTTGCAGAAAAAATGTAACTCACTTAGTAATTCACAGATTATGTTTTTATACTAGGTCACCATATGCAGAAAACTTACTTTCGTGGGCTGTAGCCATACCTGTTCAAGTTGAAGTGTTGCTAATTACATAATAAAATCCATTGTCTAATTTATTCAGGTTGTAGATGGTCTTCTGTCCTTTCTGGTTCCTCTGTCTTTAAATATCTCTGTATGTGTGTGTGAAGTCGCTCGATCATGTCCGACTCTGTGACCCCGTGGGCTGTAGCTTACCAGGCTCCTCCGTTCATGGGATTTTCCAGGCAAGAGTACTGGAGTGGGTTGCCATTTCCATATCTCTAGTGCCAGCTAATACAGAGAAGCTAGGTGAATGCAGGGAGAAGAAACTCAAGTTAAACTACTTGTTATTCTAATATTTGGTGATGGGAAAGTAGAAACTAATGCATAGATGGTTTAGCAGAGAAAGGTAGCATATGTATTGGTTTAAGGGTATGTTTGAACTTAAGCATGACTATCACTTTAAGACTCAGTTTCTTCACCTGTAAAATAGGAGTAATAATACTACTTTGTAGGGTAGTTTTGAGGATTATATGATTTATTAGATGTAAAAGGCTTAGAAAAGTGACTATCCTCCCATACCCACCCACCCATAGGGCTAGTTGGGGATTAAATAGGTTAATACAAGTAACACTTTTTAAAGTACCAGATACATAAATTCAAGTGAATATTAAGAAGTACTATAACAGCAACATGACTACTATAATTCCTCAAGTGGTTTCTCAGTTAATGGACTGATAATTTATATTCCAACCCACCGTGTTCTATGATGACTTGGCACATATGATTGAAAGTTGCAATCAAAGTTGCAAGAAACTGCAGCTTGGGTAATGAGAAAAGCATGAAACCAGGAGACCAGAAGTTTTGTTCCAGCTCCAGCACTAATGGGGCCTGTGACCTTGGTCTAGTCATTTGAGCTCTCTGAGTTTCAGTTTCCTCATGTGTTAAATGAAGGTCACAGTGTTCTTCCAGTTCATAAATGCTGTGATTCTAAGCCATCATGTGGTTTGAAACTTTAAAAACTTGGTTTGTGGACATGCATTTATAAGCAAATTAAAATGTCTTTGCAGTTGATAATGACTTCAGTTGTTCTAGACATGGAAGAAATTCCGTTTCATTTCCTGAGACCATGTTTCACAGGATCTTAAATAAGGAATGATGTAAGTTTTAATACATAACATTACTATCTAATCATCACTATATTGTTTTTAGTGTATATTTCTATTAATAGCATATCGTAAACTAACTGGTCAAAAGTTAAGCATGTACAAGGATAGTCACTGTAATTAGATATGGCCTAGAAAAAGTAATTTAGGGATTGTCTCTGGTGGTATCTAAAATTTGGTATCAGTCTCATGGAATTTATTATATTAGGAAATTTATAAAGTTGTAATCAATCCTGTCAGTTGCACCCTGATTTCTCCAGAAGCACCATACTAGTTAAAATTTGTGTAGCATTTTTCCCCCCTCAGAAGCCAGGGATCCTTATATTCCATTTTTATTTCCAAAGTCAGAGTAGGGCTGTGGTTTGGCAGCAGAGGGTGTGGTTTTGATGAGGTTAGCTAGGCAAGGAAAACGAAACACTACAACAATTGTGAGGACAATTCACTGTCTAGAGACCATATATCCTTGAGATGTCTGTGTTTATGCATAAAATATCTCCAAATGGTTTAGAATTATTCATGGATCCGAGGGAGGGATGGAGGGAGGGAGACAGTAAAGAAAAAAGTGAAGAAGGAGGAGAAGAGAGAAGAAAAGGAAGGGAAGGTGGAAATAATATTTGAATATGAACCATGGAAATATTGATGTTACAGAAAAACTCAAATGAACTTTTTGGCCAGTATAAAACAAGAAGTGCCGTTAATGATCAATTCAGCTTACTAATTATTCATAAGGGAAACTGAAGTGCCAAAAGGTTCAGTACTTGCTAGAGGTTCCCAGGTGGCACGGTGGTAAAGAATCCACCTGCAAATGCAGGAGACACGGTAGACACGGGTTTGATCCCTGAGTCAGGAAGATCCCCTAGAGGAAGAATGGCAACCTGCTCCAGTAATCTTGTCTGGAAAATTCCGTGGACAGAGGAGCCTGGCTGGCTATAGTCCATGGCGTTGCAATGAGTCGGATATGACTGAATGGCTGAGCACACAAGCACACACACACTCCGTTACTCAGAAGCTAGATCTTAGGTGATTTCTGAAGCTGGGCATTCATTCATTCTGGAGGCGGAAATGGCAACCCACTCCAGTGTTCTTGCCTGGGGAATCCCAGGGACGGGGGAGCCTGGTGGGCTTCCGTCTATGGGGTCACACAGAGTCGGACATGACTGAAGCGACTTAGCAGCAGTAACAGCAGCATTCATTCACTCATTCATTCTTTTAGTCAAGCAACGTTATTGAAAGACTTCTTTGTATAGGCATCATGTTACGCATTGAGTGACAAGGGACTCCTTCAGCTTACATTCTGCGGGGAGAGATGCTATAGTATAAGCTAGTTACCCAATAAATGTAAAGATGAAATCAGATTGTTGAGTGCTTTAAAGAAAATAAAACAGGGCATTGGACACAGGGTGATGGCATGTTTGGGGAGGGAAGACTTCTCTGAAGAGTTAGAGAAGGAAGGAACTGTGCAAAGATTGTGGAACAGAGCGTTCTAGGCAGAGGACTAGGCAGAGAACTTCCCTTTCTTCTCTTCTACTTCCCCCACCTTCCTGCCCCTTCCTCTTCCTTCCCCTCCTCCTTCTTCTTTCCCTCCCCACCCCACCCTGTGCTTTAAATGTGTTAAATATTATCCTTAGAGCAAGCATGATGTTCTGGATTATTATCAGTCTCTAGTTTAGAGAAGGGACAGCTGGGGTTCAAATGAGGTGGTGCCAAGGGCAGTAAGTGCTGAGACCCTAAAGTGGGGATGCATTTGGAGGATTTGAAGAAAGAAAGCCAGTAAAGCTGCAGCACAGTGAGCAGGAGAATAATGGTGTGATTAGAGGCAGGAGAAAGAAGCCTGGGACAGATCAGGAATAGTCTTAAGCAGGCAGTGGCTTGATTTGTTTTGTAGTTAAGGAAGGCCAGTCTGACACTTTTCACTGGAAAAGACCCTGATGCTGGGAAAGACTGAAGGTAGAAGAGAAGGGGGCAACAGAGGATGAGATGGTTGGATGGGACCAGCGATTCAATGGACATGAACTTGGGCAAACTCCGGGAGATGGTGATGAACAGGGAAGCCTGGCATGCTGCAGTTCATAGGATACTGAAGAGCTGGACACGACTTGGCAACTGAACAACAACAAGCTGACACATTGTATGCAGGTGGATTAGAAGAGGCTGGAGTGAACACAAATAAACCAGCTGAGATACTATTGCTCTTGTCTGGGTGCAGAGTGATGTGCCTCACGAAGGCTGCAGTAGAAGTCGGGGAGACCTGGACAGATTCTGAAGCTCAGAGAAGACACAATTAGGCATGTCCCCCAACCTTGTTACTCAGTGTTCTTTTTACTAATAAGGGGGAAGATGGGCTTTATAAGTAAAGCAAAATTCCAAATTCTTTAAATATGATTACCATCATTTTGTACTAATATTGTTTTAGACCATGTAACTATTTCAAATATGATTATCTAAACTCAGAGGGACAAGAATCCCCCCATTATATTCCAATTATAGAATAAAAATTATTCATCACAGCAAAGCAAGCAGGTGTTAAGATTTTCATAAATACAAAAATAAACTTACAGTTTATGACTTGAAGTCAATGTGGATATAGCTCAATTTCATGTATGTTTTATACGTTTATACCCACATGAAAGTGAAAGTCGCTCAGTTGTGTCCGACTCTTTGCAACCCCATGAACTACACACTCCATGGAATTCTCCAGGCAAGAATACTGGAGTGGGTAGCCTTTCCCTTCTCCACGGGATCTTCCTAACCCAGGGTTTGAACCCAGGTCAAGCCCAAAAATACTGGAGTGGGTAGCCTATCCCTTCTCCAGTGGAGCTTCCTGACCCAAGAATCGAACCATGGTCTCCTGCATTGCAGGTGGATTATTTACCAAATGAGCTATCAGGAAAGCCCCATACCCACATAGACATTCGCGTGTCAATGATTTTAGTCTGACCAGTGATGTTAAGGCAAGTCCACAAAATTTTACTGTCTAAAGTGTCCTAATGTATAGCACAAGAAACCATATTCAATATCCTGTGAAAAACCATAATAGAAAAGAACATAAGAAATGTATATATGCATATAACTGAATCACTGCTGTACAGCAGAGATTGGCACAACATTGTAAATCAGCTATACTTCAGTAAAAAAAAAAAAGTGGCTTGGCAGACTTCAGAAATACTTCCAATGTTGACAGTTAAAATAACTGCTTTAAAAATTTTAACTGATCAGGAGAAGTTGATAAAAATTCAGTGAATTAGACCCTTAATAGTTTTCACTTTGTTTTGTTTGTATGCTATAATGGCACTGGCAGATACTGCTTTGGTTATATGTATAATATTTAGTCACTCAGTTTAGAACATTTTCCTGAGTGTGGAAAGAACGTAAGCATGATATAAAGCTCATGGAACCTGCCCAAAAACCTACAGATCAAATGTCCCTGTAATATCGGTGGCTGCCATTAAACACCAGTAATATTCCCCAGATGCTTTAAATATGTTAAATATAATCCTTCCAACAAACATGCAAGTTTCATATTATTGTCAATCTTTAGTTTAGAGAAGGGACAAATGTGGTAGAGGAAGCAAGACCAGCCTAGTTTGTAGGCCCAGTCTTTTTCTTTCTTTTTACCTATAACATTTTGTTTTACTTTTACTTTTTTTTTTTTTTTTAAAGAAAGTAAAGTACTGCACTGTGTGGTATGTGGGATCTTAGTTCCACAATCAGGGATGGAACATGTGCTTCCTGCATTGGGAGCACAGAGTCTTAACAACTGGGCTACCAGGGAAATTCTAGTCATTCTTATATGCTCAGTTTTATGAATCATTCAGTCTGCCCTCAGATTAGAGAAACAATGACTCTTAAATCCACATTCAAGTTCAAAAGCTGATATTCTGCAGGCAAAGTCCTGTTTGATTGTTTGTCCTGATATTTTCCCATCGTGATGGTCCTCACCTAGAAATTCTGCATGAAGTTACCTATTAGGTTAGTGTTTCTCAGACTTGAGCAATGTATGCAACTCTAACAGGGAATACAAATTTATTATTGATCTAAGTCTGTTTCAAAGAACGTAACTTTTTATTTTATTTTATTTTATTTTTAGAACGTTACTTTAAAATGTACAACCAGAAAGCCGTTATGAGCTCCTTATGCTTATAATTCTCACATATGTAGTGATAGAACTGGAGGCAAGTTTAAAAATTATATTAAAACAAAACTATTTAAACCTATAGAAACTCTATGGTCTACATCCTTGCAGCCTTTCCAGCCTCATTGTGAGAGGGATCTTAGGTACCCAGCCCAGGACAGAATCCCAGCCCAGTGGTGAAAGCTCAGTCCTAATCACTGGACCATCAGGGAATTTCCTCAGTAGATTCTTTTTATTCGGCTTTTCACTACTGTGATAATGTTATTCTTCCACTATTCTTCTCTATTCAAACCACATAAACACCTGTATTCCTACAGTGCCCCTGATGTCACTGAGTCTGCAGTTGGAGCCAGCCTACTAGGTTTGCCTCTGTTCCGTTCCTCTGAGGCCTTGACTTGACATCATGGCAATCAAATATAACAGTAAATAAAGGTACCTACATTGGTTGGCAATACCTGGCTAGAAGCTGGTGATTCAGATGATTGAAATAATACTTACAACAGTATTTTAGTTTATCTCAAAAATGTAACCACAAAATTTCCTTTTGTAAAGAAAATGTGTGGACTTAAAAGAGTATGCCTGTGGAAACACAGAGTTCCATGAACTCTGCTTTAAGAAGACTTGTGTCTACACTATATAGCCCTAATTTCTAAGACTAGGAAACTGATGCCACTGGCTTTATTTTTTATACTGTTGTTGGATATTTTACCATAGACATGATTTAATTTTGCAACCAAAAAAGTCACCACTTAATCTCATTAGTTATCAGGAAAATGCAAATTAAAACTACAATGCAATACTATTATATATCCACAAAAATGAGACAAACCAGGATTGTGAGGATATAGAGTAACTGGGCCTCCTTTATATTGTTAGTAGGAACACTAATTGGTATAACTACTTAGAAAACTGTCTAAAAATATCTATTAAAGCTGAAAATACAAATGTCTGTGACCAGGCAATTCCATTCCCTGATGAACACCCTATAGAAACGTAATATGTTCATCAAAAGTCATGTAGTAAAATGTTCACAGCATCGCTATAATACTTCCAATCTGGAAACATCCTTAATGCCCATCAACAATAGCTTGGATAAATACACTGTGATATGTTCATACAATCAATTATTATATAGCAGTGAGAATAAAGAAATTACTGCTACATATTGCAATAACATGGAGGAATCTCAGAAATACAATGTTGAACAAAAGAAGCCAGATACGAAAAAGTACATACTTCTTATATGTTTATATACACACACACAAAAGTACATAGTATGTGATTTTATTTATACAATTTCTAAAAACAGCTAACATCTGTGCTGTTTTGTGAGTACCCCTAGAGGGGGTAGTGGCTAGGAGGGGGCTTAAAGAGAACTTCTGGGGAACTGGTGATACTCAATTTCTTATTTTCAGTGGTGGTTAGTTGGATGTAATAATTTATTGAGCTAGACAATTTGTACTCTTCTTTAGCATTCTAGCTTAATAAAATGCTTTCTTTAAAAAAAGACCTTTCAAAAGTCTTTTGGCATTTAGATATTGCCAATTTTTCTTTGGCTTTTGAGGTGCTATTGTTTTTCTCTCTCCTTGTTTTTTCTTTTAATTAACTTATTTTTTTTTTTTTTACTGAAGGATCATTGTTTTACACATTTTTGTTGTTTTCTGTCAAAGCTCAACTTGAGTCAGCCATAGGTATACACATATCCCCTCCCTTTTGAACCCCCCTCCCACTTCCCTCTAGGTTGATACAGAGCCCCTGTTTGAGTTTCCTGAGCCATACAGCAAATTCCTATTGGATCTCTATTTTACATATAGTCTCCCTGTCTATTAATTCAAGAACAAAAATTTTTTTTTAGTGACCAGCTATATACAAAACACTGTGCTAGGCAAAGAAATCTACTACACCAATAAGAAGATGACAAGTTGTATTTTAAAAGTTTAAAAAACTGTTGTAGAAGCTGCTTGTCAAGACTTTCGATTAATCTTCAAGATACTTTCCAATCAGAGCTTCATATTCCCTCTCTGGCTTCTGTATTAAACTGTTTTGACTTAGTGGTCACCTCCCAGTTGGTGTTTTTGGCTTTTGCCCAAGAAAATCCTGCTTTCTGTTCTGTGCTCTCTTGTTCTCCCCAGCTGTTCCTAATCTTTGAACTCTTAATCTGCCATCTTGGATATATCAGATTCTTTCTGGCTCCTCTCTCCCATCGCTTCCTTTAAGAATTTAAGGGATGAAAAATTCCTCCAAGTCTCCATTGGAGATTCAAGTTTACTCTGCATTCAAGGAGTTATTCAGTATTATCTATCTATCTATCTATATTCATCAATTTTGTTGTTGTTCAGTCACTAAGTTGTGTCTGACTCTTTGCAACCCCATGAGCTGCAGCATGCCAGGCTTCCCTGTCCTTCACTGTCTCCTGAAGTTTGCTCAAACTCATGTCCACTGATTCGGTGGTGCCATCCAACCATCTTATCCTCTGTTGCCCCCCTTCTACTCCTGCCCTCAATCTTGGCCAGCATCAGGATCTTTTCCAATGAGTCGGTGCTTTGCATCAGGTGGCCAAAATATTGGAGTTTCAGCTTCAGCATCAGTCCTTCCAGTGAATATTCAGAGTTGATTTCCTTTAGGATTGACTGGTTTGATCTCCTTGCAGTCCAAGGGACTCTCAAGAGTCTTTTCCAGCACCACAGTTTGAAGGCATCAATGCATTATATTAATTCTACATATAGTTGTTGCTATATCCCCAGAACGATATAGTTTACTTTCCTGTTTGGTATTAAAGTTTGTTTTGGTTACAAAATTTTCAAAAGCAAATACTCTTGACTTCAGTAATAAGTAAATAAATGTCAACCCTATTACTTAGCATTATTTGGGAGGTTCTACTATGAAATTACTGGGAGAAATATCAATAACCTCAGATATGCAGATGACACCACCCTCATGGCAGAAAGTGAAGAGGAACTAAAAAGCCTCTTGATGAAAGTGAAAGAGGAGAGTGAAAAAGTTGACTTAAAGCTCAACATTGAGAAAACTAAGATCATGCCATCTGGTCCCATCACTTCATGGGAAATAGACGGGGAAACAGGGGAAACAGTGTCAGACTTTATTTTTTGGGGCCCCAAAATCACAGCAGATGGTGATTGCAGCCATGAAATTAAAAGACACTTACTCCTTGGAAGGAAAGTTATGACCAACCTAGATAGCATATTCAAAAGAAGAGACATTACTTTGCCAACAAAGATCCATCTAGTCAAGGCTATGGTTTTTCTAGCAGTCATGTATGGATGTGAGAGTTGGACTGTGAAGAAAGCTGAGCGCTGAAGAATTGATGCTTTTGAACTGTGGTGCTGGAGAAGACTCTTGAGAGTCCCTTGGACTGCAAGGAGATCCAACCAGTCCGTTCTAAAGGAGACCAGTCCTGGGTGTTCATTGGAAGGACTGATGCTAAAGCTGAAACTCCAGTACTTTGGCCACCTCATGTGAAGAGTTGGCTCATTAGAAAAGACTGATGCTGAGAGGGATTGGGGGCAGGAGGAGAAGGGGACGACAGAGGATGAGATGGCTGGATGGCATCACTGACTCGATGGACATGAGTTTGGGTGAACTCCAGGAGTTGGTGATGGACAGGGAGGCCTGGCGTGCTGCAATTCATGGGGTCGCAAAGAGTTGGACACAACTGAGCGACTGAACTGAGCTATGAAATAAGACAGGAAAAGCAAATGAGAATTTCAAATCATGAAAAAGAAAAGGCAAATTTATTAATATTTTTGTTTACATATAATACACTTCTATGCCTGGAAATCCCAAATGACTCAAAACATTAAAACCACCAAGATAACTGGTAGAGTCACTGAATATAAGATAAATTTTAAAAATTTAAGTATAGTTGACTTATAATATTGTGTTAGTTTCAGGTGTGCCACATACTGATTCCATTGTTTTTTTCAGATTATATTCTTTTATAGACTGCTACAAGATAGTGAATGTAATTCACTGTGTTACACAGTAAATTCTTGTTGCTTATCTATTTTATGTATAATGGTTTGTATCTGTTAATCTCACACTCCAAATTTGTCCCCTCCATCCCTCTTTGGTAGCCATAAGTCTGTTTTCTGTCTGTGAATCTGTCTCTGTTTGTACATAGATTCACTTATATTATCTTTTCTATTCCACATTTAAGTGCTATCATATAGTATTTATCTTTCTCTGATTTACTTCATAAGCATAATGTTCTCTAGGTCCATCTGTTTGTTGCAAATGGCAGTATTTTTTTTTCTAAGACCAAGTAATATTCCACTGGATATATATATATATACCATATCTTCTTAAGCCAGTCATCTGTTGATGGGCACTTGGGCTATTTCCCTGTCTTGGCTATTATAAATAGTGTTGCTATGAACATTGGAGTACATGTGTCTTTTCAAATTAGAGTTTTTGTTTGTTCCTGATACATACCGAGGAGTGGAATTACTGGATCATATATCAGAGAAGGCGATGGCACCCCACTCCAGTGTTCTTGCCTGGAGAAATCCCATGGATGGAGGAGCCTGGTAGGCTGCAGTCCATGGGGTCGCTAAGAGTCGGACACGACTGAGCGACTTCACTTTCACTTTTCACTTTCATGCATTGGAGAAGGAAATGGCAACCCACTCCAGTGTTCTTGCCTGGAGAATCCCAGGGATGGGGGAGCCTGGTGGGCTGCCGTCTCTGGGGTCGCACAGAGTCGGACATGACTGAGGCGACTTAGCAGCAACAGCAGCAGCAGCAGCAGCAGCAGCATAGTAGTTATAATTTTAGTTTTGTAAGGAACCTCCACACTGTTTTCCTTAGTGGCTGCTAAGATAAATATTTTTTAAACACAGTAACTTCTCTGCATATTAGAAATAGAGTTATACATAGAAATTACAAAATAAATTCTTTAAAATAGTGTCATGAATAAATTTAACAAGGGAAGTCTAGAATGTATATGAACAAAGTTATAAAATTTAATTGAAGGAAATAAAACATGTCGAATAAATGGAGAGACATACCAAAATCTTGGATTAGAAAAAAATTATGAAAATACAAATCCTTCCCAAGTTAATATAAAAATGTTATTGAATCCAGTCAAAATCCCACTAAGGACCCAGTAATGAAAAGGATACGAAAAAATAAAAATTCAAAAATTGTCAAGAGAATCTTGAACAAGAACAATAAGGGACATTTTGCTGTACCACATATTTTAAAAAGATACTATGAAGTGACTGCAATAAAAATATTTCAGTATGTTTATAGATAATGAATAGTTCTTTACAGCCTCACAGAGCTTTCTTTTTATGAACAGGGTGAGTATGGATGAGTCAAATCTGACAGTAGGCTGGAGGTCCCTCAGCAAAATAAGATCCCGTTGAGCTCTGTCCCCTGAGCAATGCCATTTTCCCTCTCTCCACCTAGTCAATGAGTCTGACAAAATACTTAAAGCAAACACCAAACTGGTGCCTGCTTTTGAGAGACTTGTACAGGAGATCTTGTTACAGCTCTCAGAGAGTTTGAAGTCTGGTGAGGGAGCCTGGCAGGTAAAGTGCTGAAGCGCAGGACATCTGCCTGTAGGGTGCTTGCCTCCTCCACTTCTGTGCGTGTACCTGAGCCCAAGTCTAACAGGTTACATGTTTATGGTTCCTTGGTCAGTGCCAGCAGCAGTTTCCCAAAGAGCCAAGCCCGTGAAAGTCACAGAGAAGTTAATGTCCTGCTAGCAGACAATCAGAATGTGAATTATATTTCACTAGAACAAAAGGTTTTCAAACTTACACTCTTAAATATTGTAGTATACCAAAATAAATTTTAGTTTTATATGCTAGAAATCAACGATCTGAAAATGAAATTAAGAAAATTCTATTTACAGCACCTATTTCTTTTTTGAAAAGAAAAAAGTACTTAGGAATAAGTTTAACAAAAGAAGTATAAGACTTGTGCACTGGAAACTACAGAGCATGAAATAAGTAAAGGGAAAACCAAATTAATAGAAAAACAGCTTTTTTTCATGGATTGGAAATTTAAGATGATTAAGATGGCAAGGACTTCTCTGGCGGTCCAGTGGCTCAGGTTGCACACTCCCAATGCAGGGGCCCTGAGTTTGGTTCCTGGTCAGGGAACTAGATCCCACATGCCACAACTAAAGATCCAGCACAGCCAAATAAATAAACATATATATATATGGCAGTACTCCTCAAGCTAATCTCTACAGATTCAATGCAATCTCTATGAAAATGACAACTGATTTTTCTGCAGGAATTGTCCGTCTGGTCCTAAAATTCATGTTGAAATAGAAAGGGCCCAGAATAGTCAAAATAATCTTTTAAAAAACAACAAATTTGGAAGACTCAGACCCATTTCAAAACTCATTACAAGGCTGCAGTAATCCCAGGACTATGTAGTATATGTGTACAGATAGATACAGAGATCAGATAGAGAACAGAGTCCAGAAATAAACCTAGACATCTATAGTCAATTGGAATGATTTGGTCAAATTAAATACAGGATCCCCAGTTAAATTTAAAGAACAAATAATTTTTTAGTAGATCCTGAACAATGTTTGGAACATACTTATACTAAAAAAATTGTTCATAGTTTATCTGAAATTCAAATTTAACTAGACATCCTGTGTTTTTATGTGCTAAATTTGGTAACCCTGAATAGGGAGGCAGGACAGACAAATTTTGCCCACATTGTTATATGCCAAAGCCTCTGGGAAGGGGCTGGTGGGAGTTCTAGGTATTTACTTAAATTTCTGCTAAAGGAATTCTATTTTCTTTACAATAATAACCTTTAAAAGAAAAATATTGCAAAGTGGTAAAATGCATTGTACATCTCATTAAAAAAAAACCTTTGGCTTTGTGTAGAACCATAATTAAAATTATTAAAATAGAGAATGAAACAGGATGTAACTGGATTTACCCTAATCATCGCAATAATTAGGGAATGTTCCCCATTTCCCCATAAACAACATTTCACTCGATCAGGCTCTTTCCCCCCATCCCACCCTCCCCCCCAACATACTGTGACTGGTCTGAAAATGTACGCTGGGATCTTGAGTTGGCATTTCCTTTTAGTCCCTTCCGAGGTCACTCTGTGCAAAGTTTACAGTTCTTTCCTTGATTACACTGTGCCTAAAGTGTTAAACCCCGTTAGCAATCACTGCACAGATTTCCTCAATGAGACCCTTGTGCGCCTGACAATGTGACTATTTGTTTGAAAGTCACTACCACTGACATTTGTGCTGCTCAGCGCTGTGTTACCAGTGCTTTCTTTATGTCACTGTTTCTCTTCAGTAACTAAGAAAAGCAAAACAAAGTACAAATAACTGCTTATTCAGAAAGAAATCTCAGATTGTTCCTTAAACCTGCTCCAGGCAGCACATACAGACTTTTGAGTGATCTGGAAAATATGAAAAACCCTTGGCTGGGAGACAAAACCCAAACTGATCTGCGGTGATGGCAAAAGCAGAAATACGAGCTCAATAATAAAAATGAATTTCTGTACAACTGCTCGTGGCTTCAGGAGGGAGGAGGAGTTCTCAGAAGTTCAACTAAGATCTGATGTTTGAAAGGAGGCTGCATGGGAGGGAGGGAGGGAGACCCGGCTTTGTTTCAGGGCTGGTCCCTCAATTGTTGGTTGATTGATTGAAAAAGGCAAATGGGGCTGCTGTCTCCCTGCCAAGGGTTTTATTCTGCCTCAGCCCTCCCTGAGTGCCTGGAGTGTGGACTCTCTGTGGCCCTCACCTGCTGCTTTGTTCCAACAAAGCCGGCATCTTGCAGCCGCTGCCACTCACTCCTCTGAGCCGTTGTCCCGGCTGTCCTGAGTGTGTAAACCCTGCCACCCCCATCTGCCCAGCCACCTGCCTCCTTTAAATATCTTCCTGCAACCCCATGGCTTCTGGAAGCTCTCTGGAATCGTTGCCACCCACTTATCTTTAACTGCCAACAGAATCCTCTCCCAGAGCCACTCTGAAAATGTGTATGTGTGTATGTCCCAACAGAGGCTGAAGCACATGTACTTGGAGGCAGGCAGACTAGGGTTCATTAACTGATTTTGTCTCTTGCCGGCTCTGTGACCTCCAGCAACAACAGTCATGATGATACCTAGACAGCTAGTGAGCTGTGTTGCCAAGCAAGTGCTCAGCATGCCACGTGCTCCCTTTTATTTTCTCCCCATGTGAAAGTTACCAGTGGCACCAGTGATAAAGGAGCCACATGCCAATGCAGGAGATGTAAGAAACGCAGGTTTGATCCCTGGGTTGGGAAGATCCCCTGGAGGAGGGCATGGCAATCCACTCCAGTATTCTTGCCTGGAGAATCTCATGGACAGAGGAGCCTGGCAGGCTACCGTCCATAGCGTTGCAAAGAGTCAGACTTGACTGAAGAGACTTAGCATGCATTCATTCTCCTTGTTTTACAGACCAGAAAGCTGACTGAGAAGTAAAAGGAACTTGATCAAGGTCAAATAAATCCCTCCTGGTGGAGCTGGGTTTGGAATTCAAAGGGTCAAGCTCTTACTGGGGGACTCAGATATCAGGAGAGGTACCTTTATTATTTCATCTTCTCAACAGCCCTATGAAGTTTGTATTATCCACATTATAGTGATGGGGTTGTGCTGTGCTGTGCTCTTAGGTACTCGGTCGTGTCCAACTCTTTGTGACCCCATGGACTGTAGCCCACTAGGCTTCTCTGTCCATGGGATTTCCCAGCAAGAGTACTGGAGTGGGTTGCCATGCCCTCCTCCAGGGGCTCTTCCCAACCGAGGGATTGAACCCAGGTCTCCCACATTACAGGCAGATTCTTTATCATTTGAGCCACCAGGGAAGCCCAAGAATACTGGAGTGGGTAGCCTATCCCTTCTCCAGGGCAACTTCCCGACCCAGGAATTGAACTAGGGTCTCCTTCATTGCAGGAAGATTTTTTACCAGCTGAGCTACCAGGGAAACCCAGAGATGGGGCTACTAAGGGCCAAAAGGTTTCAATGACTCATCCATGATGAGGCCTCTAGGAAGCAGCCAATGATTCTAAGTAGGAGGCTTACACCTGCAATGGGGAAAAAAAAGTGTGTGTTGTGCACTAATGAATTTGCAAAATCCTGGGTCAAATCTAACTCAACAGGTTTTTTTTTCCTTCTAAGTTTTAAATTGTTTAACTATGGGGCTTCCTAGAGTCTTGAACAGTACACAAAATGTGCACTATAATTCTCCAAAATAGGATTTCATAGGCAGCCTTTTCAAATGTATTGAACCACGAAGCTTTTTTTTGAGATCCACCTATTAAAGTTTTTCCCCCCCCCATGGCAATGCTTCCCTGAATATAAATTAGGAAGACAGTACACTATTTAAGTGATAACACCTGCAAGATAAGGAAGTTGCTAGAGATACATTGGTTGTTGCTGTTCAGAAGGTAGTAACAAACCACTCTGGATGCTTCCAACCTGGGTGAGCTATTGAGCCTGCCAGGGAAGACCAGCTGCCCTTGGGCCTCAGGAGCCTGACCCCCAGATGTCTTTTGCTTTATTAATTCATTGAACTGGTATTTGTTTTTTGGTTTGGTTTTGTTTTTAATATTTTGTTGACCTGTTGTTTGTTATTGCTGCTGTTTCACCTGAGTTGTGTGGCTTTCTGGGTTTTTCCCATTGGATTCTTCCCAATGGGTTCTAATGTGGGATACAGCATTTCACAAGGTAACCTCTTGTTAAAATCCAATAAAATTAAACTTAGAGCAGAGTTTAGAGTCAGCACCAGTCTTAATGTGAGTTGGCATTTAGCACTTAAGGCATTTTGTAATAATGGCTACCATTTATTCAGTGTTTATTATGTACCAGGTTTTACATGGGTTGTTTCATTTAATCTTCCTCATATCCTGTGGAGTAGTTACTGTTGCAGAAGCCTTCAAGATGGCCCTCCATGGTCCTCTCCCACACTAAATTAGAGATGCCTTGAATGACCAGTAGAATATGTCAGAGGTGGTGGGATGTGACGTCTAAGTCTTCAAGGCATAATACCACTGCAACTTCCATCTTAGTCTCTTGGATTGCTTACTGTGGGTGAAGCCAGCTGCCATTTTGTGAAGACATTCAAGCAACATTATGGAGAGG
>NW_024070187.1:44815309-45130250 GCF_014754425.2 Oryx dammah | reverse complement strand
AGCCAGCTGCCATTTTGTGAAGACATTCAAGCAACATTATGGAGAGGCCCATATGGAGAGGAACCAACTTGCCAGCTGCGTGAGTGAGCCTTTTTGGAAATGTATTCTCCATCCCCAATCAGACTTTTAGATGACTGCAAAACCCAGTTGACATCTGACTATAATAACCTCATGAGAGACCCCTGAGCTACTCCCAAATTTCTGACCCATAGGGAAGACTATTATTGTTTGAGGCAAAGTTTCAGGGTGATTTTCCATAAGCAAGAAATAACTAATAACAGGTACTAGTACTATCCCCCATTTTTCAGTTGTGGGAATGGGAAGTATGAGAGATTAAGTAATTTACTCAAGGGATTTACTTAAGTAACTTACTCACAGGACTTGTTCAAGGTCACAGCCAGAGTTAAGGTAGCTGAGCGGGATGCAGCAAAGAACTCTTTCCCTCACACCCCAGAATACAAAATACTGCCCTGGAAGTCTGCTATAGAATCCCGATTTCTAGTTCTAGGCTCATTTATTCAGTGCGGTGATGTGATAACACAGAACATTTTGGACTCTGTCCATTTATACCTCTCATGAACTTTAGGTCCTTAGAGAGTAATATTATTTACCTGGTTGTGGATGAAATAATTTAATATATTAAACGTTCAGGCAGAGTCTAGGCACTGGATATTTTAAGTTTCCTTCCCTTCCAATTCCTCCTTTAGCATCAGGCCTTACTTCGGTGGTGAGGAAAAAAAGAAGGTTAGCCCAGCCAACAATCTGTCATTCCCACCCTAGAGGGAATTAGCTCATCCAGATGCAGCCCTAACTGGCAGGAGACTGAAGAGGCAGCCTTTTTGCTTGGAGAGCAAAGGACAGGAAGACATAATTTTTGAGTATGGTTTACTTTGGGAGCAGGCAGGTTTGGATGGGTGCCCCAGGAGGCTTTTGGAATAGCTAGAGGGCATCAGAAGAACCTAGAGAAGCCCCTGTAAGTAGGAGGGAGCTTTTTATCACAAACTGACTTAAGGCCCGCCCTACGTAAGTCTCATTAACAAAGACGGGTGTTGTGCAGTGTCACCTGGAATCTCTGCTGCTTCAGCTTCAGCCAGGAGAGACCAGGAAAAGAGCAGTGATTCAGTCTTCAAAGTTAGTCTTTGTTTTGTGTTCTTTGGGTTTCTTTTTAAAGTCCTTGGCCCCCGGTATAAACATCTTCAGAGATGCACAAAAACCAAAATTAAGTACCTTGGTTTAGGTCACAGAATTTGGTCTAGAACCCCCGCAAAAAACCCGTGGTGTAATCACTATGTTTAATCAATTCGCTTTGGGTTGAAAGGCACACATTGCTTCTTCCATGAAGCTTCTCCTCCATAATGCTGCGAAAGTTTACTTATTTCGAGAAATTTTAGCGGCAATATGTAGCCTGGCATACTCCATCAATGAACACTTGTTTCGGCAAGTCTTTTGAACACCTGTTTTTACCAGGTACTCTATTGCCTGCTAGGGATTTGGCAATGAACAAAATGTAGCCCCTCGTGCTTTCATGAAGGTTACACTTAGAGTGGGCGGCATGGTAAATGATAAATTATGTAACCAGCTAAAAGCTGATAGAGAAAAGTAAAACAAGGGAAAGAGGCAAAAACAGGGTTTGTGGAGTAGATAGTACAATTTATATAGAGATTGGTTAAGGAAGTACTTACTGAAAAGCTGACATTTGGGTAAGACTCGAAGGAGGTGAGGCAGTAAGCCATGTGTCTACCAGGGGAAGAGCATACCACTAATTTATCTACTACTTGGGACTTGCTCTTGGGTTCCTTCATGTTGGTAATGTTATTTTTTCTTCTGTCCCCTAGTAAATTCTCAGGAGCATGTATTTCATCTTCTGCTTCCTTGGGTCTGATATAAGTGCCTTCTACAGAATGTTATTTGTACCGCAGGCTTTTTTTTTTTTTTGTACCACAGGCTTTTAATAAATGCTTGTTGAATATTTTGTTTAAAGTCATTTTCTCACTATTGCCCTTTTTAGGCAAGAAATGAAGGGAAAACTACAGTAGTTCAGTACTCTGTCCAATAGTCTAAATTACTTAGAATGTCCAAACCAACATTTAACTGTGCTATCCAACATTCTGGGTTGGTATCCTTTGCCTTCCATAAACATTACATCTAAAAAGATTTGCAAAAGTCTTGGCTTCTCCTAAATTCAAAACAGGAAGCCCCTATAATCTCTAAGCTGTCTTTATTCACCTCCAAACCCCAAACTGGAATCAACCATTACTATTTTGTAATTACAATCTCTTTGTAAAATGAGCTCTGACATTTTAAAAAAAGTGATTTCCTGCTTAAGCTAGAGACATCCTGTTATTCTTAATAATATTCTATGCCACCTAAATATTAACGTACCTTGAATTCATAAGGACAGAACCATACATGGCTGGTAACTCATGTGTTTCTCTTTGATTTTTGCAAAAAGAGACGCTTCACGGAAACACTTTCCAATTTCTTTTTGAACAAGATTCTCAGTTTTCATGTCGGTGAGACACTGACCCTCTTTGATTCAGTGCTTTCCACAGAAGTACATAACCCATGCTTGATTTTGTTTTGAAAAGACAAATTGAAAATGCAAAGGAATTATAACAATGTTGAAGATCCTAATGACGCCAACAATAATAGTGTTGGGGAAAATTTAACAGAAGATCAAAGTCAGAAGTCAGAGTCAGCAGCTGAGGAATGAGCTAACATTACACATAAGAGATGGAGACAAGGTGATGTCTTAATAAAGGTGAAGGGGTTGGGGAGTCAAGGGGGATCATTCTCTAAAGTATAACTGGTAAAAACCCAGAAGACGAACTCATTGTAAGAGACAGATCAAATGGTAGGTAATAAGAAAGTCAAATGTGTCAAGAAGATCTTGCTGCTTTGACACCTGTGGTCATGTACACGCCTCTAAGGAAGACTATTAGGATAACGGGGATGTAATCACTCAGGGTTTTTTCCAAGAATATCAATTTCTAGCACCACATATTCTCTCCCAGTCAGCCCTCAAATGTATTCAGTAATGCTTTAGTCACCATCTGGGGAAATAAACATCCAATCAAACACAACTATCCTGAATCTTAATCATTTCAGGATGTTAGATACAGAAAAAAAGGACTGTTCTTAATTCTTTCTACAGTGCATACGATACTGCTTGCACATCTGGAGAGGGAAGGACAGCTGCTCACTCTGTATGTGAAACCTTGGGCAAATTACTTACCATTCTGAACTTCACTTCCTTTAACTATAATACAGGAGTAAGACTACAAAACTTAGTGGATGGTGCTTAGGAACATGAAAACAATAGCCAACTTATACCAAGTTCCAGCACATCTTTAAACCCTTTATGTGTATGAATGTATTTAATCCTAATAACAATCTATGACATAAGTATCATGATTTACAGATGAGGGAACCAAGCCCAGAGAGATCCGGGCCATTTCAGATTCAACCATGTACTCAACTGCCACTCTGAAATATTTCTCTAATGATGGATGTAAAACACACAGTCAAACAAAATATTATTTTTGTTATAGGGAGAAGATACAATATTTCTCACTTAAGCAGATTCAGTTACAAAGTGATTGCTTCCCTGAGACTCTCAAACGTATTCAGGTGAGAAGAAAATCAGAACGGATAAAAACAGACACTTTAAAAATCATGGGATTAGGCTTCCATGATGGCTCAGTGGTAAAGAATTTGCCTGCCGATGCAGGGGACACAGGTTCAGTCCCTGGTGCAGGAAGATTCCGCATGCTGTGCAGCAGCTAAGCCCATGCGCCATAACTACTGAGCCTGTGCTCTAGAGCCCGGGAGCTGCAACTACTGAACCCACGTGCCACAGCTACTGAAGGCCACATACCCAAGAGCCCATGCTCCGCAACAAGAGAAGGCACTGCAATGAGAAGCCCATGCGCTGCAACTAGGGAGTCGTCCCCACTCTCGGCAACTAGAGAAAGTCCACACGGCAATGAAGACCCAGCACAGCCAGAGTGAATAAATAAGATTATTTTAAAAAATGGGATTCAGACACATTTCCTTTTGGACCCCGTGTCTTAGGTTGATAGGTGGGCTGAACTGACTGGTGATCTCAGTCAAAAAAAGGGGCTCCCTTAAATGAAAATAGCAGTTCAAGCTAATTGCTTGACTAAATCAATTGTTTTATTTTAAAATCATCAATCTGTCAGTTCAGCAAGGCTCCAGCTTTATTCCTAGGGTTTTGTGATTCTTTGGAGGTATGAAATGGAGTTAAATATTGATCTTGTTCCTTCAATCAATAAATTTGTAAACAGATTCACATCACTGAAACGACAGATTCTGCCACCATTTTTATGCTCAGAATCTATCACTTGATGTTTATAAAGTCCACTTACACATTTCCTTGTGGACATTGTCAGCAAGCCCAGGGGAGGAATATATTCTTGCCATGATCTCAGGGGTGAGGTGATAAAAATAACAGTCAAGTGGAGCACTTTCCTCAAGGTGTCAAAATATATCGGTGAAGATATTTGATCAGACTTCATTACAAGGTGGCAGAATGCAAAAGCTATGCTTGTCATTTTTATTTTATTATGAATGTATTTTGTGGCCCATTTTGATAGTAAGACAAAAGTGGGAAGCTAATGACTATTTGAAGAAAACAATAGAACAGTAATGAAGTTATTTGCAAGGAGGTAAAAATAAAACATTGGTTGTATCAGAAATAAAAATCATCAAGAGAAACAAAAGAACCTTTACAATAGACCAATTATGTGTGAGCAGTAGGTCTGGTGGTTGGAAGAATTTATCTGAGTGAATCTTTCAGATTTAAACACTGACTGCCACTTACTTGCTGTATACCACATACGTGTTAAATGTTATTACTGTTGTTTTATTATTGGTACGTTTGTATGAGTTACAATAAAAACCTAAGTTTGCCTAAATTATGGTACCTAGTAATGTAAGAATGAGGCAAAAAGCCAGTCAACCTGGCTTTAATTCCACTTTTTGGCCACTATGAAGAGTGCTGCGAGGAACATGCACCACAGTGGCTTTTGAAAACCCATTTTACAGGCAGTGGTATAGCCCAGTCATCAGGCACGTTGTCTTTTCACCCATACTACCCTAGTTCTAATCCTGGCTCAGTCATTTACGCTTGTTATCTCATGTTATCCTATTGTTCTTATCCTACTCTTATTATTTTATAACAATGACTGTACAGTATTGGCAGTATTATTAATCCACATTTTAGAGGAGTGGATGAGAGGGGTAAGGTCCCTCTGAACAAGGACACACAGCTACTAAGTGGCAGAGGTGGGATTTGAATCCAGAAGGAAGAAGACAGAGAAATGGAGGCCAGCTCTAGATCACCCATTTCTTAATTGTGCCAGCCCTAGAGGTGCGAGCACAGGTGACCCACTCTAGAGGGGTTCCTCACATTTCCCTCAGCTACCTTTAAAAAAAAAATATTTTGTTGACCACCCCACACAGCATGCAGGATCTTAGTTCCTTGACCAGGAATTGAACCTGAACCCCCTGTATGGAAGCGCAAAGTCTTAACTGCTGGATCGCCATGGAAGTCCCAACCTTTGTTTTTTTTTAACTACATCCCAACTCAACTGAAGAGAGGTTTGGTCTACCACAAATACCCATAGAACTTCCTGCTCTATTCAAGAAAACATACCCCCACCAAAAAAAAAAAAGAGAGAGAGAGAGAGAAGAAAAGCACGGAGTTTATTAAATTTCTTTTAGGCCCCCTGCCTGATTCTCCACCCCGCTGCCTAACTTGTTTCAATTTCTCCCAAGGAAGCCCATGAGTATGTGCTGATTTGCTTGGCTACAGTCATGGGTACTTTTTAGAAAAACAAAGCCAAGAAGAGCTCTAAAGCCTCCCATGACTCGCACCATCAGCCAATAGTTGTTTTATTAAGTGCTGATTCCGCCTGTGGAGCTGAGTTAACGGAGGTGGGGAAAAAAGTCAGAGCCAAAACAAGGCACCATTGAGATGCAGTATTGAAAATATAAAGGTAACAGAGAGTTTCTGTACCCAGCCCCACAGGGCCAAATTCTATATGAATGAAGGGGAGAGGTTGTTCAACATCCACCCAGTTAAACTATTCACAGAGACCCAGCAAGAGGGAAAAGACCTATTACTCACAGCCTCCACCCCTGGGCAGCTTGAGATTCTCCCCAAGGGGAGAGTTCCTTGCATTTTGTCCGATTTCACTGAAGAATTTGAGTTTTACCTAAAATCTGGTTGATTAATCACATGTTCTGTTCTTGGGTATTGTTTTTCTTCCCCTGGCTTTTCAAAAGAGGGGGATTGTAGAGACTTGCAGATACAAATCAGAAAACATAGACTTGAATGAAAGAGGCTTGCGAAATGTGAAATGTGGAACAAAATAGGAGTTGGAAAGAAAACTGAAAGCGATATAAATCATGGCTGTCAGAACAAAGCATCACTATTAATGACAAATCTTGCGGCCATGAAACCCAGATAGGCACCTCACTGGAATTCTTCCCCTGGTCAGTATGCCTATGTGTGGGTGTGAGCTCAAATGTGCATATGTGTGTTTGGGTATATGTTTTAGAAGGAATAACCCAAACAGAGACAGCCTGCAGAGCAGCAACTGGGGAAAATGGCAAAATGAGGAGGGATGGATAAAGTAGCCAAAGTGAGAGCCTGCTGCTGAAATTACAACCAGATTGCCTCCGAAAAGCAAAAAACAAATATGCTCAAACAAATAAACCCCTGTGGTTAAGCCCTTGTGGCAGACTCACTTTCACAAGGGTACCTGCGAGACAATGTCCAGATTCCTCCTCCCAGACGAGAGGCCTGTGGTCAGAGGAGGAAGGAGGGGCGGTGTTTGCTGCAGGATTGGAAAAGCCTCGAGGGGTCCCAGTGGCCTGCTCGGCAGGATAGGGCAGACACAGGGGTGAGACCTGCACAGAAGGCCTGGAGACAAGTAGCTGTTCAGGAAATGCAGACAGCAGAGACGCTGAGGAGCACTGGGAATGAGAACGTAAAAGCAGCTGGAGAAAGGGTAGGCTGGCCTGGAGACGTGGAGCACATGTGCTGACATCTGACATCTCTCAGCAGCACCCAGACGCTCCGTGACTAAAGTGAAGGCTGCTGTGCATTTCTGGATTTCCACATCACAAGCGGCAGATTCTGGGAGAGTGTTCTTGGAATGAGGTGGACATATGGTTGTGCACCCTGGGCCTGCTGCCTCAGATGTTCTGAAATAGCAGCAACTCCGAGTGAAAAAGAATAAATGAATCCAAGCCGGTGCAAAACTCCACTCCACTTGGCTGGTGGGAGGGATGGTATTCATTCACTTAGATCCCAATATAGAGTCTCATCTTGGGCTCTTTCCATGAACTAGATGAATATTAATATTGCTTACCGTGCCAAGCTCATTATTTGGATTTTCTTATTGACTTTTTGCAGCTACCCAAAGAGGTAGCCATTATTAACATCCATTTCCATTTTACATAGTTGTTGGATAACTAGGCAAGTCACCGTTGCCAGGACGAGGCAGAGCTGAGGTTTAAACAGCAGGTCCTGCTCACTCAGGGGCAGCTAAAGGCCATGCCTGAAGGACTGAGGTCCTGAACTCAGTTAAGAAATTACCCAGGTCTTTACAATGGTAAAGGTTACAGGAAGGATTCAAATTTAAATTACATGGCTGCCAGTCATGCACCATCCAACCCTCAGATGCACAGATTTTTTTTTATTCTTCTAACATTGCTACATAAACATTCTTTACTCTGCTTTTTTTGAGACAGAGACATGGAGCTATGCAAAAGAACCACTTCCAGGTCCCTTCCTTATGACCAGTGAGGGTTCCTCCATTTTCTCCCAGCCCCTGTGTTTCTGCAGTTCTGAAAAAAGAAGTTACATTTGGAATGATGCATTGAGGCCCTGCTGGATTCTGGCGTGCCTTCCTCATTGATAAGGACTCATCATTGAATAAATTTAAATTCTCTTTGGCCTAGTTTTCTCTTTAAACCAGTTTTATTGCTTGAATTCTAATTCCAAAAAAATTGGATGGCTATGTATGGTATCCATGGCAACCTTCACTTAAACAGAATATGAAATTAACCAGGCCACTCTGTGCCTCTGACATTCCAGATAAATGGAATTAACCACAGACAGAAGCATGCTGGGTGTCTTTTCAAGACAGTTTCAGGAATTCTCTGCCCATAGGGTCCTAGAAGGGTCAGATTGGGTTCTGTAGACAGAGCCAATCAGAGCCTCAGTTTCCCCATTTCAGAATTCTAGCATTTGGGTGTTCAGCTCCTTTAATTGTTCCCCCGACCCCTATTTTCATTGGATTGATTCAAATTTTTAATTTTTCCCCCTCCATTAGTGGCATGGCATTTGAATATATCCTACTTCTATTTCACTACTGTTTGTCCTTGATTGAAAAAAAAAAAAAATGAATAGGCTTATTTTTTACAGCTGTTTTAGGTTCACAGAAAAGTTAATCAGAAACTACGGAGTTCCCATATACCTTCTCCCCAATCCCCAATTCCTTCTGTTATTAACATTTTGCATTAGTGTTGTACATTTGTTATAGTTGATAAACCTACATCAATACATTATTAGGTAAAGTCCATAGTTTGCGTTTGGCTTCCCTCTTACTGCTGTGTGTTCTATAGGTTTTGACAGAGGCATAATGACATGCACCCCCCATGGCAGTCTCACACAGAACAGTTTCATAAAAGTCCCCTATGCACCCCTCCAGGCCCCTGGCAAACACTGATCTTTTACTGTCGTGGTAGTTTCGGCTTTCCCATGCCATGTAACAGGAATCAGGCAGTTTATAGCTTTTTCAGACTGGCCTCTTTCACTTACCCATATGCAATTAAGTTTCTCCATGTCTTCTCATTGCCTTTAATTTTTTTTAGCAAACATGTAAACCGATATTTTTCTACCAAAATAATCAGTATCTACCCTGCTTTCCTACCACAAAGCAGTGCAAAGTCATACTTCTGTTTTCCTTTATATCAGCCACTTCCAACCCAGGTTTTGTTGAAATTGGTTCCAGCTAGGTATTAAATTTTTTAAATATTATACCTCTTATATCAGACATCTCATTTCTTCATATATGAAGCCTCACTACTCCATTGTCATCAGTTGTTTAGACTTAACTCTCTGTGTACCTTTTTTTTTTTTTTACTTCTTGCTTTATTGGACTCTTTTTCCTGGCTGTAGTTTCTAGGGCTGTCTTCGGGGCTGGGTTAGCAGAGGTAAATGAGACAGGACAGGAACTCCTTTGACAGTTGGAGTTCCATTGGAGATGTAGCCAGATTTCTAACTCCGGCCCTTCTGGCCAGCCTCTGGAAAATTGGACTGCCCTGCTTGACATAAATTTAGCAAGCATGTATTAAGCAACTGCTACATGCTAGCTCTGTGTTTCAAGAGAAGTGTATGTCACTTGGTTTCTGTCATCAAGAATTTTCTATCCTCTGGGACTCCCCTGGTGGTCCAGCGGCTAGGACTCTACCCTCCCAAGGCAGGCGGCCAGGTTTTAATTCCTGTTTGGGGAACTAGATCCCACATGCTGCAACTAAGAGCTTGCATACCTCATCTAAAGAGGCAACCAGGACCCAGGGCAGCTAAATAAATAAATAAATATTTTAAAAAGAGAAAGAATATTCTGTCTTCACTGCTGTTGATGAAAGTTTGAGGGTAAGGGACAAGATGGTGGTAATGGGTGTCCAGGACATACTTTCTGAGTTGGAAAATGATGGAGAGCAAGTCAAGATAATTAACCAATATTAATACAAATAGTATTAATCATTGACATATATTAATAATGGCAGAGATTCTTCTCAACTCATTAAATTCTTATGACAACTCTATGAGATGGGTAATATTATTCCCATTTAGGAAACTAAAGCACAGAGAAATCAAGTACCTGCCCAAAGGTCAGAGAACTAGTTAAGTGGTACAGCATGGATTTCTACGGGGGCAATCGCCCCTGAGTCCTGGGCTAACAAGGGGGTTAAAAGATAGTTTCCCTGGTCTGGGTTTCTCCTGCCCTGTCTGCCCCTTTTAATAGATTTCTAAGAAAAAATCCTGCTTCTCTCTTTCTACTTTTCTCCTATGGAGCAAAGCTGGGACCGTAAGGTCCTTTACCACCTGGTTCAAGGTCCTTTACCACCCTCCAGCTCTGGCCCCTCTCAAGCCCTCGCTCTAGTCTCCCTGAATCTTCTTCCTTCTCTCCCTCTGTCTTGCCATCTTAGGACTTTCTGTTTCTGTTCCTTCTCTTTCTGGAATGCCTTTCCTCTCCTCAATAACCTGGAAAGCTCCTGCTACTTATATTTCCAGGTCACTATCAGACATAACCTCCTTTGTGAAGATTTCCCCCAGAGTCCTAGGCAAAGTTGGTAATTTAATTCTCTAAGCATTCATACACCTATTCATATCCTTATTACAATCCTTGATAAAGTGGGATGCATGCTGCTCTCTGTTTACTTGCCTGTAACCTCCTCAGTGTCAGAGAATGTCTTATTCATCTCTGTGTCCTCAGTCTTTCATGGAGCCTTTCACATGGTTGTCCCTTAATGTATAGCAACTGCTGTGGGGCCCCATCTCATGGGGTGCCCTTCAAAGTAGCACATTCACCATCAACAATTAATGCAAGTATTATAATGCTTACTCAGTTGCTTGAGGAAACATCCAAGGAGTTTATGTACTGCAAAGCCTATAGAAAACTGCCTCCTTGTCTCTGCCGCTTTCAGTTGCCTCCATAGAGGCATCCATTCATTCACTTGTTAGTTCATCTATTCAGTCAGTAAACAGTTATTGAGAACCTATTAGGTGCCAAGTACTCTTTTATTGAAAATGCTCTCTCCCTTCTACTCTCACTTTTCAAATCTCAAAATTCTCTCCAGGCATCTAACCCAAGAGCTTTGCTATCCCTTTCCTCTCATACCCTCTCTTGACTTTATTCTGAGGATCAGCTTAACCTTTCTGGCCTCTTTGTTTTCTCTGTTAGTCCATTAACAAGATTTCCCTTGATAAATCATAGTCTAGAAACTGACCCAGACAGCTAGAATCCTTGCTCCTTAGACTCTATCTAAGAGGAAGGGGACCGAATACGAAAATTAATGGTGGAAATCTACATTGGTGTAGCCACTCTGAAATACAGTGGGGAGGTTCCGCGGAAAGCTAAAAATAGAACCACCATATGATCCAGCATTTCCACTCCTATGTATATATCTGAAGAAAATGAAAAGACTAATTCAAAAAGACGGACCCCAGTGTTCACAGCAGCACTATTCATAATAGCCAAGACATGGAAGCAACCTGAGCATCCACCAACAGATGAATGGATAAACAAGGTATAGTATATTTACGTACAATTGAATATTAGTCAACCATAAAAAGAATGAAGTTCTGCCATTTGCAACAATGTGGATGGATCTAGAGGGTTTTATGCCTAATAAGTCAGAGAAAACAAATACTCTATATTATCACTTATATATAGATTATAAAAAACAAATGAATATGTAACAAAACAGAGACAGACTCATAGATATGGAGAACAAACTAGTGCTTATTAATAGGAAGAGAGAAGGGCAGAGGGGCAAGATAGGAGTAGGGGATTAAGGGATACAAACTGCTGCCGCTGCTGCTGCTGCTAAGTCACTTCAGTTGTGTCCGACTCTGTGCGACCCCATAGATGGCAGCCCACCAGGCTTCCCGGTCCCTGGGATTCTCCAGGCAAGAACACTGGAGTGGGTTGCCATTTGCTTCTCCAATGCAGGAAAGTGAAAAATGAAAGTGAAGTCGCTCAGTCGTGTCCGACTCCCAGTGACCTCGTGCACTGCAGCCTACCAGGCTCCTCCATCCATAGGATTTTCCAGGCAAGAGTACTGGAGCAGGGTGCCAATGCCTTCTCCGTACAAACTACTATGTCTAAAATAAATAAACACCACACTATAAAGTACGGGGTAGGGAAATACAGAAATTATTTTGTAATAACTTTAAATGGAATATAATCTATAAGAAAATTGAATCACTGTGTTGTACACCTGAAACATAATATTGTAAGTCAACCATACTTCAATTTAGAAAAACCAGTAAATAAATAGTATTAACATCAACCTTGAAAAAAAGGAAATGAATACATCAGTAATATTGGTCCTTGTTATAGGTTAATGTGTAAATATACAAATAAAAACTAAGAATCCAGGCAAACATATTCCAAGTTCCAAATAAATGATAACAATCAGTAGATGCTATAGGATTAAGGACCAGAATAAGTGTTTGGGCCCCAGCTGAATTTCCTCAGAGTGATTTAACTGCAGCAGTACAGTGAAGCCAGCCTTGGAGCTTGGCCTGGGGGAGTTCAGCTCCCGGCTCTGCCCCTCAGCCTTTGTGGGGGGCGGGGCGTCTGGGACAAGCACCCTAACTCCTCTCCATCCTCTAGCTTGTCTCTAAGATGGGGTTTGTTTACAGTAGCAGTCCTCTTCTCTGAGGAGGTTCTTTGGAACTCAGAGAATGGTTGTTCAATCTGAATCTTTCATCTCTTAATTCTTTATGTGTAGTACCCAGTGAGAGGCAGAAAATACTGGGGCCAGAGTCTAAGGTCTGTGTCACAACAGAATTTTCTAAACCCACCAGCATATAAGCTGTCAGGGCAGAAATTTGTCCCTTTTATTCATTGATCTATCCTAAGTGCACACAACAGTGGCTGGCCCACCATAAGAGCTCACTAAATGTTGGCTAAATTTTTTTAAAGTTCCTATACCAATATGAGAGTGCATTTCATTGTCTTTGAAACCTGGATCTCAAACATTGTTACTGAGAGTGACTACTGGTACAGCCTTTTGAGCAGCAGTGAGGTGGAATCTTTCCCAGCTTCAAATGCACACCTTTGCAGGTGAGATATAAACACCTCTAGCCATTCAGTTAGGTATGATTGCAACTCATCTGTGTATTATCTCAGCCTGCACGTATCACTTATGGAGCCCATAAGAAGTGTAAAGTGGTGACTGAGAGCACAAAGTCTAGGGCCGAGTGTCTGGATTTAAACCCTGGCTCTGCCAGATACCAACCATATGCCCTTTATCAAGTTACCTGGCCCTTTGCGTCCTTGTCTGCAGAATGTGGGTGATAATAACACTCACCTACTGTATAGGGGGGTTCAGAGCATTAAAGGAATTCACATGTCAAAGAGTGTGGAGTAGCATTTGCTGTGCGAAAGTACATGCTCACTTTTTTATTCCTGGGGATTGGGGAGGCTCCCCACACCCCTTGGGAAGCCCCAATGGTTCAAGAAGTAAAGAACCCACCTGCCAGTGCAGGAGATGCAGGTTTGATCCCTGGGTCAGGAAGATTCCCTGGAGGAGGGCATGGCAACCCTCTCCAATATTCTTGCCTGGAAAATCCCATGGACAGAGGATCCTGACAGGCTACAGTCCATAGGGTTGCAAAGAGTCAGACACGACTGAGCATGCCTGACGCACAGCCCCTTTATAGCCTATCTCAGGAAGTTAAAAACAAGGCTAGGAGCCGCCAGTCAGCTGTGGAGGCAGCTCTTGAACTACGGTCCGCCTACCCCAGGACCAGCGGGCTTGCCCATCTTTTTCCCTAGCGACCACGGGCAGTACCGCCATAGACTCCTTGGCTTACACCGTGTCTGTGTCCTGATCTGTATTTTCCAAGTCCTCTGCTCTGACTCCGGTCACAACCTCTCCTGTAGTCAAGAAAACACATCATCTTCTCCGGGTAATCTTACAGGCTAAAGGGGCAGACCCTCATCTGGTGACATAGCAAGGTATCTGGAGGGTCCTCTTAAAAATCCAGTGCTCTGTCAGCCTGAACCTCAAATCTAAATTTCTTCATTAGATGATTTCTTTGTATTTGTCTTTGACTCAGTTTTTTTTTTTTTTTTTTTAATTTTACGGCATTAATGGTATCATATCCATTTTGAAAAAAATCCTTGGAGGACTTCCTTGGTGATCCAGTGGCCAAGACTTTGCTTCTAGTGCAAGGGGCCTAGGTTCGATCCCTGATCAGGGGACTAGATCCCACATGTTGCAACTGAAAGACTCCGCATGCTGCAATGAACATCGCGGAGGAATGAAGAGCCGGTACAGCCAAATAAATAAAATGAATATTTAAAAATAAGTAAAAAATACTTAGTTTTTATTAAATAAAAATAAATTTTTGGAATCTGGGGCTTGGGGATTGGCCCTGAAAAGGACGGAGGCCCGGCCTTGACCTCAGCGTGGGGCCAAAGCTCTCTGGTGGCTGCCTCTGGAGAAGGGCTGGAGGGGAGAGGCAGGGTAATCCATTTCTCCTTGGTGCTTAAGGCCTGTTTCTCATTAGAGCTCTGACTCCGCGCGGCTTCCTGTGGCTCCGTGCCCACCCCCCACCCCCACCTTAGGCATACTCTTCCAGGCTCTTCACATCCTGACAGGGCTTATTTTTAAGGGTTGGTTTATCAACAAGCAGTATTGATTGCCTGCTGTGTGTGAAGATGAGACTGGAGACCCCAGTGGGGAGGGGAAGGGGCCGTGGCAGAAACCGAAGGAAAGGACCAGCCCTCGAGGATTTGCAGTCTGGCATAGACAGCAGCAGTGTGGTCAGAGGGCCATCTATGAACCAGCAGATCGTCAGGCCTCAGAGTGGTGGCCCTGTTTGACCCCACGAGCCCACCCTGGCAGCAGAACGTATTCCTTAGTGCTTTCAGGATGAAGCATCCGTGGGCAGGAACAAAACCCAGCATTTCTGCCCTCTGATCTGTCCGGGTGCTTCAAGGGGAATTTCCTCAGGCAGCCATGGTTCTGGGATGGACTTTCACTTCTGTCATTAAAACCATCTGCTCGGTGGCCTCGGTTACGTCACTGAGAAACCGTCTGCACTTGCTTCCCTCCCAGCAGCAGCGAGCCCATGGATGCATGTGGCTACAGGCCACAGTTGAGTAGATGCTGTGGGCAGGATTGCCATCTCACCGGGTCTCCTAACCCAGCTTCTCACCGGAAACAAGGCAAAACTGAGTCCCAGAGATCTGGGGCTCTGGACTTGCTCAAGATCACACAACTAGACATGGGTCTTGAGGATTCTCGTTCCCTGCTCAGGCTTTGTGGTAAATCAACACTGCTTCCACTGAGATGATCTTCGTAGTTGTTGTTTAGTCTCCAGTCGTGTCCAACTCTTTGTGACCCCACTGACTGCAGCCTGCCAGGCCCCTCTGTCCATGGGATTCTCCAGGCAAGAATACTGGAGTGGGTTGCCATTTCCTTCTCCAGGGAATCTTCCTGACCCAGGAATCGAACCTGGGTCTCCATCTTTCTGTGCTTTAATAAGGTGGAAATGCCCTGTTCTATTTTATTCTTCCCCCTTTCCAAGAGCACTGACCTACACCTCCATGAGGATTTCCTGGGCACACCTACCTGCCTGGAACTTGTGAGACCTGCAGGAGCTACAAAGAGCCAAAGACTGGGACTTTGTTCCTATGGAGAACTGTAGAGATGGACCTGACCAACCCATGAGATGAGGACCATCCAAACACAAGTCTTACCTTGAGAACAGCCCCAGCTACAAAGTAAGGCTGGATCTTAGCAGGGAATTTAGAAGTTTTGTGTCAGAGTGGAAGGAATTGGGTGGAAATACCAGTTACTGGCTTGCATTTTTGTTGGTGTTTTCCAACTGGGCAAGTTTTCCACCCATTTCTGATTTTACATTGAATGAAACAATATTGCCAAGAGACAAAGGATGTTCTCCTTTCAAGTCACGAGTCCAATCCATGGTTCTGAGTGGAGGGAGGGGGCACAGCCCTGAGTCCTGGGACAGCTGCTGCTTACAATCTTTTGAGTTACAGGGTAACCAGATTCCTCAAGATAATAATTGGGCTTTTGGGGTCTGCTTGGGTACTCTAGGCACAGGGATGCTGGCTAAAATATCTCAGGCCATAAAAACACCAGAATGAAAATACTCCCAACAACCACACATCCACATATTCCATGCAGAGGCTATTAAAACCTTCAAATTACACCAGTATTGCTCTTCAAGGCCACAGGAGTACACAGCTGAATGGAAAAGGAAGCGATATTTTCAGGATGAGTTCAGCACCAATCATTATAAACTTTCATTTGTCCTCTTTAAAATGTCTTCCTCAATCCTTTAAAATTAATCTGTAAGGGTTGACTCCCTTTTTAAATGGTTCTACCAGACCACAATAAGGCGTGATTTTTACATATTGCCTTCCTCAATATGACCAACCAAGGCTCTGATGGGGAGAGACAAGGTCCAGTAAACTTTGATGGTTCTGACCTACTTTTTCTTCTCTCAAACACTTTTGCCAGTCCTCCAGCCCAGACCACCGCCATGTCTTACTCGACTCTCTGTGAGCGTCGTTATTGACATGCCTACCTCCAGTCTTCCTTTCTCACATCCGTTTTCCATGAGACATGAGACTTAATTTTTCTCAAATGCACACCTCTCTATGAGCCTCCCCTGCTTAAAATCTCAGTCATTCCCCATTTTTGCCTCCAAATCCAAACATTTCCCCAGAGCTTAGCAGACCCTTAATAATCAGGCCCTGCTTAACTTCTCTGACCCCATCTCACAGCATTTCTAGCTTGGGTCATGTCCTCAAGAAGCTCCGTGCTCTCCCTACAAAGTCTCCCAACCTGCCAGTTCCCTTGCCTGGAGGCTTTCTCTCTCTCCATCATTCTGCTAGTTCACGTTCACATTCGGGTCTCAATAATATTCTGGTCTCAGTAATATCCCAATGAGTCTCTCACTCATTGTTGATTGTTGGTTGAACGATGTCCCCCCACTAACCCCCCCACCCCACCTCAGATATGTCCTCTAACGCCTCTGAATGTAACCTCATTAGGAAAAAGGGTCTTTGCAGATATAATTAAGGATCTGGAGGTGAGATCGTCTTGGAGTATCTGGGTAGGACTTAAATCCAGCGATAAGTGACCATATAGGAGAAAGGCAGAGGGAGATGGGAGACCAGAGAAGGGAAGGCCGTGTGAAGATGGAGGCAGAGGAAATTCCCTGGTGGTCCCATGGTTAGAACCTCGAGCTTCCACTGCAGGGGTTACAGATTTGATCCCTGGTCAGGAAACTAAGAGCCCGTGAGACAGAGTGACACAACCACAAGGCAAGAAGAACCTGGGGCCACGGGAAGCTGGAAGCAGCAAGGAAGGGTTCTCCCCTAGGTCTCAGGAGGGAATGCTGCTTTGCTGGTTTCAGATTCCTGGCCTCCAGAACGCAGAAAATTAATTTCTTGTGTTTGAAGGCACCCAGTTGCTAGTAATTTGTTGTGATAGCCGAGGAAACACATACACTGCTGTACCACTCTCACTCAACACTCTGCCCAGCACCAAGGAGGGGGGCCCCAAACAATTTCTTGAGTGAGCAATGTCCAGGAGACTGGCAGGGAGAGAAAAGGGTGTGGGAAGAGTAGGGGTGGGGAGACACCTGAGACATGCTAAAAGATAGCAATTTCCAGCTACACCTTCAATACAGGAGGTAGCTCTGCTCTCAGATGAGGGGGCTTCCATGTGTGATTTGCAGCACTGTTTATACAACACTCCAGTGTGCATCCTATTATCTGAGGAGGTGTCACAAAATCTCAGAAATGTTCTGTCAGCAAAATGAGTTTATTCACTTTTAATAGGAAATTGTTACTTGAAACATATTTCAAATAATTAGCAAATATATATATGTGTGTGTTTATTATGAGATAATTGCTTTACAATATTGTGCTGGTTTCTGCCATACATCAACATGAACCAGCCACAGGTATACCTATGTCCCCTCATCTAAGAGCAATGGAATAGCAAATATATTTGAGTATCTCTGAGTCTCTTGAAATTTACACAAGTTGAATGGACTCTCAGTTATTCCCATGAAATTTTTCCCCTGTGCCTTTTCCAACCATGACTTGGTAAATGGCACCACCCTCCACTTAGCCATGTGAGCCCCAGACTTGAGTGACACTCTTATTTTCTGTCTTGCCATCACCCGCACCAGCCAGAGCTGTGAACTCCATTTTCAGAATACATCTCCAGGTGCTCTGCCTCTCACCTCCTTTTCAAGCCACCACACTCTCGCTCCTGGACTTTACAACAGCCTTCCCAATGGAGTCACAGCTGGCCCACTTGCTCTTACAATCTCGTCTCTATTCGAAAGTCAGAGTCACCTTCCAGACATGAATCTGCTCTCAACAAACCCCTGATAAAAATCTTTCAATTGCTTTTCATTGCATTAAAAAAAAAAAAAAAAAGATGCAAGCGTATACCATGGCCTCCCAAGCCACGGGGATCTAGCCCCAACTTACCTTTTCATTCTTATCTGGTCTAACTGTCACCTATGACCACCATGCCTCTCCTATCATCCTTCTGTTCCTCTAACAGTCTAATCTTGTTCCTGCCTCAGGGCACTTGCACTTGCTGTATCCCCTGTCAGGAATGCTCTTTACAGATTTTCATCAGAGTGTCTCCTTCTCATTTTCCCACACCTGCTTCTCAAAGAGGGCTTCCATTACAACCCTCTGTACAAAGTAAAAGTAGTCCCCTTTTCTAAGCATCCCATGGTACCCTTGGAATTTCCGTAGGTAGCCTAAGAGCTAAATGAAGGCATTCATCTGCTAGGGCTAACATAACAAAGTACCACATCCAGGGTGCCTAGAAGATGAGATCAAGATGTTGGTCGGTTGGTTTCTTCTGAGGATTGTGGAAGGTACTCCGCTCTGTGCCCCTCCCCCAGCTTCTGGTGGTATGCTGGCAAGCCCTGGTGTTCCTGTCTTCGGCTGCTTCACCCTCATCTCTGCCTTCAGGTCACATGGTGTTCTCCCTGTGGATATATCTGCTTCCAAATTTCCCCTTCTTATAAAGCGGATGCGGGGCCCACCCTATTCCGGTATGACCTCATTTTAACTGATTACATCTGCAATAACCCTATTTTCAAATAAGATCACATTCTAAGTGCTGAGGGTTAGGACTGCAACATGTGATTTTTTTTTTTCCCCTGAGGAGAGGTGTTCTCTTATTTGATTATTTATTTATTGTCTGTGCTGATAGAAGTTTCTTGAGGGCAGAGATGTCATTCATTTTGTTCCCACTGCTGTATCCACTGTATTAAGAACAGTGCTCAGCACAAAGTCTTTCGGTAAGTAATCCTTACTAGATAGTGGCAATGCTTGCCCAACTTTGAATATACTAACAACCACTACATTGTCCACTGTAAAGGGGTGAATCTATGGTATGTGAAATATATCTCAAAAACAGTTCTTTCATAAATGTATAGATGCAATGATTATGTATTGTATTAATATTCTTTCTGGGACTCACTTTCTCTCTCTGTCTTAGGTCCTAATTCCCCAGAGGTTTAATGACATTAACGTTTTTGAGAATCTGATGACCATTGTTCCCCAGTAAAATGCCGACAGGCACATCCACACGTGTCTCCATACAGCTGCACACAGTACTTTTTATTTAGCTTTAGAGGATTCATGAACACCTTAAGCAAGACTTCTGAGGACTGAAGTAACAATGCTTAGGTTAGAGGATCTCACCAAAGACCCTTCTAGCTCTGAAAATTAAGGAATTGTACACACCTGTGCTCTGCATGCACAGGGGCTCTAGGTAGAAAGTAAAATACTTTACCTCTGCTTACAGGGAGTTTATGGTCAACTGGGAGAGAAAGAAACCCGTATGATCCAAAACCACAAGGAGAAGGTTTCATGCAGGCTCTTGGGTTGAGCTTTCCTTTGACACTCTAACAAAAGAGCCAGGCATATGTGGTGATAAGAGAATGCAAGCTTGCTTTAGGGTTTCAGAACCAATGTAACCAGTAAAAATGGGTGACAATAAATTTAACAAACATTTCATTGATAATTGAAATAAAAGAGATTTTTCTTACTTCCTTACTTTGCTTAAAATATCTGCTAGTCATATGAAAGCGAAAGTGTTAGTCTCTCAGTTGTGTCTGACTCTGCGACACCATGGACTATATATAGCCCACCAGACTCCTCTTGTCCATGGAGTTCTCCAGGCAAGACTACTAGAGTGTGTTGCCATGCCCTTCTCCAGGGGATCTCCCCAACCCAGGGATCGAACCTGGGTCTCCCACATTGTAGGCAGATTCTTTACCATCTGAGCCACTTCTTTTAAAAAAAGATATGAACAATTGTTTTTGATACAATGACAATGGTTTTGAAGCAATGTAATCACATTCTGCCGCTCTCTGTACCCAGACAGGCCCATGTACCACACTGTCAAGGAGCCGGTTTCTCCCTGTCAATTGGCCTTATCCCTCCCTCCTTCCCTCCACTCACAAGCCAAGTAGAAATTCTTATAACAAAAGGTTTAATAAAGATGAAGCTGCGGCCTAGTGGAGGAGGGGAGAAAACTGGCAGATAGAATCTTTATACATTCAGAGAAGATCATACTCCCAACTGTAGGACGCTGTAGAACTCTCCAAACTGTGTTGAGAGTTATCTCTTTTCCTTTAAAATGACTGTGGCCAGTTCATATCCCATTAAGGACACTTTAGGAACTCTGAATAAAAAGTTGAATTAGAAGGAAGACTTTCTGGAAAGTTTACTAGAAAGAAAGTCAAATCCAACAGTTGTTTTAAAGTTCTACAGCAGTTATCACATGGGTTTAGGTTGGCAAGATTATTGGCCTCAAAATCCCATGTTATCCCACCAACATCACCATTAGGTCAACAACAAAACCTACCACTCAAAATGATAATGGCATGAGAAGTAAAGGAGTGAAGTGATGGAAGGACTGGATGGAGGAAACAGGCAAGGGGTGGAATGGAGTTCGGTTGTTTGGGTGGCTTAAGATAATAGATTTTTATTTTTTAGGTCCATCAGTTTAAATAGGGAACCTTTTCCACAACCTGACTCTGGAATGACTAGGGGAGTGATTGCTACATTGCTAAAGTTAGTATTTCAAATTTTTAGCATATATTTGAACCGAAAGTCCTGTATTACAGGCAAATCTGGATACAGTCTCTCACTAAGAAAGCCTTTGTTGAGGTAGAAAACCAAAAGTCACTATATCCAGCAAAGATCATATTTTAGGGGAGAGCCACTTGTACCAGCTTAATAGAATCCATTGTTAAATATTCAGGAATTTTGCAAGCTACTTGACATCATGGTGGTAACATGAAATAGTCCACGGTGAGAGTATTTATACCATGAGAAATGGTAGAGGTCAAGGGCTTTTATTTTTCCTGGACGGCTGGCTGCTAAACATTTACCAGCACACTGTCTTTGTACGTGAATAGTTTTAAACGCAATTTTAACTGCAAGAAAACCGAGAGAAATACCTCTAACCAACCATTTGGAACAAGCACAGATACTTCTGAAGAGGCAACTTGGAACTCGTCTTAAAGATCATCATTCAGGCAGTCAACAAACACCAACTGAGTATCTAGGTTAATCCTGAAGAGCCAAGGGAAGCATCCAATATAGATCTCAGTCACCGAGTATCTTATAAATTGTTTGGAGAGACAGAATGGGCATACATGGAATAATTATGTAAGAGTACAAAGCAAAGTATAATTACATGTAATATTGTAAAAACTGGGTGCAGCAAGACTTCAGAGAAAAGGAATATCATAGAGGGTTAAAATTAAGCAAGAAAATCATGCAAATCATGGTCTTTTGTTAATTCAAAGCAGTAACAGATAAACTAGCTTTATCCTAATGGGATGTTTGGTTTGCAACAAAGGTATCTTCAGACAGTTTAAAAAAATCCTCTCCTACTTACTTAATATTACTATCACTCTTGAAATATATTATTAACACAGAGAGACTATTGTTCTTTGTAATAGATGATGACATTTCTGGTGTGTGGCTATTTATATCTTCTTGGCCAGTTGATCAATGGGCCAGCCTTCTTTTTTGCACTTGAGAGAGTGTACTGCCTTTAGGCCCAGAGCTGCTTAAGTTTGAATGACCAGAGTTTGAATCCCAACTCTGTCAGTTTTTAGCTGTGTGATCTTAGGCAAATGATTCAGCTTCTCTATGCCTCAATGTATGTAAGATGGGGAAACTATTCATGTCTGGGGATGATGGGTTAACTCATATCAAGTGCTACTGAGCATATAGTAAGCACTGTGAGTGCTGTGTGCTTAGTCCAGCTCTTTGAGACCCCATAGACTGTAGCCTGCCAGGCTCCTCTATCCATGGGGATTCTCCAGGCAAGAATACTGGGTTGGGTTGCCATGCCCTCCTCCAGGGGATCATTCCAACCTAGGGATCGAACCCTGGTCTCCTCCACTGCAGGTAGATTCTTTACCATCTGAGCCACCAGGGAAGCCCATAGTAAGTAATAATAATAAATAATAGTAAGCACTACTATTTATATTTTTATTGCTATTATTCTGCTGAGCTTGAAGCCCAGCCCTGCCATATGCGTTTAGTGTCTTGTTCAAGTCAGTCTTGGACTTGAAACCCTGGTTTCCTCACCTAAAGGACAAAATGATAATTTCTGTCCACTTGCAGGGCTATGTGAGCACTCTAGAAAGTAGTGTCTGTAAAAGCTCTTCGCAGCCTGGAAAGTTCTGTACAGATGCGAGCTGTAGATGCTGGTGGAAGACGTCTGCTCAGAATTGGCCCTGGGGTTCTTGGCCTCGTGATGGCTTGGCGTGTTTGGGGCACTGTGATGGTTTCCACAGTCCCATTGCTGTGTCCCAGAGCACAGAGTCACAGCTTGCTGGCTTTCGGTTGTTTCCTCTTCCTGTCTTTTGTCAAAGAGCATTATGTTAATGTACGGGCTTCCCAGATGGCATGGTGGTAAAGAATCCACCTAACAATGCAGGAGACACTGGAGACATGCGTCCAATCCCTGGGCTGGGGAGATCCCCTGGAGGAGGGCAGAGCAACCCACTCCGGTATTCTTGCTGGGAAAATTCCATGGAAAGAGGACCTTCCCTGGTGGCTCAGCAATAAAGAATCCACCAGGCAAGCAGGAGATACAAGTTCCATCCTTGAGTCAGGAAGATCCCCTGGAGGAGGGCATGGCAACCCACTCCAGTATTCTTGTCTGGGAAATCCCATGGACGGAGAAGCCTGGTGGGCTACAGTCCATAAGTTCACAAAAGAGTTGGACACAGCTTAGCGGCGAAACAATAGCAATTATGTTAATATCCTCAAAGCATCTCCCCTAAAAGATGAGTTCATTGTTCATAAAGTGTGTGCTCCCCTCCAATTAGAGCATCAGCTCCCTGAGGGTAGCTCCTGCTTGTCTGTCTGTTTTATTCCTGGCTGAACCCCAAGAGTCTGGACAAAAGCCTGATATATGATAGCACTCAGTACATGTTTGTGGCAGGAACAGGTGCTCACCAGCCCCAGCTCATGTTTCCTCCAGACTGGAAAAGTGAACTGAGAGGCTTCTCCATAGGAAGGAATCAGTATCCTGTGGGCATCCACGGAGGAACCACTCAATCCACCAGGCAGCTGACTCCCAGGTGCATGTGTGCACAAGCCACTCTGCAGGTCCTCTGGGGGAAGGGAGGCGTGGACGGGAAGGTACAGCCTCTGTTAAAACTGGTTTGTTTGTTTTTTTAATGAAGATGTCCAACTTGAGATATCACGAATCTATTTATGACCCCATCTGAGTTCCACATCCTAAAGCTTTTCCTGCTTGCTGTTGACACCAGCTCCCAGAAGTGGACACTGCTCTGGATCTAGAATGACTACAAGGAGCTAGTTTCTAAAACACCATCTGCTCACCATTTACTTGCTAAGGTTTTCCATTTCAGAATCAGACGTGAGCCACAGAACTCTGCCTTCTCCAAGGGGCTTAGAAAAGACTCTGCCACTTCCACATTAAAAAAGAGGAGTGGGAAGGGACAGGGCTGCTTGAATTCTGGAAAAACCTGAATTGATTTACAGAATTCTGCAGGTGGGTAGCCTTGGAGCAGAAAAGCAAACCTTAGTCACCTGTGCAGCTGACATGTCATGATTTTCAGGAGATGTACAAAGATTTAAGGGACTTTTGTATAGATATTTAGCATAATCCTCCTTTTAAAAACTACCAGAGTTCAGAGAAAAAAAAGACCCAAAAATGTTTTCTTGGCTAGGTTTCTTATAGTGACTGTGAAAACCCATGAAGGAGGAAAACTGGCCAGGAATTTTTTTTTTTTTTTGAGGGTATGAAAGCCTCTCATTTTTATAGTTTTGAAAATCCTTGGAGTTTAACTTTGAACTTTAACCAAGAAAAATTATATCTTATAAACAATGGCATTTGTTGATTGGACGAAGGACTAGATCAATATTGGTGTTGGCAACCCCTTTTGGCTGCAGTTGTCTCCAGAAATATGCTGGTTGTGGTGTTAAAAAATTATGTCAGTTCCTCACCATGTGCCTCTTTTTCTTGGAGGTTTGCCTGAGCATTAGTTTCCAAAGATACTTCCAGAAGTTAACCTAGAGCCTGGCCTCAGCAGCGAAGGAAGTTACACATAAACTTTCAGAAAGCAGCCGCCACGGTGAGCTTCTGGGCGGGACAGAGGAAGAATCTTGACCTTTGGAGAAAGGAGATAAACTAGGGCAACTTCTGATTCCAGGAGGATGGCTGCCTTCTCTCTTGCTGCTAATTTTTTCACTTAGACTCATCACACTGAGAGGGGAAAAACCCCAAACTAAACAAAAATAAATCAGTGTTGGTAAGTGAAAAGCATTGCTTTGAAAGAAAACAGTCATATTGTAGACGCGATGGAGCTGTCCACTTTAGAATGTCTTAAATCTTTCCATCTTGGGTTGGTGTGGGAGAGGGTGGTGGTTGGGATGTTTAAGGAGGGAAGTAGTAAAGGTTTTAATGTTTTATGTCAGGCTATCATATTATCAATTTATTTTGAGCATAAAACTCTATGCCACGTGTTTACTTGTGCATGTGTTTATTAAGGAAATATGCACATATTGACTTAACTCAGCAGATTGGGTTGTGTTATTTATCCTTATTCCTTGTAACTTTGGTCTGGATTTTCACTTTAAGTGTAATAGGTAGAACAATGCCTGACTGTGAAAGGGGGGCAACAAGAAAAGTTAGAAAGGAATTCCACATCATCAGTCCCGAGTCTGCCAGCTTCTTTTGCCCTGCGTGGTCTGTACTGGGTACTCTTGCACTGTGGAGAGGGTGGGGCGGTGTCCTTTATGCTAACAGTTGGCAATGGAAAATGGGACAGAGCTGGAGCTGCCACCGTTTCCCTGCTCACTGTGAAAGATAAGTGCATCCCTGCCACTGCCTGGGAAAGACTGAGCCAAGAGCAGTCACTGCATGTCCCTCTGAGGATCTGCTGGCTGACCCTCCCTGTGCTCCTGCTGGCCAATGGGCACCCTTGGTCCTCCTAAGCCTCACCCCCATGTAACTCTGCTACCAAAGACATCTCCTTTCAGACACGTGGCCCCTGGCGCCGAGGCTAGGACCTTGGCATGTCCCTTTGGAAAGAGGGCCAATTTTGCACTTGCCAGATTCTCACAGATTTCTGACCCATGTCTTGGGTGAAATGAATGCAAGGGGTGGGATTATTTATAGCTGAACTCAGGGAGATGGTTTTGGTCACGTACTTGCAGACATAAAACAAGGCTACTGCAAACATTTACTGAGCTCTTACTGTCTACCATGCATTGTGCTAAGCACTTGGCACGCTTTATTTTATTGAGTCATAACAACCATTTTGGAGCTTCCCAGGTGGCGCTAGTGGTAAAGAACCCACCTTGCCAATGCAGGAAACAAGAAATGCAGTTTCGATCCCTGGGTGGGGAAGGTTCCCTGGAGGAGAAGCCTGTGGGCTACAGTCCATAGGGTCACAAAGAGTTGGACACAACTGAAATGACTTAGCACGTACACACAGCCACCATCTTATGAAAGCAGCACTGTGTTTGAGATGATAAATTTGAGGCTGGGCTGTCACAGCTAGCAACAGTGCTGGGGTTCCTCTGGGGATGTCTCAGCACAGAGCCATGGTGCTTCTAACTTGGACTAATGTGCAGGTCATTTTGCCCCACTGTGCTATCTCTTTGCAAGACCACAACTATGAAGGTTCCCACCAGTTGCCAGCACCCATAAATATACTGGGTGACTACAGAGATGGCGATGGTGGGGCTGCACCTACTAGCCCCCCATGGACCCGGAGGGCCACCTTTCCCTGTATCTCATTTCCAGAACTCTTACAGCCTTACTGAATGGAGAACTCAGGGAACCAACCCTTCCTTATGTCCTGTCTTCCAAGGTTATCCCTTCTTTCACTGGCATGAGAACAGTTTCCTTAACTGGATTCAGTATTCACTGACTCTTAGGGTCAGAAAGCATCCTTAGAGATCCCAGTTCAATCACTTTAAGGAAATGCAATGGAGGCCCAGTGAGATTCAGCAACACAGCCGAGGCCCCACAAGGGAGGCAGCCTTAGAACAGCACCTCTGGCTCCTAACTATCAGGCGTGATAAATCCTCTAGTTGATCTGACAGACCTATTTAGGTAGGAAGGTTGGGGTGGGCAAGTGTGGGGGAGAAGAGAGCCGGTGAAGCGATCGCGAAACGTCCACCTTAGTGCTTCCATCCCAGGTCCCCCTTACCCCAACCTACTCCTTAGTGAGCGAGAGCGGTCAGCGAGGCTAGTGATGGGGAGACACCCCTGGGCCGAGCATTAGAAGAAAACACGGCAAAGCGTCTCCCCTCGTCGGGTGAAGTGTCTTCCCACAGTACCTGTGGACACACAGCTGTGGGCCTGATCCGGACACAGGTCTCCCGCATCCTCCCCGAGCCCCCCTCGTATGGCCTCACCAGAGGCGGCTGGTCTGGCTCCCACCTGCTGGAGACCCAGCTCCCGCAAACACTCAGGAGCAGAAACAAGTCGCAGCGGCCTGGGAGTGCTCCCCGCGGGGGCTCCCGCTCGTCTGGCCCGGGGCCAGCAGGTCTCCGTGGAATGAATCCCCGATGGTCTGTGCGCCCCGAGGCCACGGCCGCGCCCCGGGCCAGGCGCCGCGGGAGAGCCAGTCGCCAGGGAGCTGCGCCCCGGAGCCGGGTGGCGGCCTCAGAGTTGCCTCTGGGGCAGGAAATCAGGCACCGGCTTGCCTGGCCGGGCCCCCATCTCCAGCGCCTCGAGGTCTAGACCAAGAAGACTTCTGGTAGGGCAGGTTGCTGGAAGAAGTCGGATTGTGTGCAGGAATCTTGACAGGTTAGAATGGGCTTGGGTTTAGGAAATAATTCAGTGAATACTGTTGATTTTAGTCTCCCCTTCCCAGGCTAAAATACTTTATGTCAAGAATAATAGATTCACTCATTAAGTATGGGCTTCCAGCTTGAAACTGTGCTTGGTTGTATGAACTTTGCGTTATTTCATATTTACACTCCTGGCACATGGTAAGCATTAGTGAATATTTGCTGGGGGAATGAATTTATTCCTCACAGCAACCCCATGGTTATCTCCAACTGACAGAAACTCTAAGAGCTGTAGAGTCCACCTCTCTCCTATCATGAGTTCCTTTGATGTGAAAATTTACTCTACCTGCATAACAGGGACTCTCCCCCTTCCCCTCTTCTGCCAAAAATCCCTAAGGAAGAAAAAAAAAAAAAAAAAACCCATCTCTTCCTCCATAGCTCCCCTCTCTTATGAGAGACCAACATTTCACAAAAATAGTAGGGAACACATGTCAGACTCCAAGCATTTAACATGAATTAACTAATTTAATCACCTAAAGATGAGAATCCTTATCATCTCTGTTTTGCAGATAAGGAAACTAAGTCACAGAGAAGTTAAGGAACTGGCCTCAGGGCTTCCCTGGTGGTCCAGTGTCTAAGACTCTAAGCTCCCAATGCAAGGGGCCTGGGTTCAATCCCTGATCAGGGAACTTGATCCCATGTGCTGTTACTGAGACCTGGAGCAGTCAAATAAATAAATATTGAAAGGAAGGAATTGGCCCAAGCCACATAACTATTAAGTGACCAGGACTTGGATAAAAGAAGGTGGTCTTCAAAGTCTATTAAGAATTACGCTGTATGTACTGCCTGTTAGGGTTCTCCTCTCCAGGAGAAAAAAGCAGTTTGTGTTTGTATTTGAAGAGTAGTGGTGAAGTTATCGTCTGCGGGGCAGGGAGGAGGTGTGAAGGGGCAGAGACCTACTCTCAAGGTTACATGAGGATGGTTGTCTGGGAAGACTTGAAGGCTCAGAATGAAGGGCAATGAGTGGGGGAATCTTGGCAAAGATCAGAGAGGGGGTTGTTGGCACCACACAGTTCCACCCGTGGCAGCAGCAGCGGCCAGTCATTTGCTCACTCAACACACCGAGCTTTCAGCCTGAGCAGACTCCATTTAAGAGTGGAGGATAGAGGGTAAAGGAAACAGACAAAAATCCCTTCTCTGCATGAGCTTACATTTCAGAGGAGCGAGACAGACAATTCAGAGATAAACACGTTTATCACAAATCAGGCTCAGGGCCATGAAGAAGAATAAAGCTGACAAGGCCGAAGAAAGGAAGGCCTAGGGGATGCATATATAGGCTGTTCAGGGAAGGCTCTGCTTCAAGTTTGCATTTGAATACAGACAGAAAGTGAGGGAATGGTCTGGGTGAGTATTGGGAAAGAGTATTCCAGGCTGAGAGAACTATGTAGGTACTTGTAGATCATTGTAAAGCTTTGGGTTTTACTCTGATGGTGATAAGAAACTATTGGAAAGTTTTGAGGAGAGAAGTGATGTAATCTGACTTTTCATTGAAAAGGATTACTTTGGCTGCTCTCTGAAGAACAGATTTAGGGGATAAGGACGGAAGCAAAGCAGGTAGACCCTTAATGGCAACGATCTGAGCAGAACAATGCTGGTGACTTAGATGAGGGTGGGAGAAGAGGAGGAGGTGAGAAACTTTAGGACAATCACATTTGTTGGTAGACTGAATTCTCTATCTATCTAGGTGAAAGAGTTAAGAATGACTTCAAGATTTTTAGCCTAAGGAAAGAGTACAACAAAGTTGCCTCTACTCAGATGGGAAAAAATGAGGATCGACCTGAGTTGGGAGGGGACAGGGGTGATCAGGTTTTGGCCGTGTTAGATTTGCGATGTTTGTTGGCACCGCGGTGGAGATATCAAGTAGGCAGACAGCTTCTAGGGGTCTAGAGTTGAGGGGAGAAGCTGGAGGTCACTTGAGAAATGATCAGTGCAGAATGATGGTATTCAGAGCCATGGGGCCGACGAGCTCATCTACACAATGAGTGAAGAGAGAGAAGAGGTCTAAGAATGACACCCGTTTTACAGTCAGAGAAGAGGAGGAAGAGCCAACAAAGTCGCTGCCAGAGAAGTGGAAAGAGAGTTTTTGGGGAAGAGGCGGAAGTCAGTCCTGGCTTCCCAGGTGGCTTTAGTGTAAAGAATATGCCTGCAGTGCAGGAAACACGGGTTCAATTCCCGGGTTGGGAAGATTCCCTGGAGGAGGGCTTGGCAACCCACCCCAGTATTCTTGCCTGGAGAATCCCATAGACAGAGGAGCCTGGTGGGCTACGGTCCATGGGGTCACAAAGACTTGGATGCGACTGAAGTGACTGAGTACTCAGCACGCACTGAAGTCAACCATGTCGAATGTTGGAAGATGAAGACAAAAAATTACCATAGCATTTTGTAATTAGCAGCTCCTAGGTATCATTGAAGTGGTGGATGGAGGACCAGGGATTTACCCAAAGTTGCTGATCTGGGTAAGCCCCGAGTTTCTTTTATGATACACAGTTGTTGTTGTTGTTTAGTTGCTAAGTCACGACTGATTCTTTTGTGACCCTGTGAACTGTAGCCTGCCAGGCTCCTCTGTCCATGGGGTTTCCCAGGCAAGAATACTGGTGTGGATCACCATTTCCTTCCCCAGGGGATCTTCCCAACCCAGGGAATTGAACCCAGGTCTCCTGTGTCTCCTACACTGACAGGCAGATTCCTTGCCACTGTGCCACTTGGGAAGCCCCATCATGCAGGCTAAGTTGCTTCCATCATGTCTGATTCTTTGCGACCCCATGGACAGTAACCCTCCAGGCTCCTCTGACCGTGGGATTCTCCAGGCAAGATACTGGAGGGGGTTGCCAGGCCCTCCACCAGGGGATCTTCTTGACCCAGGGATCGAACCCGCATCTCTTCCGTCTAACCTGCATTGGTAGGCGGGCTCCTTACCGCTAGCACCACCTGGGAAGTCCTATATAGGAAGCCCATAATGCAGGGGGCAAGGACAAATTATGGAAAATTTCTGGGATTTATCAACTCTTGCTCCTTTTGAATGCAGGGCATGATAAAGGTTTAATTTGCTTTAGAGCATTAAAGAAATGTAGCTTTTTTGTTGTTGTTCTCTAGGATGTCACAGAACTGTCTACACATTTTGCTTTGAGGTTTACTTCAATGTCCCTTTTGTTCCCAGAGACCGTGAATTCTGGGTCATGCCTATTGGGGGTAAAAATGGGAAGCAGAGGTAAAGGTAGAGAAGGGTGGAGGTTTTAGCAGTGAAACTGTGGGAGCGATACATGGCAAATGAGGAAAAAGACCACCTGGTTCTTGGAGTCACAGTAATGCCCTCCTGGGGGAGGGGGGATATGAAGACACCTGTAATGGGAGGTCTATGACATGTTTTTTGGCACAAAGCTCACATAATAGAGCTAAAGCTCTTTAACCTTGAGTACCAGAGAGAGAATTAAGAAATACCTACTCAGTTATGTCACAGCCAGTTAAGTAAAAGTTACACCATCTTTTTTCCATCTTTAATATCCCAATTACGCCACAAGTTTGGGACCACAATTAAAACGAGGAGGACAGGCCCGAGAGGCAAAAAATAGTCAATGAGTCTCAGTTACAAAATATAAAGCACTGACCATTTGGAGAGAGAAACCACTGGAGGAGGGGAGTCTTATGTGCATTATCTATAACACATAAAAATGGATTTCCAAACATTTTCGGAAATTGCAGAGTAGGAAGATTCTGAAAAGTCTCTTAAAAGTTGGTACATGGAATCCATTCATTCATTCCATTTCATTTGCTAGGCCCTGGGGACAGATCAGAGAACAAGATGGCTGTGATTCCTGCCTTCACAGCACTTACAGTTGAAAAGTAAATAGGCAATTATGGCCGAGGGTGATAAACAATGCAAGAAGAGAAATACAGGTACTAGAGAGCCATAGAGGAGAGGCATTTAATCAAGGACTCGAGGAGGCTTATGAGATGAAACAAGGTCTAGGCTGTGACCAGTAGATGAGGAGAATAAAGAGATTCCTGGGCACCTATTATTTGGGAGGAGACAGTTCAGTGGACACTGGGATCCATTGCCTGGGTTCAGATCTGGGCTCTGCCATTAGCTGCAGAACTTGGTGAAGCTAGTCATCTTTCTATGCCTCAGTTTCTTCATGGTAACTCCTTTTTCAAGGAGTCACTATGATGATTAAAGTATGTCTGTAAAGCATTAAGTACAGCACCTAAAATAAGCTAAAGAGATAAGTTTAAGTAAAAGATAAGTAAAATGTCAACAATATTTCGTTCATTTGAAGTTTTGTTTCATAATAGTATATTTCTAAGGGCTTAACTAACTTTATTCAGCACCCTACTTTTCTTACAACATTTTAAGTTCCTCAATAGTAAATGTACCTACTCCCAGGTCTTTGGGCTCTGCCCTTGAGGTGGAGGCTACCGGAGGGTGGATGGCACCATCCTCAACTACTGAAATAAAAAGCTGCAGGACACTGGCACAACCAGAGACATACCAAAAAAAAAAAGAGTCAGGAGGGCCCCTGTAACCGGATGATACTGGCTAGGATTTGTGTGTCTGTGTGTTTTCTTTACTAAGAATTCTTTTTATTGAGATATTAATATAATTCCCATACCATAAAATACACCTTTAAACGTGTACAATGGGTTTTAGTATGTTCTCTAGGCGGCAGCTGAGAGGAGCTACCACAAGCCTGAGGTCAGGAGCGGCTGCACACGTGCAGGAAGGCCAAGGGGAGCTACTCTATGTTTAAGGTCAGGAGGGGGGCGGTGAGGAAATACCCCTCGTCTAAGGTAAGGAGCAGCAGTTGCACTTTGCTGGAGCAGCCGTGAAGAGATACCCCATGTCCAAGGTAAGAGAAACCCAAGTAAGACGGTAGGTGTTGCAAGAGGGCATCAGAGGGCGGACACACTGAAACCATAATCACAGAAAACTAGCCAATCTGATCACACGGACCACAGCCTTGTCTAACTCAATGAAGCTAAGCCATGCTGTGTGGGGCCACCCAGGACAGATGGGTCATGGAGAGGTCTGACAGAATGTGGTCCACTGGAGAAGGGAATGGCAAACCACTTCAGTATTCTTGCCTTGAGAACCCCATGAACAGTAGGAAAAAGCAAAATGAAAGAGGAACTCCCCAGGTCAGTAAGTGCCCAATATGCTACTGGAGATCAGTGGAGAAATAACTCCAGAAAGAATGAAGGGATGGAGCCAAAAAGCGAAAAACAATACCCAGCTGTGGATGTGACTGGTAATAGAAGCAAGGTCTGATGCTATAAAGAGCAATATCGCACAGGAACCTGGAATGTTAGGTCCATGAATCAAGGCAAATTGGAAGTGGTCAAACAGGAGATGGCAAGAGTGAACGTCGACATTCTAGGAATCAGCCAACTAAAATGGACTGGAATGGGTGAATTTAACTCAGATGACCATTATATCTACTACTATGGGCAGGACTCCCTCAGAAGAAATGGAGTAGCCATCATGGTCAACAAAAGAGTCCGAAATGCAGTACTTGGATGAAATCTCAAAAATGACAGAATGATCTCTGTTCGTTTCCAAGGCAAACCATTCACTATCACGGTAATCCAAGTCTATGCCCTAACCAGTAACGCTGAAGAAGCTGAAGTTGAACAGTTCTATGAAGACCTACAAGACCTTTTAGAACTAACACCCAAAAAAGATGTCCTTTTCATTATAGGGGACTGGAATGCAAAAGTAGGAAGTCAAGAAACACCTGGAGTAACAGGCATATTGGCCTTGGAGTACAGAATAAAGCAGGGCAAAGGCTAATAGAGTTTTGCCAAAAGAATGCACTGGTCATAGCAAACACTCTCTTCCAACAACACAAGAGAAGACTCTATACATGGACATCACCAGATGGTCAACACCGAAATCAGATTGATTATATTCTTTGCAGCCAAAGATGGAGAAGCTCTATACAGTCAACAAAAACAAGACCGGGAGTTGACTGTGGCTCAGATCATGAACTCCTTATTGCCAAACTCAGACTTAAATTGAAGAAAGTAGGGAAAACCACTAGACCATTCATGTATGACCTAAATCAAATCCCTTATGATTATACAGTGGAAGTAAGAAATAGATTTAAGGGACTAGATCTGATAGACAGAGTGCCTGATGAACTATGGATGGAGGTTTGTGACATTGTACAGGAGACAGGGATCAAGACCATCCCCAAGAAAAAGAAATGCAAAAAAGCAAAATGGCTGTCTGAGGAGGCCTTACAAATAGCTGTGAAAAAGAAGAGAAGTGAAAAGCAAATGAGAAAAGGAAAGATATCAGCATCTGAATGCAGAGTTCCAAGGAATAGCAAGGAGAGATAAGAAAGCCTTCCTCAGCGTTCAGTGCAAAGAAATAGAGGAAAAGAACAGAATGGGAAAGACTAGAGATCTCTTCAAGAAAATTAGAGATACCAAGGGAACATTTCATGCAAAGATGGGCTCAAAAAAGGACAGAAATTGTCTGGACCTAACAGAAGCAGAAGATATTAAGAAGAGGTGGCAAGAATACACAGAAGAACTGAACAAAAAAGATCTTCACGACCCAGATAATCATGATAGTGTGGTCATTCACCTAGAGCCAGACATTGTAGAATGTGAAGTCAAGTGGGCCTTAGAAAGCATCACTACGAACAAAGCTAGTGGAGGTGATGGAATTCCAGTTGAACTATTTCAAATCCTGAAAGATGATGCTGTGAAAGTGCTGTACTCAATATGCCAGCAAATTTGGAAAACTCAGTAGTGGCCACAGGACTGGAAAAGGTCAGTTTTCATTCCAATCCCAAAGAAAGGCAATGCCAAAGAATGCTCAAACTACCACACAATTGCACTCATCTCACACACTAGTAAAGTAATGCTCAAAATTCTCCAAGCCAGGCTTCAGCAATAAGTGAACCACGAACTTCCAGATGTTCAAGCTGGTTTTAGAAAAGGCAGAGGAACCAGAGATCAAACTGCCAACATCCGCTGGATCATGGAAAAAGCAAGAGAGTTCCAGAAAAACATCTATTTCTGCTTTATTGACTATGCCAAAGCCTTTGACTATGTGGATCACAATAAACTGTGGAAAATTCTTCAAGAGATGGGAATACCAGACCACCTGACCTGCCTCTTGAGAAACCTATATGCAGGTCCGGAAGCAACAGTTAGAACTGGACATGGAACAACAGACTGGTTCCAAATAGGAAAATAAGTATGTCAAACCTGTATATTGTCACCCTGCTTATTTAACGTCTATGCAGAGTACATCATGAGAAACGCTAGGCTGGAGGAAGCACAAGCTGGAATCAAGATTGCCGGGAGAAATATCAATAACCTCAGCTATGCAGATGACACCAGCCTTATGGCAGAAAGTGAAGAGGAACTAAAAAGCCTCTTGATAAAAGTGAAAGAGGAGAGTGAAAAAGTTGGCTTAAAGCTCAACATTCAGAAAACGAAGATCATGGCATCCAGTCCCATCACTTCATGCGAAATAGATGGGGAAACAGTGGAAACAGTGTCACACTTTATTTGGGGGGTTCCCAAATCACTGCAGATGGTGATTGCAGCCATGAAATTAAAAGACGCTTACTCCTTAGAAGGAAAGTTATGACCAACCTAGATAGCATATTCAAAAGCAGAGACATTACTTTGCCAACAAAGGTCCATCTAGTCAAGGCTATGGTTTTTCCAGTGGTCATGTATGGATGTGAGAGTTGGACTGTGAAGAAGGCTGAGTGCCGAAGAATTGATGCTTTTGAACTGTGGTGTTGGAGAAGACTCTGGAGAGTCCCTTGGACTGCAAGGAGATCCAACCAGTCCATTCTAAAGGAGATCAGTCCTGGGTGTTCATTGGAAGGACTGATGCTAAAGTTGAAACTCCAATACTTTGGCCACCTCATGCGAAGAGCTGACTCATTGGAAAAGACTCTGATACTGGGAGGGATTGGGAGCAGGAGAAAAGAGCGATGACAGAGGATGAGATGGCTGGATGCCATCACCGACTTGATGGATATGAGTTTGAGTAAACTCTGGGAGTTGGTGATGGACAGGGAGGCCTGGCGTGCTGCAATTCATGGCATTGCAAAGAGTCAGACACAACTGAGCGACTGAACTGAACCGAACTAGGTTGTGTGATACCTTTGCTATCTGATTCCAGAACATTTTCATCACCCCAAAGAGAAACCACTTGGTATGTTTTTGAGTGATGCAAATCTGTGCCAGAGTTGCTGATATTAGAAATAAAATGTCTGTGATCAAGAAATTTATGAACAGCATCAGAATGGAGCTGCTGAGCTCATTCCAGGAATTTTTTTGCATTCTGCCTCCCCATCCTCTGAAGATTCACTCTAGACATTTAAACTGACCTAGATGAATTGTTGCATAGCAACACTGTCTTGTGTTCCATTCTGACGTGTGTATGTATTATATTTGTATGTATATATACACACGTTATACACACACACACACACACACATATATATATATATAAAGTGTGTGCATGTGTATGTGTGTGTTAGTGGGTACCTGTTAGTTAGCAGTTAACCTGTCTTCTGGCATCCTTTCCTCACCCTGTCTGACCCTGGCATCCCCAGAAGGGAGAATCACACCAGCAGGGCCTCTTGGTTCCTTTTCCTAGTTCTCCTTGATATCTTCTCTTGAGTGTTTCAAAGACCTTCAATCAAAACTCATCCAAAATGGAACTGATTAACAACCCCTTCCTCAAACCAGCCCCCTTATCTCAGTGAATGAGTGAATATAACCACCACCTACTCACTGACACACACTAGAAACCCAGGCATGGTTTGTGACACGTCTCTTCCCCGCCTCCTTGCAGTTGCTGAGTTCCGCAGTCACTGTTGAACACATCCACCATCTGCATCTCCACCACAGTCACCGTCCTGGTTCAGAGAACACTCATCTCTGGCCTGATTTACACAGCCGCCTCCTACTGAGTCTTCCTATTCTCAGTTCTGTCCCTCCTTCCTTTCCATCCCCCACATTTTCTGATATGCAAATCTGATTATGCCTCCTTCCAGCTTAAAATCCTTGCTTTCAGGACAGAGTCTTTCTTTCATTAGGTTTACAAGGCTTGATCTGGCCCCTACCCACCCCTCGAACCTTCTCTCTTTCTCCCTCTCTGTTCTTCCCATGTCATGACTCAGTCCACCTCCTTCATCAGTGGGCACATCCTCACTTGGATATCTGCCTTTCTGATCTTACACATACCGTTCCCTTTTCCCTGGAAAACTCTCCCTGCCCTCTGCCCACTTTTCCCCAGTCTTCTGCATCCAGTTAAGCTCTACTCTGGTCTTGGCTTAGATGTTGTTTCTCCGAACTCCTGTGTGTTCCCAGAGTTGGAACACCTTTCCTTCCAGAGCATGGAGGGTCACACCACTTACTGTTCCATGGCCCCCAATGTGAATGCTCACCAGCGTACCCCCAGGGCTTCAGCAGGCTTGAAGTATGGGGGGCACTCCCCCATACTTGATGAGTGAATAAAAGAAAGCTGCTCCCAGGTATGCACAAGCTAGTGGGGAGGGGAGTTTCTTGGTGCCAGCCTTCCATTCTTCCCTTTGAGTCCTCTCTGGATCCCTACATGTACTTCTGTTGATAGCAGCTTGATGTCCTGATCCTCTCTTTGTGCTCTTAAAGGCCTCAAAATCTTTAACAACTATAAGAATGCATGATTCCTTAGTGACTAGAATGTCTGAATTTCTAATTACTAACAAGAGAGCAAATTTCAAGGGTAGGAATTCTTTTCTGTTCCTCTCCAATCATTCACACAGCTGACTTTCCACTCTAGTGTCTAGCCCTGGCCGCCTTTCTCCTTGTTGAGAATTTATAGGAAAGGGGAGATGGGTTTAAAGGTACAGAGTTTCAGTTGGAGAAGATGCAGAAGTTCTGGAGATGAATGGTGATGATGGTCACACTACAGTGTGACTGTACTTAATGCCACGGAGCTGTGCACTTAAAAGTGGTTACCATACAATAAAATAGTACAATTTTGTGTTAGGTATGTGCTATGTGCTAAGTTGCTTCGGTCGTGTCTGACTCTCTGCGACCCTGTTGATTGTAGCCAGGCTCCTCCATCCATGGAATTTTCCAGACAAGAATACTGGAGTGGGTTGCATTGCCTACTCTGAGGGCTCTTCCCGACCCAGGGATGAAACCCTCCTCTCTTACATCTTCTGCGTTGATAAGCGCTTTCTTTACCACTAGGGCCACCTTGGAAGCCATGGAGAAAGGCTAGGTCTATTTTACCATAATTTTTTTTAAAAAAGGAATTTTATAGGCTGTGGTAGTGGTAGTTTGTGATCACAGAGTTCTCAATTTGAACGCTAGCTGGTCCTATAAGCTGTGGGACTTTAGCAAGAAGCTGAGTTTCTGCATCTGTAACATGGATATGATCTTTCATTCAACAAATGTTTATTGAATATCCATCAGGAGAGAGGAAGAATGGTATCATGGTTAAAAAAATCAAAGGCTGGTGGCCTGAACTTGAATCCTGGTTCCATAGCTCTTTTAAAAAAGTATTTTTAAAATTAATTAATTAATTTTCTGATTCCATAGATCTTTAGCTGTAGGGGAGCAGGCAAGCCAATTTCTCTCTCTCTCTCTCTCTGTCAGTTTCACCATCTGGAAAGTGGAGAGAGTCGTTTTTCCATCGTAAGGTTCTTGTGAGAAATAACTGAGTTAATATATAAAAGTAGAACAGTGTCTGGTACAAGGTAAATGCTACTTGTTACTATGATTATTATTTGTTTGAGTTGTGTGAAAGCACTCAGAACAGTATCTGGTAGAAGCATCATTTATAATTATTACATATTATTATGTCCTAGTTCTAGAAACTGGACACAGAACTGTGAGCCAAATGAAGTCTTTGTCTTCTTGGAGTGTATCATTTAGTGAGGAAACAAACAGTGAATAAGTGAATGTGCATCTAATATCTGCCTTACAATGTGAGTACAAGTACATGAGACAGTGTAAGTCAGGGGCTGATGGAGTCAGATCTGGCTCATGACAGGAGTTAGCTCAACTCCCCTCTCCTCTCTTCTCTTATCTCTTTCTCTCCCTCTCTCTTTGTAGAGAAGCCAGTTAGAGGCCAGGCAGCCTTCAGACCCATTGGCCAAGGAAGTAGAGGGAGCAGCTCAGGCCAGCGCCTCAAAAGATCGGTAGCAGTTTCTGCAGCAGGTAGTTTCTGTCTTTCTCTGTTAGAGGAAATATGAATCATCTGCTGTTTGGCTTCCACTTCCTGGGAGGATGCAGGCCCAGGAAATCTGTGGTTTGAGCATCATCACGGAGATCAAATGAAATGGCTATTGGTGGTGGGGTGTGTTGCTAGGACCACTGATAATCATCCCTTGAGCCAAATGACTCATCTTGAGCTGGCTCCTCAGCCCTCTGAATGCATTCAGCTCCTGAAATGAGTTGAATTTCCGGCCATGGGGTGATTCTTCCTTAGCTCTGCTGGGTGGTGGAGCAGAGCAGACTAGGCCGGGGCAGGAGTAAAAGGGGTCCAGCCTGCAATCTTATCTTCATTTCACAGATGATGGAAAGGAGAGCTGGGGTCACAGCCACATGTGACAACCGATGAAGAGTCGACTCAGGAAAGCTACCCCAGATACTTCACCCCTACTCATGCTGTTTCCCCAGTCGTTATTAGATTCTAGCACATCTAAACCATTGGTTTCACCACAGCCTTGCCCTTAACCATTTTGGTTAAAGTCCTCTGACTTGACACAGCTATACAGCAGCATAACAAAGCATAACAAAACAATTGGGTCAATCTTGTGGGGTTTTTGAAAGGAGGGTTACCAGTTGTTGGAAAACAGAAAGTGAGAGATTGCTACAGATGGCAGATGTTAAGATAAGAATATTCATCAAATATTTTTATATCATTCTTTCCTTGGGGTCCTCTTTCTCTTCAAATGATTAGTTTGAACCAAGGAAATCCCCATGAATATTCATGAAGGGGAAAATAGCCCTCCATGATGGTGGGATTGTATACTTAATTCTGCACACCACCGTGGGCTCATCTGGTCCTCTTCAGAATGGTAGATCATGGTGCAGGATAAAGAACACTGTGACATCAGTGACATAGTGCAAAGAGACGGGAGTTCTGATGCCAATGTGTAATCTCTGGGGTGGGTACCTGCATGTTTCTTATATGAGTTGGTACTTTTATTGTGTTTTGAACTATTTCAAACTAAAAAGGCATGGACTTTGACATCAGAAAATCTGACCTCGAATTCCATGTCCTTGGACAGGTCCCTCAGTATCCCAATGTGCTTACCTGTAAAATGTGGATGACAATAAGTAGTTCTCAGGTTTGCTGCTGTGATCAAGCAAGAGAAAGCATTTTGGAATCTCTGAATCATTTCATCAATGTCATTCATGGTCATGACAATGGCAGCAGGAACAGAGAGTTGTCTTACTAGGTAGTGAATGCTCCTCCCTGAAAGGGTTCAAGTGGAGGCTGACATTCAAGAAGAGGACACCTGGGATGTGACTAAGGACTCCTTTTGTCTTGTTTTGTGGGGAGGTTAGATTAGTGGCATCTTTTCCAGCTTGGGGATTCTATGACTAGTCTTGACCAAAAGCTGAAAACTCAAATATCCAAGCCAAGCAGAGAACATAGCTGAAGAAAGTAGGCAAGCTTGGAGTTGAGGATGGAAAGAGGTGGAGATTGTGGAGAACTGGAGGAACCAAGTTTCGTTTAAAGGGGGCAGCCATTGTTTAGAACCAGCTAATAATATTCACTATTGCTCTAGAGCTATATACATATCAACATACACATACATATATGTATACATATATTTTAAATGATCCATTGGTCTTTTTTTTAGTATTATATTCACAGAGTTGTGCCAACCATTGCCACACTCATTTCTGGAACGTTTTCATCACTCCAAAAGGAAAACTCATATCCATTAGCAGACATTCCCCATTCTTGCTTTCCTTCAGTCCTACACAGCTAGTAATATACTTTCTGACCCTATACAGGACATTTCATACAAATAGAATCATACAATATAGGGCCTATTGTGACCTGCTTCTTTCACTTATTATGTTTCAAGCTTCATCCATGTTGCAGCATAATCAGAACTTCATTCCTTTTATAATATTCCAGTGTGTAGTCTACCACATTTCATTTATCCATTTATTAATTGATGGACTTTTGGACTGTTTCTACTTTGGGACTGTTATGAATAATGTTGCTATGACCATTCATGTACAAGTTATTGTGTAGACAGATGTTTTCATTTCTCTTGGTATGTACCTAGAGTCTGACAGATATTTCAGTATTTCAATGGAACTAGAACCAACAGAGCCCTTTCTCTGTGTATGTATGTGTGTGTGTGTGTATAAGCACAAGATTAAAAAGTATAGACTCGATAAGTCATGTGAGTCAAAAAACAGTATATATTCAGGGACCAGGTTTCAAGGCTAGTATAGACCTTAGTTCTTTCATTTACAAAACAGGAGAAGTGAACCAGTTGAACCCTATGGATTCTCTTAGCCTGAAAACTTTACTTTTCTGGAATTTAATTAAATTCTCACCGACACGTTCACTTATAAATAAAACCCACTTCTATTTCCCAAGAGATTTTGAGGTGCCTTATAATATTGACCAGATAGGACAGTTAAAAATTAGTACAGAAAGAGAACTCATAATTGTACAGGAGCTGGAACTGAGAGGGTCAGTAGGACACTGAAATTTAGTACCTTGCTTCCTGGTAGGTGCATGCATAAGTATAGTTTGGAAGATATGCAAAACTAGACCTTTTGTTGTGTGCTCAAGTTTTTGTTCTGTTCTGGCCACACTGCAAGGTATGTGGGACCTTAGTTCTCCCACCAGGGATCGACCCTGCAGCCCTGCAGTGGAAGGTTGGAGTCTTAACCACTGGACTACAAGCAAAGTTCCATGTGCATCCAAGTTTAAATGACATGCTCCTGACTCTGAGTAGCTCAAGTCTCCTAGGGAGATACATCAATTCGGTTCAGTCGCTCAGTCGTGTCTGACTCTTTGTGACTCCATGAATCGCAGCATGCCAGGCCTCTCTGTTCATCACCAGCTCCCAGAGTTCACTCAAACTCATGTCCATCAAGTCGGTGATGGCATCCAGCCATCTCATCCTCTGTCGTCGCCTTTTCCTCCTGCTCCCAATCCCTCCCAGCATCAGAGTCTTTTTCAATGAGTCAGCTCTTCGCATGAGGTGGCCAAAGTATTGGAGTTTCAACTTTAGCATCAGTCCTTCCAATGAACACCCAGGACTGATCTCCTTTAGAAGGGACTGGCAGAGTCTTTTCCAACACCACAGTTCAAAAGCATCAATTCTTTAGCTCTCAGCCTCCTTCACAGTCCAACTCTCACATCCATACATGACCACTGGAAAAACCATAGCCTTGACTAGATGGACCTTTGTTGGCAAAGTAATGTCTCTGCTTTTGAATATGCTATCTAGGTTGGTCATAACTTTCCTTCCAAGGAGTAAGTGTCTTTTAATTTTATGGCTGCAATCACCATCTGCAGTGATTTTGGAGCCCAAGAAAATAAAGTGTGACACTGTTTCCACTGTTTCCTCATTTATTTCCCATGAAGTGATGGGACTGGATATGCCATGATCTTAGTTTTCTCAATGTTGAACTTTAAGCCAACTTTTTCACTCTCTTCTTTCACTTTCGTCAAGAGGTTCTTTAGTTTTTCTTCACTTTCTGCCATAAAGGTGGTGTCATCTGCATATCTGAGGTTATCGATATTTCTCCTGGCAATCTTGATTCCAGCTTGTGCTTCCTCCAGCCCAGTATTTCTCATGATGTACTGTGCATAGAAGTTAAATAAGCAGGGTGACAGTATACAGGCTTGACGTACTTATTTTCCTATTTGGAACCAGTCTGTTGTTCCATGTCCAGTTCTTACTGTTGCTTCCTGACCTGCATACAGGTTTCTCAAGAGGCGGGTCAGGTGGTCTGGGAGATACATAGGTCCACACAATTAGAATCCAGTGAACTAAATGCAGCGATAACTTTGGCAGCTTAGAGAAGTACTTCGAAATGTGTTGGTGGTGGTGGTGGCGGGGTCCACAAGGATCAGAAAAATGTACTAGGGCGATTGCTTGGTTGAGCTCTTTGAAGTGATGTGCCCTAACAGCTCCATCACTAAAAGGCTGTATAGCTTTGAACAAATTGTTTCATCTTAATGGACTTAGTTTCCTCATCTGTCAATGGGGACAACATAGTACCTACTTTACAGGTTTTTTTTTTTTAATTACTCTCATCTGGAGTAAACGTGTGTGTGTGTGTATGTGTGTGTAGTAGGGGGTGGTTGTAAGTTGAGGCTGAAATCTCTGAGCGTGTTTCTTACCTGGGGCCGCAAATGACGGCTGGCTAATGGGAGTGTCAGCTGTCTAGTGAGGAAAGCCAAGGTCAAAAACCCAGAAAGTGTAGGTAAGTAGACAGTCAGGAAATTAGAGGTAGATGTCATAGGAAACCACAGATAAGAAACAACAGGAAAGGTGTTCTGGGCCCACACCTGTGTGTCTATCAAGCGCTGCTACCTGTGTCTTTGCTGGTGACGCTGGGACAATTGGATGTATCATTAAGCTGGGGAAGGAGAGGACAAAATTAGTCCAATAGAAAAGGGAATGACAAAGGGAGAGAAAATTATGATAAACCTAGACAGCATTGAAAAGCAGAGGCTTCACTTTGCTGACAAGAGTTCACGTAGTCAAAACTGTGGTTGTGGTAGTCATGTATGGATGTGAGAAAGAAAAGAAAGTGAAGTCGCTCAGTTGTGTCTGACTCTTTGCAACCCCGTGACTGTAGCCTACCAGGCTCCTCTGTCCATGGAATTTTCCAGGCAAGAGTACTGGAGTGGGTTGCCATTTCCTTCTCCAGGGGATCTTCCCAACCCGGGGATCGAACCTGAGTCTCCCACATTGCAGGCAGACGCTTTAACATTTGAGCCAGGGGAAGTGGAACATAAAGAAGGCTGAATGCTCAAGAATTGATGCTTTCGAACTGAGGTTCTGGAGAAGTCTTGAGAGTCCTTTGGACAGCAAGGAGCTCACATCAGTCAATCCTAAAGGAAATCAAGCCTAAATATTTACTGGAAGGACTGATACTGAAGCTGAAGCTCCAATACTTTGGCCACCTGATGCAAAGAGCTGACTCAGTGGAAACGACTCTGATGCTGGGAAAGATTGAAGGCCAAAAAAGAAGAGGGCGGCAGAGGTTGAGATGGTTAGGTGGCATCACCAACTCAAGGGACATGAGTTTGAGCAAACTCCGGGAGATAGTGAAGGATAGGGAAGCCTGGTGTGCTGCAGTCCATGGGGTGGCAAAGAGTCGGACAGGACTTAGTGACTGAGCAACAAAAAGGAGTGACTGTTGCCAGAGGGGCAAGAAGCAGAAGATGCAAGGTATGGAGGCTTGAGAGAACCTGCTGGGTTTTGGAGCACTAATAGCGTGGTAGGGCTGGAGCTCAGGAGAGGGCAGGAGAGAGATGCCAGGTGAGGTTGTGAGATAGCAGGGCAATAGGGCATGGGGCAAGGGGTGATTATCACAAGGGTTGCTGGTCTTAAGGCTTAGTCTGCTCTCCATTCTGAGTGTGAAAGGAGTCATGGAAAAAATTTGAGGACAGGAAGGACACTGTCAGATTTCTGGAGTAAAAATCTCACCCTGGCTGCTGTGTGGAATTGAGTGCCAGGAGGACCATCTGACAGCAGAAATAGCAATTATATAAGAGCCAAGAAGGTGCTTACTTTGAACACAGAGTAATAGTTACATGATTTATTATACCAGCAATTATAATAATGCCAGTGTTCTGGATCAAGTTAAATGGCAGAGTTAGGGCTCAAACCCAGTGGAAAAATGCTCAGGAAGGGAAAGTTTTTTTAAAAAAATCTTCTAGTTAAAAATCGACACTGAAACAACTAAAAAAAGGGGGGGAGTCTGGGGGAGAAATTCAAAGAACCACCAGAGTCAATTTTGTAAAAGTAAAAATGAAAAAGCGTCTCTGTGGATAATCTTTACTTATTCCAAAACTGAGATAAGAGGCACCTCCATTTTCAATACGGAAGCAAGAACTTGTTTGTTGCTTCTTAGCAGCTCAAACGTATTTCCTGGTTTTATTTGGGCAGCAAGCACGTTGCTGCAATCAGCTTGTATAAAATGGGTTTTGAATGTTCATACCGTTCTCTTATCAGTGCGCTTTTCTTGTGATTGTATCAGTTTCCTATTGCTACTGTAATAACTTACCACAAATTTAGAGGCTCAGAACAACACACATTTTTTTATTTTGCAGTTCAAGAGGTCAGAAGTCTGATGGGTCTTATGTAGCTAAAATCACACATTGTAGGGCTGTGCTCCTTTCTGAGTGCTATAGGGGAGAATCTGTTTTCTTGCCTTTTCCTGTTTCTAGGTACTGTTTACATTCCCTCCTTGTGGACCCTTCCTCCATTTTCAAAGCCAGCATTGCATCACTCTGACTTCTGACTCTATCATCAGATCTCCTCTGACTCTTAACTCTTCTGCCTCCCCTTTTCACTTGTGATGATGTTTCACCCACCTGGATAATCCAGGGTATTCTTGTCATCTCAGTATCCTTTACTTAATCACACCTGCGAAGTCCCTTCTGCCATATATTCATGAGCTCTGGAGATTAGGGCATGGACATCTCTGTGGGGGAATGTCTTTGTTTTTTTGCTTTCCACTGTGGTTAGCTGTGGAACAGAAGTAATTTGAAATGGACTCATGTTCTAGAGAGGCAGTGTGTGTGACAGTTAACCTGAGCTCTGGAGACAGGCACCCTGAGTTGGCACACTGCCTTCTCCAACTGTTAGTCCTGTGGCCTCTGAGTGTCCATTTCCTCATCCGGTAATGGAAATGTCAATTAGACTCACTTCACAAGATTGCTGTAAAGACCAATTAAGTGCTAGTATATGTCAATAACTTTGAACAGTGAGCAGCACATAGTAATTGCTCATTAAAATAATGTCCATTATTATCTGATGGATGAGTATCCTATAATCCTTTTTTTTTCCTGTGGTTGAATTCAATTATTAATGGCAAAGTGTGTGTGTGTATGCGTGTGTGTGTGTGTTGGGACAATTTGTGTGTTTAAGGAAAGTCTGATTTTCATCCCTAGGAATTGTAATTAGCTAGAAGAGAATGTGCCTGACAGCAGTTGAGCTGTCTAGGCCAGTTAATGACGCTCTTAATAGATGCAGCTTGTATATTTTCTGGAACTACCAAGATTTCCATGATACACTGCATAAAACCTGCAGATAGAAATTTTAGATAGTGTTTTTCAGATGTTGCATATGCTATTCCATGAGGTGGTTAGAACTGATTTTATAAAATCATGTATGGATTTCTTACCTAGTATGAATACTTTGGGTTATGATACATGCTGACCTGATTAGTTTCAGTAGTATACAGATACATATTATTTTCCTATTATATAACTTAAATAGAGAAGTTTGAGCATGAGGCCTAATGAAATCAATGAAATTATTTCTGATTTTTAAACATAATTGCTGTTTAATTAATCCCCAAGCCACCGTCAGAGTTAGAGCACACATCTACCCTGCTTTGGGAAGAGATATTATGCCTTCCGTCATATTTCTGGCTCCATAAATAACATAATTTTAGTAAAATAGTATGCCATTTTATTGCAAATACAGTAATGAGAAACAGCATTATTATCCTGTTTTACCCTTGTTGTAAAATTAATTATATCTAACCTAATCAACATAAAGTTGGCTTCTTTTTAGGAGTCTATTTCATGTGATGCATTCCATAATTTATTTCACTGTAGTTTTTATAATATCCTCCAAAATGAATATTAAGATATTTAGTTTAATTAAAAAAGAAAGTCATACTTTAAAAGGCAAGAAATACATCTAATTTGGCTGATTGGTTTGACACTTAGGTTTTATGATAAAACATCAGTTGCATGGGGCTTCCCTGGTGAGTCAGATGGTAAAGAATCTGCTTGCAATGTGGGAGACATGAGTTCGATCCCTGGGTTGGGAAGATCCCCTGGAGAAGGCCATGGCAACCCACTCCATCAGGTATTCTTGCCTGGAGAATCCCATGGACAGAGGAGCCTAGTGGGCTATAGTCCGTGGGGTTGCAAGGAGTAGGACATGACTGAATGTCTAGCACATCAGTTAGTTGCATGAGCCATTTTGAAGTGGCTCTGGGGACAGGCCAGATTTTGACAAAATTTTAACTCAGGCACACAGCAAGCTAAAAGCATTAAAGCGGTTCTACTCTAAAAGATAATCATGATAATCACGATAGTGTGATCACTCACCTAGAGCCAGACATCGTGGAATTTGAAGTCAAGTGGGCCTTAGGAAGCATCACTACGAACAAAGCTAGTGGAAGTGATGGAATTCCAGTTGAGCTATTTCAAATCTTAAAAGATGTGAAAGTGCTACACTCAATATGCCAGCAAATTTGGAAAACTCAGCAGTGGCCACAGGACTGGAAAAGGTCACTTTTCATTCCAATCCCTAAGAAAGGCAATGCCAAAGAATGTTCAAACTATGCACAATTGCACTCATCTTGCACGCTAGCAAAGTAATGCTCAAAATGATCAAAGCCAGGCTTCAACAATACGTGAACTGTGAATTTCCAGGTGTTCAAGCTGGATTTAGAAAAGGCAGAAGAACCAGAGATCAAATTGCTAACATCCATTAGATCATTGAAAAAGTGAGAGTTTTAGAAAAACATCTGCTTCTGCCTTATTGACTATGCCAAAGCCTTTGACTGTGTGGATCACGACAAACTGTAGAAACTTCTTAAAGAGATGGGAATATCAGACCACCTGATCTGCCTCCTGAGAAATTTGTATGCAGGTCAAGAAGTAACAGTTAGAACTGGACATGGAACAACAGACTGGTTCCAAATTGGGAAAGGAGTACATCAAGGCTGTATATTGTCACCTTGCTTATTTAACTTATATGCGGTGTACATCATGAGAAATCCTGGACTGGATGAAGCACAAGTTGGAATCAAGATTGCTGGGAAAAATATCAATCACCTCAGATATGCAGAAGACACCATACTTATGGCAGAAAGCAAAGAACTAAAGAGTCTGTTGATAAAAGTGAAAGAGGAAAGTGGAAAAGTTGGCTTAAAACTCAACATTCAGAAAATGAAGATCATGGCATCTGGTCCCATCACTTCATGGGAAATAGATGGGGAAACAATGGAAACAGTGACAAACTTTATTTTTTTTGGTCTCCAAAATCACTGCAGATGGTGACTGCAGCCATGAAATTAAAAGATGCTTACTCCTTGGAAGAAAAGTTATGACCACCCTAGATAGCATATTCAAAAGCAGAGACATTACTTTGCCAACAAAGGTCTGTCTAGTCAAAGCTATGGTTTTTCCAGTAGTCATGTATGGATGTCAGAGTTGGACTACAAAAGAAAGCTGAGCGCCGAGGCAATGATGCTTTTGAACTGTGGTGTTGGAGAAGTCTCTTGAGAGTCCCTTGGACAGCAGGGTGATCCAACCAGTCCATCCTAAAGGAAATCAGTTCTGAATATTCATTGGAAGGACTGATGCTGAAGCTGAAACTCCAATACTTTAGCCACCTGATGCAAAGAACTGACTCATTTGAAAAGACCCTGATGCTGGGAAAGATTGAAGGCGGGAGGAGAAGGGGACGACAGAGGATGAGATGGTTGGAAGGCATCACCAACTCAATGGACATGAGTTTGAGTGAACTTCAGGAGTTGGTAACGGGCAGGGAAGACTGGCGTGCTGCAATCCATGGGGTAGCAGAGTCAGACACAACTGAGCGACTGAACTGAACTGAACTCAGAAAGATGTATGTAAATAGGTATTTTGCTTTTCTCAACTCTTACTGAGACAAACTAAACAAAGTGCCTCTGGGTAACAGATAAGGATAACAGGTTAAGATAATGGCAATTTAAAAGTTTTGGCCTTTCTGGTATAGAACACAGAATGAGACATTGAGGACTGAATAATGAATATTTTCTCAAGTCAGATGATTTCCAATTATTTCCTTTCAACAAAATTGGAAAAGGCCCTAATCAAAGTGATAGGTGCCTTAGAATCCCACTGTGTCTTCGGTATACAATTCAGAGGGAGTTCATAGAACTGAATGTCAGCATTTTAGAGAGACTCCTTCCCTTCCTATCTCCTTTTATATGTGAATAAAAGATGTCGGTGGTCACATCTATGAGACAGGAAAATAAGGATAGACATAATTCTAAACATTCTCTCTCTCTTATTGTAATAAATCAGTTCAGTTCAGTTACTCAGTCGTGTCCGACTCTTTGCGACCCCATGGACTGCAGCACACCAGGCTTCCCTGTCCTTCACCAACTCCTGGAGCTTGCTCAAACTCATGTCCATCGAGTCGGTGATGCCATCCAACCATCTCATCCTGTCATTTGTAATAAATAGTCATTCCTGAATATGAGCTAGCGGGGGAAAATATCTCCACCCGTTTCATTGAGATGCATTGAAAATTACTTTTAGTATTATGCTTATATACCAAAAGTTAAAATATATTGATGTTTTGATCAATTGTGTACTATTAATAACTTGTAACCCTTAGATCTGGAAGGATTAAAAATATTTTTTTGTTGTTGTTTTTACATTTAGAGTTTGGTGGCCAGAGGGAAAAATATTCATATGTGTGTTGCAAATGCATAACATAACTTATAAAAAATGTTAAGATAAAATTCTGAGAAGGAAGAGAAATAGAATAGCTGTTCAGGGAGATACAGGAACAATGTAGAATCTTTAGCGTGAAAGAAAAGCTTATTTGTGTCTCTTTAAATGATAGTGGGTGGCAAATTCTAGGGTATTGCTGGGGGGATAACTCCAAGGGATTCATTTAAAATAGTGATGCAACTATTTTCAAACATTCATTTTTATAATATACTATTTAGGGAATTTTTTTTCAATCATTTAATCTTGAAATGATAAAATTAAGTAAGAATGTGTGCAGAGGTGTAGTTTTCATTTTTGGGGAGTATTTGAGTGAAAAAATTTGAAGTCTTCTGACAGTTTCTGAGTGGATGTTAGCAGGCCTGTGAAAGCAAATGGCCATGGCTAGACCCGAGTGTCCCACTGGCCTACTTCTTGAATTGCCTTTGAAGGGCTGCTCAGCTGTGATGTCAGTGGGTCCCACTCAGGGTCATTCAGCCGGAAAGAGAGGGTCAGATCTGCAGGGCACTGTTAGCCAGTATTACCCTCAGATAACTCTGCTTGATTGGTTATTATGACCATTTTTTTCCAAGTATATTTATCCAACATACAGATAGCACTCACTCTGTACCAGCCACTCTTCTAATTGCTTTCCAAATAGTAACTTATTTTAGTCTCGTAAAACCCTGTTAGGTAGATACTGTGATTATCTCCATATTACAGATGAGAAAACTGAGGCACAGAGAGATTAAATGACTTGCTAAATGTCACTTAGCCTATGAATGGCAGAGGGAAATGGTTCTATTCTCTGTACCCATGGTGGACCACCATCAGACTGCTTTCTCCCCAACGTACCTGGTACTTCATACTCATTTTCCTACACCCAACACTTGTCTGGATTACAAGTATGTTGGATTTGCCTGTGAGGATCCAGAGAATCCAGTTTTGAGATGCAAGAGTTGAATTTCAACGGCCTGTTTATTGACGCTGGCTTCCACAGCCATGAATCATGATCTAAATGTCTTATTCAGACAGGAAGACTGGGTAATTAGTATTGCAGGTCACTAGTAAAAGGCCTCAGAAAGCATCAAACCACCCCAAAAACTATTTTTCCTGGCCTCCTCCATACGACCTCATAACTCCAGTTTCAGAGGTTTGGAGTGGGCAAAGCACTCTTATGGTTTCCTTTACATCAGTGAGGAAAACAAATTACCCGGACAGAGCAGTTGAGGGGAGAAACTATTTTTCTGCCATCTGCTCCTGCCTTCCAAATGACTTCCATTGGGTTTGCCATTTGACACAGGGAGAGGGTGTCAAAAAAGGTTGCAAGAACTTGGAGGGTAAAAAGTACGTTAGGAAATTTGCCACTTTGCAAAAGGAAAACCGCTTTAAAAATACAACCCCCTCCTGAAAAAAACCAATCCCCCCTCTCCCCTAGACAACATAACTCTTTTTTAAAAGGTCCTGCATTTAGAGATAGATGGGTATCTGTTACAGTGCTCTCCGGGAAAGCAAAAATTACTTTGGGGGCATCTCTGGGACATTTCAATGTCCTTAATATTATATAGGGCACTGCAGAGCTACAGCTTGTTCTGGGGAGAAAAGCATTGGCTATGAGTTCTGCTAAGAAGGATGCGGGGATCAGCCAGTGCCTACACCACTAACCATCCTTAAATCTGTTAGAGAAATTTCCCAAAGTCTCATTTATTTTTTCCCTGCCTCGTAATTGTCTGAGTTGTTGGGAGCATCGGGAGATAGCACTGAAGTGAAAAACAAGCTTTGGTTTAAAAAGAGTCATGCTAATGTCCGGTACTCTTTGCAGCATTGAAGAGACATGTCTGTGTGTCATGGGGTAGATGATTATTAATATGACCTTGTGCCCTGATTATTCCCTGTCCTCTGTCCTATAAGAAAGAATTAAATAATAAAAAAATTGGGAGATTGAGGACAAGTGTGAGAGGAGAGGATCATCTTTGTGGTCTAAGGTACAGATAGAAGCATGGAAGCGCAGCATTGAATTTTGGACAACTTAGGAATGAGCAGAATTGCTGGGGGGCTAGGAATTGGATCCTCTTGAATTTTCTTTTCAAAGATGCAAATCAGAGATTTAAAATATACTTTAAAAATCTCCTGGGGCTTCCCTGGCGGCGGGAGTGGTAAAGAATCTGCCTACCAGTGGAGGAGATGTAAGAGACAGGGGTTCAATCCATGGGTCAGGAAGATCCCCTGGAGGAGGGCATGGCAAACCACTCCAGTATTCTTGTCTGGAGAATCCCATGAACAGAGGAGCCTGGCAGGCTGCAGTCCATAGGGCCACAAAGAGTCGGACATGACTGAAGCGACTTAGCATGCATGCATGCAGGGCTATTTTGACTGGGCTTTGGATGTGTCCTTGTGTTGAAATTGGATTGGCCACTTGGAGTTAGAGCTGCAGGAAAATCAGGAGAAGAATCTTAGCAACAATTAAGAACACATTTTCCACTGAGGCATTTTTAGGGTTCCAGAGCATAGATGGTTACTGCTCACATTGAGCTATCTTTGTACTGAAAAAAAATGGATAGAAAATAGATGACGTCATTGCTATGGTCTGAATATATGCACACCCCATTCATTGGTTACATTCAAACCCTCAGGGTGATTGTATTAGGAGGTGGTCTGTTTCCAAACCAGTGAGGTTGTGAGGGTTAAATGAGGTCTGGGAAATTCATCGATGCCAGCATGTTCCACATTATAGATATTCAACAAATGTTTATTAACTCAGAATTATAGATTAAAATTCAAATGTAAATGCATTTTGTTACAGTAGGGGCCCTAAATGTTTAAAATTGGTGGCACAATACATTAAAAATACATTAATTATTTCATTTCAGCCTTACCACAACCTGTATCAGCTGCTTTTTTATTTAATGAATGAGGGGCAAAGTGCTTAAATGTGTTGCTTAAGGTCCCACATCTAATAGTAAGTAGTATTGGCAGCGTTCAGACTCAAGGCTTCTGACTCTCCAAGGTCAGTGCTCTTTTTGCATCATCATTTATTACAGGCTGAACTGGGTTCCCCCTCAAATTCACATGTGGAAGTCTTGACCCCCAGTGCCTCAGAATGCCACTGTGTTAGGAGACAGGGCCTTAACAGAGGAAACAAGTTTAAGTGAGGCCATCAGGGTGGGCGCTAACACAAACTGACTGGTGTTCTTATAAGAAGAGGACGGTGAGACACCAGAAGAAAGGTCACGGGAAGACAGTGAGAAGGTGGCTGCCTGCACACCAAGGGGAGGGCCCCCAGGAGAAACCAAGGCTGCCAACACCTTGATCCTGGGCTTCAAGCCTCCAGAACTGTGAAAAACACATTTCTGTTGTATAAACCACCCAGTCTGTGAAATTTCATTAATGGTGGTCTTGGCATGACACCCATCTTATTTCTGTGCTGGAAATATCAATGGCTTCCACTGATTGTAAGTAAAGTCTAATTCCTTAGCCTGGCATTAGGTCCGTAGGACTCTTCTGACTTCTCCAGCCTACTATCCTTACTTCATTAAGTTTAAAATCGTCTTATATCCTGGTATCATCTCTACTTCTTTGGTAATGTTGTTTCCTTTCTATATCTAGGGGCTGAACTCTTTCTGGGTCTTCAAGGCCTGATCAAAGACCCCCGTGTCCCTGATCTTCCCCCCTTACTTTGCTTCTGGAAATCTTGTAATTAAGGTCAGGCTAACATGCAGCCTCTAGAGGCTGATGACCTGGGTTTTGAATTCTAGTTCTGTGCTCTGTGACCTTGGACAAGTTACTTAGGCTTTCGAAGCCTTATCGTTTTCCCTGTGCATGGGAATAACAGTAGTACCAGGGAAATTCTGAAGAATAAGAAAGATAATGCCTGTAAACTCCATTGTGAGTATGCTTCCTCCTACACCAGTGTAAATGTCCAAGGTAGATAATTTATTTCTTTATTACTTGGGTTTTATTATTCTTAATATTTCTCATGAATTCTTATTCTTTTTAAATTTTTCTTATTTTTTAAGGCTTTCATATTTTATCTCTACTAATCTAAAAGCACTTGGGTCTTTTCTGTAAACTTTTAAATTTTGTTGAAAATTCTGATTATTGGTCATGCATGCCCATTGTAAAAATTTCACTTAAACAGAAAAAAAAGAGGGAAAAAAAAATCACTTGTAATTTTGCCAACCAGAATATCTACTAACATTCTATGTATCCTTCCATTTTTTTTTCTGTGTGTAAATACATGGTTTTGCAATAAAAATGTGATCATATTAGATATATGGCTTGTATAAAGTGCTTTTTTCTCATAAGGGTAGGTATATGTCCCTCGGTCCATATTAGCAAATGTAGTCTGCCTCAGGGGTTCACCTTGGTGGCTTGCCCTGGTCCAGTGTATAGGTATGTTTTGTTTGGTTTGCATAGTTTAAAAAATTTAGCCAACTTAAATCAGGATATTTTACAAAAAAGGTACATTTTCCTGGTTTGGAAAATGTGAAGCTCCAGACACACTGGGGCTGGGTTTCAGGAAGCCAGTCACTGGCTTAGAACTGAGTAGTGCTGCTGCAGCGTACTCCTGGCCCACGCAGATCCTTGATCTACATCAGCGATGGGGATGGATAATGTAGCATTTTCTGGCTATTTGTGAACACAGCTATTCTCCTCAACTACAACAAGCAATCTGAGGGTTCAACCTAGTTTACTGTATCTTTAACCCTAGACCCTCAGTGCCTGTCACTTACTTAGCTCTTAATAATTCTGTGACATTAATATGTGAGTGAATGGACTCATTTGTGACATTTCACACATCCATATCACTCTTGGAGTGCATGGAGGACTCAGGATCCCACCAGAGCATTGGGCTTCTTTTGTCCCTTGGAGTGTCTCCCGCAGCTGGACTCAAAGGAGGGCTCCATCCACACTGGTAAGTTTGCGGACCCTGACATCTTTCTTCCAGGTTGGGGCGGAGGGGCTTGAACATTTTAAAAAGGCAACACATAGTAATCACTTCATTTCCTACCCAGATGCAGCCAGCTCTTTAGTGGAAGATGACAGCTCTTGAACAGTACCCGTGAGCCTTTCACAACATCTGACGTTGGAAGAGAGTAAAGCAAAGAACTCTGCCATCATCTACTGGTGGTTGCGCTTGCTTCTTTTGTTTCTCTTCGCTGTCTTTTAAGCACCAAGTGTGTCTCCTAGGAGCCGTGGGGTGCACCCTGCCTGAGTTCCTTGTGGGTGTTGGCGCTCAAATTAGAGGCTGGATTTCGGGGACAGCTGGAACGCTTCTTTGCTGCTCCACCCTGCAGGCAGCACGTGAGGCCCAACCACGAGATGTGAGGCAGGCCCCTTTAATCCTACACCAGAGTCTTAGCTTCCAAAACCCGATCCTCCAAAATTTGGACTTATATAACTTATTTGTTTATTTTTAAGCCAGTCCTGTCCAAGTTGAGAACACTTAAGACTCCCTTTTAGAGCAAATTTGGAACCCAACATTATCATTAACTAAATCTGCAAGCAACGGTTCTGTTAAAATACCAAGCGGTGCAGTTCTGAGGACTTTTATCGTCATGTTGCCCGTGGAATCACATTGTGTGGTGGTTTCTCTGAAAATCATCCTTGGGATTCTCTCTCTCTCCTCCACTCTCTCTCTCCTCTCTCCTTCTGTCCCTCTCTCTCGTAAACCATGGCCTGAGTTAAGGGAGGTGGCGAGTGGGGGGATGCTGTCGCTAAGATTTCCTGCTGTGTAGGAATCCCTTTCATTTGGATTTCAACAAGGGACCAGGTCATTCTTGTGTAACTGACCATTGTGGTTCTCCAACTAGGTCAGCTGGTGGGGCCTCTGGAAACCATAGCCTTTTGTAGAGCATGGTAAAGCAGAAAACATGATAAGATAACATATCTTTGGATCAAATTAGATGCTGTTTTATATTAGATTCTAGACTTGAGGGAACAGGTGCCAAAAATCTGATAAAAACATATGTGAAACCAAGGATTTACTGTATAGCACAGGGAACTCAACAAGGACTTACTGTATAGTACAGAAAACCTATACTCAACATCTTGCAATAACCTGAATGGAGAAGAATCTGAAATATATATATAAATCTCTTTGCTGTACGCCAGAAACTAACACAACATTTTAAATCAACTATACATAGGACACGACTTAGCGACTAAACAACAACAATAGTTCAATAACAGTTAAGAAACAAAGTACGTGAATATGTTCACTGATATGTGGTTTCAATTAGCGACAACACTGGAAACATTCTAAATGTTTAACAAGAGGAGAATAATTAAATTACCTATGACCATTTTCAACGATCTATTAAGGATTCATCAAAAGTTTTAAAGATCCTTCAGAGAGCCTTTAACAGTGTTGAGAGAAGTGTCTAGGTTAAAAAGAGTAGAAATAAAGTCACCTATGAAGTCTGAGATCAGTTATATTTATCGTATGGACAGAGATCCTTAGAAAATACACCACAATTTTAGGACAGGTTTTAGCTCTGCATGATGCAATGATGGGTAGTTTTTATTGTTTGTTTAGCCTTTTCAGCATTTTCAAACGTTTCTACAGTGAGCGTTTATTGCTTTGATTGTCAGGAAATAAAATGATTATAAGGTAGTCAACTTCCTGGTGGTAATGGATTTGGGTCCACATTTTCTTTCAATACCATTTTTTTTTTTAACCCTTACTTCACTTTATCTGCCACAGCTCCTCCAGTGAGGATCTGGAGGAAAAACCGAGACTTAGGTGAGGGAGGACTGGGCGATGTTCTGCTACACACAGAGCCGCAGCAATTTTCCTTGGGACCAGAGGTTCGTGGGCACCTATGAGCTACATGCGTTCTGTCTGGAATCCTGTCTGCAGATTCACAGAAACTAAGAAAGAAACGAGGCTGAAAGAGCCTTGCATCTGCTGATGGATCTCATCTTCAGATTAAAAAGAGTTCTAGCAGGACAGCCCTTCCCTCTTCTTATCCCCACAGCCCCTGCTCCCCTAAAACAATGTTAATGAAAGTGAAGACAGATGTTTTCAAGTTGTGGTGAGGCAGCCTGGTCCAAGCAAGGTGACTGGACTCCACACGCTGAGCTTTGTAGGTTGTCCGGCCAAGAGACGACTGGTTTATTCCTTGGGCCAGCCAGTTTCTTCAGGCCTGTGGGTTTCCTCCATGTGTTAAATGGATGTAACACAACTCAAAGCTTCTCTTGGAGCTGTTTCCCATGACCTCATCTCCCACTGCCTATACACATGGGGTGAAGTGCTCCCTTCAGGCACTGAAGGGTGGTATTGAAGGAGGACTTGAGCTGGGACTGAGAACAAGTCTTAGGAGCATTTTTAGGAAAGGAGACGAGTCTTCAGCTACCAAGCGTGGCCATAGTTGGGTTCATTACATCCACATACTGTTTATTGAGTGATTGTCTACATCTTGAGCCAGGCATCCAAGAATTCCCCCAGATTCTTAGAGAAGCCTCAGTTTCCTCCATTAGCATCCCAGCCGTCCTTTTCATTAAAGGCTTGGATCCCTATTTGGTGTGGGACCAGTACTAGTCTTGAAATTGATGAGTCTGGGTTGAAATCTCACCTCTGTCACCTGCAAGTACTGTGGCTTCAGGCAAGTTACTTAATCTCTCAAAGGCTTATTTTCCCCACATTTAAAGTAAGAATAATAATGCCAGCCTCATGCGTTTTTTATTTACTTACTTACTGATTTATTTTTCGCTGTGCTGGGTCTTCATTGTCTCTACTTGCGGTCCGAGGGCTTTTTACTGCTGTGACTTCTCTTGTTGCCGAGCACAGGCTCTAGGCTGTGGGCTTCAAGAGTTGCAGTAGTGGCTTCATGCTCTGAGGCACGTGGAATCTTCTGCAAGTAGGGATTGAACCTGTGTCCCCCACATCGGCAGGCTGACTTAACCACTGGACCACCTAGGAAGTCCCTGAGGTTGTTTTAGAGCGGGGTTGCTAAATTTCGCAAATAAAAATATAGACATCCAGTTAAATTGGAATGTCAGATGAATGAAAATACTATTTTAGTATTAGTATATCCTAAATATTGCACAGGATATTCTTATTACTAAAAAAATCATTTGTTTCTTATTTTACGTTCCAACTTACCTGAGTGTTCTGCGTTTTACCTAACAATCCTATTCCTGTGGCTGAAATAAAGGGATTTATCTGAAAGCCCCTGCCCATGCCTCAGTGAATACTCTTTCCTCTGTACCTTTCTCTCCCAGGGAGGGCCCTGTGATTATGCTTCCCTTTTCCATGATAGGAGACGTAAAGACTGTGACCAGGTTGGTGGAAAGAAGGTGACCGTGATCAGTTAGATGAGGACATCTCCACGGGAGGAGTAAGAGAGGAGAGAGGACATGCAGGCTGGTATGAACTATTTGTTGTCATTTCGTTGTTCAGTTGTGTCTGACTCTTTGCAACCCCATGGACTGCAGCACACCAGGCTTCCCTGTCCTTCACCATCTCCCGGAGTTTGCTCAAATTCGTGAGCTAAGACTCTAGCAAATAGTGTCCCTTGGTCGTGTGTGCCTTGAGATGCTCCACCTGTTCTCTGCAAGGCTGACAATGGAGGTGACACATGGGGTCATGAGGCACCCAGACGGAGATGCTGACCCCAGGGAAACCCCAGCTAGCCATGACCATTCATAGGCTTCAAAGGCCAACTGCTGTGCTAGACAGAGGGACTTTCCTGGAGGTGATTTTTACAGAGAAGGGGTAAAGAGGACTGGGTGCCCCAGAGGCCTTACTGAGATTCTGGGGAAATCCGGGGCACAAGCTGGCACCGCCTGTCCTTCTGCTCCTTTCTATGGGTCTTCCCCAAGCTCCCCCACCCCAAACTTGAATCCCGTCTGACTTCAGCCCCCTCGGCTCGTGGGGTGCAGATGGACAGGTGGCAAGTCACCCTCTGGTCTTTGTGTGCATCACAGGCTGCTGCAGGGCCCCCAGAACCTCAGGGTGTCATTGTCCTATTCTGACCATCGAATTCCGGGTGAGGAACCCAGCTGTCGTCGGCTTCAGGGAATTTTTCCACCAGGATTGAAATCGGGGCCAAGAAAGCGGGGGCATGCAGAAGGCATTCTTTCTCCTATTCAGATGTGCTTTCTCTTTAGTTGGGATATTAGAAAATGCTGTTTTCACCCAGAGTCCTAGATGAAAGTGTTGAATTTCATTACAGTGAGAAAACACAGGAAGAGATTCTCATTTCTGCCATGTTTCCACCCTCATCCCTCCTTTTAAAATTTAGACATTTTAATATATATTATTTAAAGTTAACAAAATTAAATTAATTCAAGCCATGCCCAGTCGGGGTGGGAGTGGGAGAAAAAGAAAAATTTTAAAGGGAAACCTCTGTTTCTAGTCTCTACTTAAGTATCACAGTCATCTTGTTACTTTTATTTTGGAAGAGCAGAAGTAATATTTGACTATTACTTTCTAAATAGTTTTCCTTTCACTTAATATACTTTCTAAAATTTTTATTCATTCTAAGGAAAACCATCTTAAATTTTTAAAATTTCATTTTTATTTTTTATCAAAGTACAGTTGATTTACAATGTTGTCCCAGTCTCTGCTGTATGGCAAAGTGACTCATACATGCATTCTTTTAAAAATATTCTTTTCCATTATGGTTTATCCCAGGAGATTGAATATAGTTCCCTGTGCTACACTGTAGGACCTTGATGTTTATTTATTCTAAACGTAATAGTTTGCATATACCAACCCCAAAGTGTGTTAGTTGCTCAGTCATGTCTGACTCTTTGCTCCTCTGTCCATGGGATTTTCCAGGCAAGGATACTGGAGTGGGTTGCCATTTCCTTCTCCAACCAACCCCAAATTCCTCCCCAAATTCCAGTCTACCCCTCTCCCTCCCCCTCATGGCAATCACAAGTCTGTTCTCTATATCTGTGAGTACGTTAAAGAATATCTTTAAAATGTAGCATTTGATATATATATTTCCTCCCTATCATGTGAATATAAACATATGCTATTAAAAATTTAATATACTCATCTGTGTATCATTTAAAACTCTTTCAGGAACACAGTTCTTGAACAACTTCATGAAGTTATTTGAAGTCAGAAGTTCCTGTTATCATCTGGGTAACAATAGGCAGATTTAGTGAAAGGTTTACTCCATTCTGGAACATGGACGTTCTAGGTATTTAGTCCTCCCAGGAACACTAGGGTATTTTTTTGTTCGCCCCATTTTACGGATAAGAAAACTGAGTCTAAGAGAGGTAAAGTCAAGGTCATAGCACTGGTAAATGGAAGTCAGATTCAAATCAGAGCAGTTTGAGTACAGTCCGTGCAATCACCTCTCTCTCTAACCTTTTAGGAAAACAAACAAACCCAACAGGTATTGATACCACCACTTGGCAGGAAAACAGCAGGCAATAGTTCTGTTGAAAGAGTTCATTCAGAACGAAAGGGTAAGAGTGTCCTTCCCGCAACTTTTAATGCATTGCATGCAGTTTCCAACTTGCAGAGGTTGGATTCTAAACGTTGATTTAAAAGCGGTTTCACCATTCCCTTGCTCTCTGCTCCAAGGCACTTTGTACACACCTCTCCTATTACACTCAGCATCTTGTCCCTTGGGAGCTTACAGTTCTCTCCCTGACAGGGCTCCCGGCTGCTCAAAGCCAGGGACCTGGCCTTGTATTTCCTTTGGTATTCTCAGCACCCAGCACAGCGCCCAGCCCTCGGAGACCCAAAGTGTACGTATTGTATTAAATTGCAAGTCATTTGTTTGGAACTCAGTACACATTTCCCAAAAGAAATGCATTACAAACAGGAGTGGAAGGGTTATGTTTCCAACCATCCCACAAGAGTTTATTTAACCTTTCTCTCGTCTACCAAAAGTACGAAGTTATCTGGAGCCGTGGGTGGGGCGAGAGGTGGGCTTGGTAGAGACAGGGAGATAGAAGTCTTCCTCCCCTTTCCTAGGTCAGACCTAGATGAAATGTCACGTGGATTGGAGTTCATCTTTGACTCCCTCCAATCTGCTTTTCTATCTCTCCCATCTATCGGTCATTTCTGTCTCCAGGATTTCTACTCAGTATCCAGCTGTGGTCCCTTGCCCAGGTCTTCCCTTTTCTTCCCCAAATAACCTACTTGACCCTCTTCACCAGTCAAAATTCCTGTTTCCTGAATGCAAGTGAGCATGGTGGTTGTCCAGGAGGAAATTCACAGATTAGCAAGAATTAACTCAATTATTGCTAGTCTATGAATGATAGGCCCTAACATCCCTCCACTGCCACCTCACCCTCACGTGCCACCAGTGCTAAGCACGTGGCTGTTTATAGCACAGTAGTTAAGATTATAGGATTTAGAGACAGATTTGAATACTGGTTCTACCTCAAAGTTATATGGGCTAGGGAAAGTAAGTTCTCTACACCTCAGTTGTTGCATCTGTAAAATGAGAATAACTATAGTTATATTTTTTTCTTTTGTCTGCACCATGTGGCTTGCAGGATCTTAGTTCCCAGACTAGGGATTGAACCCCCACCCTCCATAGTGAAAGTACCGAGTTCTAACCACTGGACTGCCAGGGAATACCTGAGAGCTATTAATAAAAGTCTTTTTAAATTTTAAATTAATTTATTTTTTAATTGAAGGATAATTGCTTTATAGAGTTGTGTTGGTTTCTGCCAAACACCAACATGAATCATCCATAGGTATTCATATTTCCCCTCCCTTTTGAACCTCCCTCCCACCTCCCACCCCATCCTACTTCCTCTAGGTTGTTACAGAGCCTTGGTTTGAGTTCTCTGAGTCATACAGCAAATTCCCATTGGCTATCTATTTTACATATGTTAATAGAAGAGAGCTACAAATAATCCTTTAAAAACATTTAGTGTTATATCACTTATCAGGCACAGTGCTAAGGACTTTTAGTTCATTGATTGACTTTATCTTCCCAACAATCCCGTGAGGTAGATACTTGATTATTAACTGTTATAAAGGAGAGTGACTCTTGAAAGTGGTAAATTAATTATTATTTATTCTCTGCCTTCCTTTCTTCCAAAAAGGTTTTAAGACAACATGCTACATTGATAACATTTCTGGCAGAATGGATGGGAGAAGACCTTCCTGGGAGGAGATTTTTCAAGGCAAAGGGAGCAGGGACTGCTGTCAGAGATCATCCATGGCTGAAAATGTATCCTGAGAGTCCATTCCATTATGTAGTTCCTGTTTCCACAACTTCTTCCCTTCCTCTGCCTCTGAATGTGCCGAATCTGCAAGTGGTCCAAGTTTTTTCTCTAGCCCCTTTCTTTCTTTTTTAATTTTTTTACACAGCCAGTGACAGCTGCAAGGTGGTGGGGGCCGGGCGGATGGCAGCAGCTGTTTGTATGTATGGGATCTCTGTAGTCTTTCTTTGTGAGTCAGGGGCTGTCTGTATATCACCCGCTACCACCTGGCAAGACATTTCGTTCCATGTATGTTGTTTAAATGTTTCCTGGATGATATCATAAACACAGAAGGAGGGGGGACCTTCAGATACGGATTTCCAGCCCTTTACTTCCCGACGCAGGAACATCCTAGGGCGATTTTCTCCTCTAGCTCAGCAGACAGCTTGCAATTTGCTCCCTGGTCCTTCCCATTTACCAGACAGAGATTTTAATGCCAGTGGGGCAGGCATCTGAACAGAAGCCACAGTGTAGTCCTGGAGAACACCGAGCAGAAGCCGAAGGCAGAGGCAGGTGGCAGGCTTGCCCCACGGCCCCTCACTGGGGTCCTGGTGACTGAGTGCCTTCCCTTCTCTGGGTCTCAGTTTCCTCTTCAGTCAAGCAAGCAGGATGAGCTGAACTCTCTCTGGTCCCTTCTGAGCTTTCAGACTCTTTGATTCTTTGATAAACTACCCAGGACAGAGAGCTGATCATCCTTGGTAATCTTGCCCTTGGGGTGCACAGTCTGTTGTGACCCATGTAAGCCTGTTCAAATGTTTCCTCATCCTTAAAATTAAGCAATTTCCCCTTATGTTAACCAAACATTTCTTGTAATTTGATTGTAATTTGAGGTTTTTTTCTTTTTTTTTGGTTGTCATTGTTATTAGGACTTCTAAAAATATAGGAAGAATTCTACCCTGTACTCCTATTAGGGTGATACCTTTGTTATACATATACTGACATATTTGTTCTAACCTAGGTGATTAGTTTTCAAAGACTTAATAGCAATAGGATTCTATTTTTATACGACATTTATATTTAAAAGCTGGGTTTCCCTTGTAGCTCAGATGGCAAAGAACCTGCTTCTGCAAAGCAGGAGACGGGTTTGATCCTTGTGTTGGGAAGATCCCCTGGAGAAGGGAATGGCAACCCACTCCAGTATTCTTGCCTACAGAATTCCATGGACAGACCATGGGATCACAAAAAGTGGACACGACTGAGTAACTAATACACATGTTTAAAAGCTATTTCACATATGTAATTTCATTTGAACCTCAAACTAAAAGTAAGAAGAGAAATTGTAGTCATTTTTATAAGTGAAGAGTTTCAGGATAAATAAATACAAATTCCTTGAATAATATTTCATCTTACAGTTACTAAGTGAAAGAGTCAGGATCCAAACCCAGGTCTTTACTCAGAGTCTAGTGCTCAGGCAATGAGAACTCATATTAATTTACAGCAGTACCACCAGCTAGCTCCCCTTGCTTGAGTTTCTTCTGTGTCCTGGGTACCCTACTATGTGCGTGCATACATGCTCTTTTGCTTCATTTGTGTCGGACTCTTTGTGACCCCATGGACTGTAGCTCACCAGGCCCCTCTGTCCATGGGGATTCTCCAGGCAAGAACACTGGAGTGTGTTGCCATGCCCTCCTCCAGGGGATCTTCCCGACCCAGGGATTGAACCCGTGTTACTTGTGTCTTCTGCGTTGGCAGGCAGGTTCTTTACCACTAGTGCCACCTGGGATGCCCAGGTGCTCTGCTTCCATCTCAAATCCTGGAGACAACTATGCAATAGAAGTATTATCACACTTGGCTGAGAGATGAAACAATTGAAGTTAGGAGAAATCAAGCTTGCTAATGTGCACTGAAAGCAAAATTCAAATCCAAGCCCAGTCTTTTGACAGTGCCTCCTTTCACTTAAATATGCATCGCCTCTTGAGAGTCCCTTGGACTGCAAGGAGATCCAACCAGTCCATTCTGAAGGAGATCAGCCCTGGGATTTCTTTGGAAGGAATGATGCTAAAGCTGAAACTCCAGTACTTTGGCCACCTCATGAGAAGAGTTGACTCATTGGAAAAGACCCTGATGCTGGGAGGGATTGAGGGCAGGAGGAGAAGGGGACGACTGAGGATGAGATGGCTGGATGGCATCACTGACTCGATGGATGTGAGTCTGAGTGAACTCTGGGAGTTGGTGATGGACAGGGAGGCCTGGCGTGCTGCGATTCATGGGGTCACAAAGAGTTGGACACAACTGAGTAACTGAACTGAACTGAAAAGGAGGCCTAATATAGTTTAATTTTCAGAATTTTTTTTAGGCTACACGAATTAAGGTTCCATGAAAGTACAGTTAACGGAAATGACCAATTGTTTGAATCCCATTCAGCCAACTGGAATTTGTCAGTTGCCCTTAATTTCTCCTGTAATACAGCAGTCTGTGTCTTGGTCTTTCTTTTCTAGATTTTCTCTTATTTATTTCAAACAATATTTTTATTACTTTCTTTCCTGCATTCTCTTAAAATATCTCTTTTTAAGAGACTGGCATTTAAAGTGAGCATGGCATTCTTAGTTAGAACTTGGATGATGACCAGTAGAAGAATGAGACTCGAGCTTCTTCCTCTTTCCCTGCCTCTTTCCGGTTTATATGTCCCAAGATCATTTTAAGTTTATTTGTAATCTGTTTTCCTGACAATTTCACCTAAGCCTTGCCCATTCTATATCTGCATAATTCATTGCCTATTCCTAAACACTGCAACTTCTTTTATGAAATGGGGATAATGTGTACAGTGTGAGGAATAGAGTCAATAATTATGTAATATCCTGTATGGTGACAGATGGTAACTAGATTTATTAGGGCGATCATTTTGAAATGTTTAAAAGTATTGAATTACTATGTTATATAACAGGAACTAACATAATGCTGTCGGTCAGTTTATATTTCAAAAACAAACTCATAGAAAAAGAGATCAGATTTGTGGTTGGGGAAGGGGATGGACTGAAGACAATTAAGAGGTACAAACTTCCAGTTAGAAGATAAATGAATAAGCACTAGGGATGTCATGGACAATAAGATAAATATAATTTACACTGTTGTATGTGACATATCAAAGTTGTTAACTGTTCTCATCACTAGGAAAAAAATTTTTTATATTTCTTTAACATTGCATCTAAATGAAATGATGGATGTTCACTAAACTGTTTGTGGTCATCATTTTATGATAGGTAAGGCAAATCATTATGCTGTACACTGTAAACTCACACAGTGCTGTATGTCAATTGCAGTATATGATTCCTGTCTTATTCACACTTCATAGATTTGGTGATGTTCAATCAAACAGTGTGTAGGGAAAGCACTTGGGAAAGTATAAAGAACCGTGGGCATGGAGAATTATAGTATATTTTGCTTTTGAAAAACTTAATCTATAGAAATGGAGCTAAATGGATTGTTCGGGGAAATGAAGATTTGAATGTTCTGGATTTATTAGTTTTATGTTGTATATAATAATTATATAGAATAATTTAATATATCACTAAATCATTTTAAAGGAAAGGCTTTGTATGCATTATTTAGAGAACTGTCCTTTTCTGATCATAGACTGATATGTAGGGGTTATTCAAACAGAAGATTGATGCCTTCTGTGCTTCTCCCCATACCTCCCGGCTTTTCCAAAGTTTTCTGCCTGTAGTCTCTGAGCTACTCGCCTACAAGCCCCACACCTGGTACTGTTATGCACCTGTGTTAGCTTTCCTTTAAAGTCCCCACGTTTCCTGGTATTAAGGAAACCTTTTAAAATGTTAACTCTTTCCATGTAGTTCCACAATAATAATGAATTTCTGGCATCCATTGACTGAGGAAATACTCAGTGACAGTAGGACATTACAAACCCAGAAAACCCTTTAAATGGATTTATATTTAATCGATTACAACTGCATCCAAATGCTTTTGAAAAATACACAGACATATCTAAGACATTATTCTACTAGGCATGCGTATGAACACTCAGCAGATATTTGTCACATAAAAACTTGGATAAGAAGAGGATGAAAATGTGCAGGTAATGCTTGTGTTATCTGTGGATTTGTGACCCTTTTGTTATAACTCCATCCCCAATCCCTGCCCTGGGGCCCAGAGCTCAGAAACCCCTCACCCAGTATACAGTAGGCACTCAGTTGTCTCAACTAGATTATAATTTTGAGGATAGCAAGGAAATTGTAGGCCCTTCTGTATCTCCAGCAGAACTCAACATTGTACTGAGAGAAAGCTGCCCACTTTCAAATAAACCCGATTAGCATCAGCTACCAACAGAGGTATTTCTGGAGGACCTTATTAAAAGGAAGCTTCTAAAATTTAAACCACCTAGAAGGAATAGGTTTTTGATTCCAGAAAACTTGTGTTTCTCTGCTAGGGTAAGTGAAAGTAAGTACGGAGTTAGAAAAGCATGAGAAGAGGGGGCAGGGCCTGTGAAGCAGAGCTGCTTGCTCAAAGGCAGGGAGAACATAGAAACCTCATCCTCTGAAGCTAGGCTCAGCCTCTGCTAAGTAGTCTCAGGCCGCATCAGAGAGGAGGTGACCAGAACACTCGGTGGTGACTGAAGTGGCAGACGAGAGGCCTAGTTCACCATGTCTTGAAGTGGCAGTGGCCAAAGGCGATTTATGGATCCATAAATCACAAGCTAAAGCAGAGTAAATACTGTCAAGGGCAGTGTGACATCAAGAATTCATGAGAGGATTCACTCACCTCGACAATGCTGGATAGAGCAGTCCGATCATGTTGAAGAGAAACTCTTAACACAGGTTCTTGGAGGCTCAAATGACGTGAAAGGCTGCAGAGAGAGCCTCGGGCACCCTGACTCTGGTGCCCACTTCACCTTGCAGCAAAGGAAGTGAAAGTGTCAAAATGAAGAGAAGAAAGTCAACATTCTGTCTAAGGGGAAAAATGCAGACACAGGCGTTTTTCTTTTTTTCTTTTTATGGGGTGGAGGGTTCGGAAGTTCTCTGGTTGAAGAGGAATCTGTAAAGGGAAACAAGAAATAATCTTTCCTAGTTCTTGTTTTTCCTGGGTTTATCCTGAAATCTGAGGCATGATTTTTATATATAAATATAAGCTGCAAAACAAATTGCCAATGGGATATGGGAGAGAAATGATGTTACAGCTGCTTTAGGTTAATTTGATTTTCTTTCATGTTTCAGAGCTGCCGTGATATTCCTGACCTCGGTGATTTCTGCTGAATTGAAATTGGGTAAAATGGATTCCCCCAGGCCTAGACAGAGCCTTAACCATAGAACTGTAAGGAAAATAGCACTGAATTGTAAAACATAATTGACATTGAACTTGTGACTTACTGAAGAAAAGGAATGAATGAATGAACAGGGGGGTCTTGGTGAAGAACATTCTCTGGCCCTTTCTAACTCCTCTTAAGTAACGTCATGCAGACCATGGACCAGTTGACCTTGCGACCAAGGCGAGCAAGTGACCAGCTTGTCCCAGGCTTTGTCAGCTTTCGCATGGAACGTCCCGCATCCTGGCAAACCCCTGATACGGGTATACTGGGACGGTGGTTACCCTGGGCCTCTGTGACCCTTGCTGTCTTCCAGGGCACACTAACGATCAACCCCTAGGGCCTTGAGCTGCCCTGTCCTGCATATCTCACTCCATCTTATCCACTGGGAGTTGTGGTGTGTCGCAGATACTAATGATCCTTTTTGCCAATTTATCTTCCCTTATCACCTCCTTCCTTATTGGTGAAGCCCTGATTTTATCCTTTTGTTCACCTACTGAGTGGCTGTGTGACCATAATCCCAGTTCATCAAGATTGGGGGGTGGGGGGTGGATCTTGATTAATCTAAGCCAAGCATGCAATTTTAGTCTCCTCGTCAGAGACTGAGTTAGCCGGGGACCATGTTATGCACTGGTGTGGTATTACCAGTTGTTAAAACTTTGAAATGCTCTGCAGTGGTTGGTACAGAGATGTTGCCCAAGTGCCCTGGCTCCTGCCCCAGGATTCCTGTGGTAAACTTCCCTGTTTCAGCTACTGAAGGGTTAATGTCTAGCAATACCATAGGTTTCCCTGGTGACTCAGTTGGTAAAGAATCCACCTGCAATGCCGGAGAGCCTTGGGTTGGGAAGATCCCTAGGAGGAGGAAATGGCAACCCACTCCAGTATTCTGGCCTGGAGAATCCCATGGACAGAGGAGCCTGGCGGGCTACAGTCCATGGGGTTGCAACAAGCGGACACGACTGAGTGACTAAACCACCACCACCAACACCATGGGGGCTTCCTGGACCCTAGCTCCAGGTCTCCTGCTTGGTTGGTTCATTGCCCTTTCCTTCGTGTGTTATTAATATTTATTTTGTAGAATATCTTGCCTGTGAAGTGAAGTAAAGTGAAAGTCGCTCAGTTGTCTCCATTCTTTGTGACCCCACGGACTGCATAGTCCATAGAATTCTCCAGGCCAAAATACTGGAGTGGGTAGCCTTTCCCTTCTCCAGGGGATCTTCCCAACCCAGGGATAGAACCCAGGTCTCCTGCATTGCAGGCAGATTCTTTACCAGCTGAGCCACAAGGGAAGCCCAAGAATACTGGAGTGGGTAGCCTATCCCTTCTCAAGCGGATCTTCCTGACCCAGGAATTGAACTGGGGTCTCCTCCATCGCACATGGATTCTTTACCAACTGAGCTATGAGGGAAGCCCCATCTTGCCTGTATGTGAGCTACTTCTGGTGACAGGTGTCAACACTAAGAACTTTACCCACCTTTTTTTTTTGACTGTGCCACACAGCGTGCGGTATCTTCGTTCCCCAACCAGGGATTGAACGCGTGTCACCTCCATTAGAAGTGCAGAGTCTGAACCACTGGACCACCAGGAAAGTCCCCCCACTTTCCTAAGTGGACCCAGTGGCTGCCACCAGGGTCCAGGGTCCAGGTTCGTCGGTCATGGCATGGTCTCAGTGCGGATGTCCACGGCAGCAGGTACCGTGTTCGGTGCCAGCCCAGGTCTACCGCAGGATTCTGGCCATAGCCTATAAACCTCAGAGTGCCTTGGTTTTTCAGAGAATACAACCTTTTAGTCAATTCCTTTTCAGCTTCCATCACTACGCAAGTTAGCTTTCGTATGTACCATGCCACCTGAAACTTAGTGTTGTAGAACAGTAACCATTTATCTAGCTGTGGGTCATCAATCTGGACTTGGCTTAGCCGGGTTCAGCCATGGATCTGCAGTCAACTACTGGAGTGGCTGAGACGGGCTGACCTGGAGTGACCTCAGCTTCATTCCATTGGTCAAAGCAAGTCACAAGCACAGGCCAGATTCAAGGGCTGGAAAAATAGTCTCTGCTTCTTGGGAGAGTAGATACAGAGAGAGGAGTCAATTACCACAGTCATCTGGAGCTTGTTCTTGGTACTCCAACCGGCACAAGGTGGAAGATCAGGGCCAGGGAAACAGAAGGAAGCCCCTTCTCCTCTGCAGACTCGGGGCACTGCAGGGGAACAAGTGGATCTGTCTAAGCCGTCCCAAGTCTGGGAGCAAAGCCTGGCTTGAGGAGATGCATGTGAGGAAGGCTGTGAATTACCATCAGGCTCTACTTAGATTTTCTCGCCTTTAAATGCGGTGGTACATGATTCATTCACACTCTTTTCCCTTCCACCCTGGAAATCAGGACTGTTCTAGCTGACAGCTCCTCCATTCAGCAACACACAGTAGAGTGAGAACTAAACTGATGTCGTTTGAAAGTCAAGACTGCTCAAACCGAGGTTTGAGGTTGTTGGTCACTGCATCGTTATCTGCCCTATCCTGACAGAGGAGGTATTTAACGAAGTACCAGTCCTGAGGAACATTGCATTAAAAAGATGAGTGTTGTAAGTAAATAAAGTGGGGGACAATAAGAAACTGCTCATTTTCTCTTTGGTGTTTATTCTCTTTCTGCATTTTGGTGATATGAAACGCTCTGAGTTTTGACCTGACACTTGGGTACCTAGCCAGGGAGTGCGTTTCTTAGCTTCCTTTATATCTGTGTCCATATCGCCATGTTCAGACCAGTGGGATGTAAGCACAAGAGATGGTGTAATTCCGTGTTGTCTCCTTAAAGGGAAAGCGTCTTGACTTAAACTCTCTATTTCAACTTCCACTGCTTGAGAAATGGTAACCACTGGTGCTATCTTGGAAGCCATGTATTGAAAATGTGAGAGCCACTTAGCCAGCCTTGGGCCACTCTCTGTATTGATAAATGAAAGAGAGATTAACTTCTACTTTGGCCCTTGTATTTTAGAGTCTGTTTGCTATGGCAGCCTAAGGTAGATCATAACTAATATCACCCTGTATCTTCCCCCGGAGATTCACTTTAAATATATTAAAAATTCAGAGGTGTCCAGTAGTAAAGAAACTAGTTCAAATCTGATTTACTGCGGGAATCCCTCTTTTTTGTGTGTGTGGCATATTTATTGATATTCACTTATTGATATCACAGAGGCAAGTTTAAAATAGATTTGCTCTTTGGAAAGTACTGAAATAGACTCATCTTGGTAGGCATGGAGTTTTCATTTCCAGTGACTATAATAAGGGGCATGACCCACCACAACTCCCCAACTCAGCTTTCACTGCTTTCTTCTTGGAAAAGCAGGCAGGGAGTAGAAAAAGCAGAAACACGAACAACAGCAAACCTGGACTGGAGTTAAGGCTCTGTGACCTGGGGCATCCACCTGCACCTCTCCAGGCCTCTGTGGCTTCCTTTGAAAATGAGAGTACCTATGTCTACTTCATAGGATTGTCTGAACTCTGACTATAAAAGCACCTGGCATGGAAGAGTCTCTATTCCCCCTTCCTATTCCCCTCTGCTTTTCCATGAAATTTCTTTCAGGGTCTCACAGTTCTTCTAACAAAGAAGCTCACTCTCAGGTCCTTCTAAGCCCTCCCCTCCCAAGTGAAAGTGAAAGGCATGATCAGTACAATGAATGCTTTTTCTTATTTATATTACCTGAATTCTAAAAGGTGGAAGAGAGAGAACACAGAAAAGAGAGAGAGAAGGAGTAAATCTTCTTAAAAGTTACAAGGAAAAGCATTAGATCCCTTTTAGGCTGTCGGATACTCAGAAAGAGACGTGATTTTAGTTCCTCATCTTCCAAGGATATGGCCTTAGGCAAGTAGCATAGAATCAGATCTGCTGTGGGTTTTCCCTGGTAAAGCCAAGGATGACACATGATCTTAGAATTCAAGTTAATTAGGAATAATTCAAAGTGTACTGACTTGGCAGAATTCTCTTTAGTTGCCAGTCTACAAATCAAGGGGAAAAGCAGGCAGAAAGGACTGCAGGAGGACTGTTACATCAGAGACTCCATGAGGGTGAGGCTGGTGCCCACTGCTTACTTTTTCCTCCTCTGCAGAGGCCAGTGTGGTGTTTTGTGTACAAGAAACTTTCAAGCATCCTCACTGACTACCATTTCCTCAGGAACATGGAGGGTCAAACTCTTTAGAGGGGACTTGATTAAGAGTTTGGAGCTTATGGGATTAAGGAATAAAGCTCAGTACTGGTCCACAGCCTGTTATGCAATTGGGCTGCACAGCCGGAAGTGAGCACTGGGTGAATAAGCGAAGCTTCATCTGCTTCATCCCCATGCTCACATTATTGCCCGAACATGCCCCCCCACCAAAAAAGCTTGGGGACCACTGCTATATAGTACACTGCTAGATAATGGGGTATAATTATATCCATATCTTGTAATAACTTGTAATGGATACTGAATCACTCGCCTGAAACTAATATGATATTGTACATCATGGTGGTGATTACATACTTACACACTTACATGTAAGTGTGGTGGTGGTGGTGATTTAGTCGCTAAGTCATGTCCAACTGTTAAGACCCCGTGGCCTATGGAGCCTGCCCCATGGGAGCCTGCCCCATGGACTATGGAGCCTGAGACCCCATGGAGCCTGCCAGGCTCCTTTGTCCATCGGATTTCCCAGACAAGAACACTGGAGTGGGTTGCTGTTTCCTTCTTCAGGGAATGTTCTCAAGCCAGGGATCGAATCTGAGTCTCCTGCATTGCAGGCAGGTTCCTTACAGACTGAGCCGCCAGCGCAGCCCTACTTCAGCAAAAATGTTAAAAAAGAATTTGCTGGGGAGGGAGTGTACAAGCAAGAGAAACCAAAGCTAACTCTCTTGAGGAGAAATGGAATTTATCTGAAGAATACCAGGGAAGTTCATCAAATCTAAGAAACTAGAATAACCAGATCTTGAAAAGAGCAGAACCAAGGCAAACCTGGACCCTAAGCAATGACAGTCAGGGGGCCAGTTATCTAAAGCACTGCTGTGATGTGAGAGGAAATGGGATAGGTCCGATCTCAGACAGGATTCCACCTTGACCAAGAAACTATGACTGAGGACACTGCGATTTAGGGGATAGTGCCTAGAGATTGAGGATTTACTGTGAACCTTGCAGAAGCCCACAGAACTGCTGGTGGAAGACTTTATGCAAAACTTACCTTTTGTGTATAACTATTTCAAAACTGTTTAAAACAACAACTACTTTATTGTATTGGGTTCGCCAAAAAGTCCATTCAGATTTTCCCATAAGATGTTGTAGAAAACCTAAATGAATGTTTTGGCCAAGCCACTTGCTCATGATTCTGTGGGTCAGCAATTTGGGCTGGACTCAGTTGGATGGTTCCTCTGTTGATATCACCTGGGGTCAGTCTTATGGCTGTAGGTATGTGGTAGCTTAGCTGAAGCTGGATCTTCCAAAATGGTTTCACCTGTTTGTCTGAAATTTAGCATTTGATATCTGCAGGGAAAGCTTACTGCTTCCATGGAACTTCTCATCCTTTGCTAGGCTACCCTGCACTTCTTTACCTGGTGGTCCCGGGGAAGCAAGAGAGGGTAGACCCCAGTGTGCCTCTGTCTATAGCATATTTGCTCTTGACCTCTTGGTCTGAGTGAATCACACAGCTAAACAGGCTTAGATAAACTCTACCTCAAGATGGGAGTATGAGCAAAATTATATTACAATGAAAAATGCATACAGGGATTATAGACATTTATGGACGCTTTTTGCAATCCATATTACTTTATAATGGTCTCTACATATTCCCTAAAGGAGCATAGTTAAGTTAAAAAATCTTTTCCTTTTTTACTTAAAAAGTAAATAGGCTTCTTATAATAAATTTAATCTATAGGAAGATTTAGTTTTAATCAGAAATCCCAACTCCCTGTTTTTCAGAGTGAATCTGAAATGTGGAAACAGTAAAAGAAACTAGATAAACTCTTAGTCTGATGCTTGAAACTCCATCTAATGGGTTTTTGAAAAACAAGTCTTTTTCAGCCACTATTCTGAACACCAGATTGCCAATTTGACCTTAGATTCTACTAAAGATGACAGTAGTTGTTCCTTGAATACTTATTGTACACAGATGCTTTCGAACAATATCTTTAATTCTCACAATGCTCTGTGAAGTAGGAATTATTTTTCCCATTTGATGGTTGAGGAAATTCAGTCCATAGGCTACATCTCTTGCCTCTATAGTATAAATTGTTCATATCAGAAACAGGATTTGAACACAGGTCTGAGTCTTGGGCCCTGTTTCTGCCCTTCCTGGCCTCTCAGTGATACTTGGTTGCACCCAGGAGAGACACTAAACTACATGCATAGAGTGATGAAGAAACACCCACCATGCTGTCTTCTCAATTTGGGCAATTTTGTGAATGAAGAGAGAATGTCAGTGAGCCAAAGGTCACATGGAACTTCTTTCCTCTGCACTTTCATTGAAGAAACTTCGAGGTTTCTCAGCCCTGACTTTCAACCTTCACTATGGAAAGAGCTGTATATTTTAAAAGCGTTCCTTGCTCTGATTCTCTTAAGGAAAAGGTGAGGCAATCAGTGACTCAGAAGGCATGGGCCTCCAGTTGACTTTTGGATCGCCTGCTCAACACCTCAGCTTGAGGACTGAATTCCAGGCTGAGGAAAAGACAGAAATGGTATTTTATTGGTCACTTTAAAATGTTTGTTAACTGTAGGACTTTTGCATGGTCAAAATGTGTAATTTTTGTTAAATGATTGGAATAAATACATAAGAGGAAATAGTTTGCATAGATACGTACATGCACACGTATTTCTCTCTCACTTCCAAAGGGTTATGATCCATATCTTTGCTTGGCGGTCAGTATTTGGAACATGGTTTGCATTTTCCCCTGTAAATGATATTCCAAAAAAAGAAGAATTAGTTTCCAAATGCGTCTGTAGTTTAACTCTTAATGTTCTTTAAGCCCAGCTCAGTTTTCAAGACATTCAATCTTCATTTCCAAACCACATTCTAAGGGCAAAGATGTGTGTTCAGGTCCAAATCAGGTCAGCAAACACATCTGGGAGCCAGCAGCTCCTTTGGATTCAGCTGGAAGAAGTCTGTGGGGTGGGGTTAGGGGCAAAGGGCAAGGGTAGACAGGAAAATGGAGGGTTCACATGATGCTTTTTGAGTAAACTCCTAAGGGAGCTAGCATCCATCAAGCACCTGTTCCTGGTCAGGCCCTGGCTAAGGTATTTGTCAAATGATCCCATTTTCTCCTCCCAGTAGTCCAGTGAGGTTGGCATGATTTATCTTATTTATTCCATTTTACAGGTACAGACTTACCTAAGCAACTTGCCCAAGGTCCCAAATCTGGGAAGTAGCAAAGTCAGAACTTGAACTCAGATCTGTTTCCTTCCAAAGTCTTCGTTGTCTCTGTTCCCCATGCTGCTGCTGGTCTATTGGCCGAGTGTAAGGTAGTTTGTGTGCCTTTCGTGCACTAACAACGGAGGGAGGTAGGAGCTCTGGGTCAGTGGCTGAGTGCGATTTCTGAACCGAGGAAGGAGCTAAGCGGGAATGGAGGCGTGTTGAAGTGCTGAATGCTTCCGCCTCCTTGTTCACCCACAGGGTGTTCCTTTGGTGATTGTTCATAAGTTGGGGCAGTTCACATTATTTCTTGACTTTATGAGCACATGAGGACCATCTGACAGTCTGACAGTGGTCGGCACATTCATACTGCTCTTTTCAATTTCTCAAGATCTGTGTCCTGAAGAAGTGAACAAGGAGTCAACATGAATTAGTAATTATGAAACTGGGACATGAATTCAGAGCAAAGGTTCAAGTCCTGGATATGCTCCTTACAAGCTGTGTGAGCCGAAATGTCCTTGGTTGAAATATTGGGGTAACAGCTCTATGTACAGGTTATGGGGTCCTTGTAAGGATGAATTAATATATGGGAAGCCCTCAGCATAGTTAATACAAGTTAGTAAGCATTTGTTCAATGCTGGATTGAGTGATTGGCCTCAGTCATGTACTAGCTGTGGGATCTCATCTCCCAACTTACTAGCTGGGAGAGGCTAGATCCTGCTGCTGTAACAACAATCTGGAAACGCCGGTGGTTTACCACACGGCAGAGAAACAGTGCTTGCTCAAATTACATGGCCATTATGGACTGGCCCAAGGCTTGGCTTCTCCACCCCTCTCTGGGACTCGGGGCAGCCTCTTCTGAAACATTGCCTGTCTGTGCGGCACATGGAAGAGAGAAGCCCAACACGAGCTGAGAGACGTGTGTCACCTCTGTGTACTTTTTGTTGGCCAACATAAGTCATACAGCCACTCCTGAGTTCAACAGGGCAAGGGTGGAAAATCCTCCTGCGAGGGGGGAACTGAAGGGGAGAAAACTGTAATAGTTTATCATATACTCAGGCAATTGACCAGCTAGTCATCCTGAGTCCCAGCTCTCCAGAGAGTGCCTGCACATAGTAAGCATTCTTGAATCAGAATGTTATCACTACTCTCGCAAGTGCACCTGGGGCTCCCTTTTCCCCTTGTTTGGCCTAAAGCAGTGTCGGACCCAAAAAAATCTAGTTGTGCCTTATTTAGCTCCACATCTGGAGAGACTCAACTGTACCACATATTTGTTCCTAAATCACTGAATTGCTCACTGAATTGGCTGCCAAGCCACCTTTTCCAGACAGAAGAGGAAAAACTTACTTGCAAAGAGAAAGAGAACGCTCCTCCTGGCTAGGCTGAGGCTTCTTTTGGAGATCAGCCATTATAAACAGAGAAGATTTATAACAACGAGGATGCCCCAAACAGAGAGTAGAGTGGAATTCCAAGGGATCAGCCGGGAGGAGTGAAAGGAGGGGCTGGTGCACCATCAGAGGGCTGTCGTCGGCCGGCAGTGTGAACTCAGTCAGGTAAGCTCTTCACCGCTTTGTGCCTCAGTTTCTTCATCTGTAAAAGGGGGTGGTTGTGGTGGGTATACTGACTGTCTCTCACTGAGTGGGGATGAGAGCAAGAGGAAATAATACAGATGACAAGTTTTACAAACCATAAAAACCATTCCACCATAGTTTAACAAAATGGTTAAATTTAACAAAAAATATGACGGTGTATGGAATGTATCTGATGATAACAATAATTTTCAGTAAACATGGGAGTGGTTGTTGAGTCCCCAAAGCACCAAACAAATTCCCAGTTCTGAACGCTCTTTCAAAGAGTTGCAAAGAAGAGAAAGTTATATTATTTAGGTGTTCAATTTACTGGCAACCCTCTAATGCTCTAACTCAGCATTAGTCATGATTGACTAACTTTTTCTCTAGAAAATTAGTTGGAGCGTGCAAACCCAGAGACACAGCATGGCCTCCTGGAACAAAACAAGACGCACTGAGTCTTGGGGCAAGACTGAGAGATCAAAGGCCAGGTGGGCTGCTTGCTTGGCTGCTTAGGGACCATTTGGTATCATTTCCGTATTTCGCTCAGTCGGCATTGCTCAACTTCCACTCTCTCCATCATCAAAAAGTATTTTTAGTCCCTTTCATTACAGGAAACCTTTGGCATTGTTCTCAGAGTTGGTCAGAGGTGGGGAACATGGGTTTTCCAGTGTTAGTACACCTGTAAATAAGGGCCGGCAAGTGCATCTTTATGTTTTGGAAGGAGTATTTACTCTCCTCTAAAGCTGTGTTTTGTATTTGATCATTGGAGGGGACTAGAGTTGGGCTTCCCAAGTAGTAGAGTGATAATAAAAGAATCCACCTGCCAATGCAGGAGACTCAAGAGACATGGATTTAACCCCTGGGTCGGGAAGATCCCATGGAATAGGAAATAGCAACCCACTCCAGCATTCTTTCCTGGGAAATCCCATGGACAGAGGCGCCTGGCAGACTACAGTCCATACAGTCACAAAGAGTCGGACATGACCTAGCACGCATGCGCCTGCATCTTGGAACCAGAGTAAATGTCCCCTCTCTGGGCCTCTAGTGTGAATGTGGCTTAGCTCTTTGCCAGCTAGGTGGCTTCCTGGGAGCTTGTCTCTCACCTGCTAGGACTGATTTATGGGTCTATCCTCCTATTCTGTGTTTCTGTATCCATCATTGTCCTTGTCCCATTATTTGCACCACAAATGCTTAATCCTGTAGCCCTTTCTGTGTGCCAGGTACTGTTCTAAGTGCTTGAAGCATGTGAACTCATGGAGCTGTCACAACAGGCCTAGAAAGTGTGTACTTTATGGACTCTCCCCTTTAGTTGGAGAAATGGAGACACGGAGAGGTTAACTTGTTTCCCTCAGGCTGCAGAGCGTGGGCTGTTATGAGGATTAAACAAGATAATGTCTGTGAAGTGTTTCACACTGTACCTGGCACATAGTAGGTACTCTACAAGTGTTCATAAACAAATAGGCAGAGTCTGGGACTCAGACAGACTTTAAGGGGCAGGAGCCATCTGCACCAGCTCCTGGGAGCCAGAAGCCTATTTACCCTACCCTAGTCTCAGCAACCGGGAAGAAAATTCCTTGGAAGCCACCTCTCTAGCCTCCCTTTTGCAGTGGGCTGCTGGCTGGGTTAGTCCCTCCAAACCTGGGGTCCTCATCTGTAGGATGTATCTGATGACGGGGCAGACTTTGCCCAGGTTGTGTGACGCATGCTGGAAGTACAGTTGTAAGGCAAGGCATATGGCTAGAGATTTCTCATCAACAGATAATTATTAAGAAGAGCCTTGGGGTGGAGGCTTCTTTGTGCACCATGAGATTTTCCTCTGCTGAATTCACAACTGCATCTGATAAAAGGGGGCTCATTTCTGAGACATGAAACTCCTTAGAACCTCTTAACCAGAGGCCTGGTTTAAGGGCATAAAGAGTGCTTAGTGTGGGAAAATTCTTAAATGTTAACTGCAATAGCCTTCGAGGGGCCAGGAAACCGAAATCCTGACTCTTGAAGTCCTGGAGCAGAGTTGATGCTGGAGGAGGTTGATGAGGTGGGCAGACTTGACAGGGAAGTGGGGAGGGGGGTTGATGAGGGAGGGCCAGCCACCAGCTTGCCAGAGGCACGGATTCCCCAGACACCCATATCCTGAGCGTGGCATCAGTTATTTCTGTTACCCCAGATACTACTGAGTCAATCCAGCTCTTCCTCCACCAGCTCACTCCACCAGGCTCATGACAGATGCTTGATGGAGGCTGAAGGGAGGCCTAGAGAGATTAAGCAATTCCCGCATCTTCTTATAACCTTGCTGAAGTTGGGGAGTATTTGAACTCCGGATTCTGAGTCTCATACAGGAGCCTTCTCAGCCCTCTGCAGAGTCACGTGATGCGAACCTTTCCATTTCCCTTCTGACTTTGGAAAGACTGCTTCTCACTTCCTTCTTAAACCCAACTCTACAAATAGCCCGTCTTGAAGCACTTCCTCGTGGGGGGTCAGTGAGGGGAGTTGGGCCCCCCATGCCCCGTGATTCCACTTTCTCTCCACTCCCAGGATAGAAGTATGTGGGATACACCCATCTGCCACTCTCCATGCTTCCTTCCTCCCCCCAGAAAGAGAAGTGACTTTCTCTGGCTGCTGAGACTGGGGAAGGGGCTTCTCACAGCTCTCTGCCAGAGCCGCCTGGTCTCTGGAAGCAGGCCTCCTCAGCTTCCCTGTGAAAGCACATCTGCGGGTCAGGGCTCTGGCCCGTCTTCTGGGGGATGGTCTGTCCCAAGACCTCAGTCAGGGAAGATGTTCAGAAGCCCAACCACATCTTAGGGCTTCCCAGGTGGCTCAGCAGTAAGGAATCCACCTTTCAATGCAGGAGATATTGGGGACTCGGGTTCAATCCTTGGGTCGGGAAGTTCCCCAGGAGGAGGGCATGGCAACCCACTCCATTATTCTTGCCTAGAGAATCCCTGGACAAAGGAGCCTGGCAGACTACAGCCCATGGTGTCGCAAAGAGTTAGACAGGACTGAGCATGCATATACAACAACCGAGTCTTAGAAATCTCCACCTTCTGCAGTCTCACTGCCAGAAACAGTGCAGCTTTTACACTATTTCTGACAAAGTCCTCTGTCTATTTCTCACTTGAATCTGGACCCAGATAGGGAGTAATTTGTGTTTAATCCTTACTATTTTTGGTTGCAACAACCAGTGCCTCAGTTTCCCCATTGGGTGACATTCTTCTTTTCTTTGGATACTATTGAGAGAGAGAGAGTGTGTGTATACATGTGTATGTGTGCTTAATGACCTTTTCCCCCCTAATTTTTAATAATAGCCCTTAAGGAATATGCAGTTCTGTTGAGCAACTTTGTCCTACCCATAATAATTCACTAACTGATTTAGTCAGCAAACATCTATTGAGTACTCACATTGAGCCTGCTTCTGTTCAAGGAGCCAGGGATACAAAGATGAAAAGATTCATTCCCTTCTCTGGAGGACCTATTGATCTGGTTGGAGAAGCATGCCAGTGAAAAACCAAAATGCTTATGGCAGTGGAGGCACAAAGCAGAGACATAAAGGGTGTCAACAAAGAGTGAGGAGGCAGGAGGCCTTCCTGGAAGAGGGAAGCTTGAGCGTGGAAGTGAAAGACGTGGAATTGGTCAGGCGGCCAGGAGAACAGAGGACACCCTTTCAGACAGAGAGGCATATGCTAAGTCAGGGTGATACAAGGGAGAATGAGGGTACTCAGGACTCACAAGTAATTTTCCACAGCTGGAGTTGGAAGGCTGGGGGGTGAGTGAGGGTATGGAGGGGGTGAGGAGGGGAGATACGGAGTGGCAGGAAGCAGGAGAGAAAGGGCAGGGCCAGATTACCAAGCCATACTTGTGCTTTGCTAAGGATCTTGAAATTTATCATAAGGGGCAGTGTTTCTCAGACTGGGTGATATGCGTCACTTGTTGACACTTGATAAAATTTGGATGCCCCAGACTCACTCCAGAACTGTAAGGAGGCGCTTGGGTGCTAATAAACACCCTGATGATTCTTAGAATCAGGCACATTTTGGAAAACACTTCTGAGTTATGGGGTTTGGAGCAAAGGAGTGGCATGGAGAGAACTGCCTTTTCATGAAATCAGTCTTGTACATGGAAAACACATTGGAGGCAGGGGGGCCAAACTGAAGGTCTGGGGATAGGCAAGGACGCTGTCTGTATGATATGAATCTGATGGGGGTGGGGCTGGAAGGGAGGAGAGTCGAAGAGAAGGGTCATGTACCCTATATTCACATGAGCTCTGCAAAGCTATCCTCTTAATATTATATGTCTACTAGGGACTGGATCATGGTCCCCTCCCAAATTCATACACTGAAGCTTTAACCCCAATGTGATGGTAATATTTGGTTGCTCAGTGTTTAGCAGGCATCATAGTCATCTGGGTGGGTTGTTAAAAACAAATTGCTGAGCTTCATTCACCCTCAGAGTTTCAGATTTAGTAAGTTTCAAGGAGGAGCCTGAAATTTGCATTTCTAACAAAGTTTTCAGAAGATGTTGATGCTGCTGGTCTAGGGCCCTACTCTGAGAACCACTGTCCTATAATATAGTATCAGCCTGTTGAGTCTCCCATTATCCTTCACCTGAAATACTGCACCAGACTCCTCACTTGGATTCATATTTTTATTCCCATTCTGCTTAATGTATTTTATTATGTTTTATGACTCCCTAGTAATTTTAAAAGCACCCTTCTTATATTGAGGAAATTCCAGTTTTTAAAGTTTTAATCCCTGAATTTAGAATGTAGCAACTTCAAATTCCCAGCTTTCTTTGCAACTAGGATGTGACTTGGTGACCAGACTCTGTCACTTAGCATGCTTATTAGGAGACTTTGGGCTTCCCTGGTGGCTCAGACAGTAAAGAATCTGCTTGCTAGTGCCAGAGACCTGGGTTCAATCCCTGGGTAGGGAAGATCCCCTGAAGAAGGGCATGGCAACTCACTCCAATATTCTTGCCTGGAGAATTCCACTGACAGAGGAGCCTGGTAGGCTACAGTCCATTAGGGTCACAAAGAGTTGGACACGACTGAGCAACTAACACTTACTTACTTTGATTCAGCAGTGAGCAGTTTGAAAAAGGAAAAAGGCCATGCAGAACTGTTTTTTTAAACAGCCAAAGCATGGCTATGGGGTGGAAAGGATGCCAAAGTTCCACACACAGAAGTATCACCAATGGGGCATTAGCAGTGAGGGGGTTCCCCGCTTGTGGTTTTAGGAATTGTCCCTGGACCCTTGATCCTGAGTGTTGTTTTTCAGGTCCTCCCAAAAAAGAAAGAAAGAAATCTATGAGTTTCTCACTATTCATTTTTGTTTTTACTTTTCTTTTTTTTAAAAGCCCATTTGTTTGGCTGTCTTAGTTGCATCCTGTGGGGATCCCTCATGCAGAGCGCGGACTCTCTAGCTGTGGTGCACTGGATTAACTGCTCCTTAGCATGTGGGATCTTAGTTCTCCAACCAGGAATTGAACCCGCGTCTTCTGCATTGCAAGGTGAATTCTTAACCACTGGGCCACCAGGGAAGTCCCCCCCATATTCTTTTTCAATAAAATCTTTTAAAATAAATAAAAAATAAAGTAAGTTTCTCTTTGTTAAACCAGCCCAAGTCAGCTTTGTTATTTGCAGCCAAGAACTCTGGGTGATACTCTCTTTTGGAATCCATTCCCTGTTGAACAGAGGTCATACTCCAGTCTGAATCAATCACATTTGAGGACACACACCCTTCTCACCTTAGTTCATAAAGCCCTCTGAAGGGCATCCTGCTAAGGCCCCCATTCCATCTGGCGTCGCTATCCTCCTTGCCCATGTTGACAGAGCCTCACCTGCCATCATTTATTGACACAAACATGTCTAGCTTGTATACACCACAGGGCCTTTGCACATGCTGCTGCTCCTCCCTTTAGATCATCACGTGATTGACTGTTTGTTACTCAGAACTCACATTGCTCGATATGAATGACATCCCAGCAGAGTGCTCTTTCCTAAGTACACAGTTTAACACGGCCAACTCCCAACGTGTCACAGGTGTTTGTCTTCTGCAGAGCACTAGTCGTGATTTGATATTTTGTCATTTGTTAATTTGTTTCTGGATGCCCCCATACTCCCTAAAGAATATAAACTGTGAGAACAGGATCTTTTCTCCCCATCTGTTGCTTTTCAGTTTCTTACTGGTGTCTTGTGAAGCATAAATGTTTTTAAGTTTGGTGAGGTCCAATTTATCAATTTGTTCTTTTATGGGCTGTATTTGTGGTGTCACTATTGCTGAAGTCTTTTCCCAACTGAAGGTCCTGAAGACTTGCTCCTACATTATGTTCTAAAAGTGTTATTGTTTTAGCTCTTACAGGCAAGTTTACAATTCAATTGGAGTTAAAGTTTGTGTATAACATGAATGTAAGGATTTTTTTCTCTCTGACTATCCAGTTGTCTCAGCATTACTTGTTACAAAGGCTATACTTTCACCAGTGAAGTGTGTTGGAAGGTTTTTGAAAGTCAATTGACCATAAATGTAAGAATAAATGTAGTAATTTATTTCTGGACCCTCAATCCTGTTCTATTGATCTATGTGTCTATTTAATGATTTGTTTTTTCATCATATGTTTCTTTAATCTTTCTAGAATTTATTTTGATTCATGGTATGAATTTAAGGCTGAAATAGAGTTTTTCCTCCTCTTCAAGATGTCTAATGAATATCCTGCCATTGTTTACAGAATAATCCTTTCCTTCTCCACTGATCTGTTATGTTTACTAAATGGTTAAAAGGCATTTTGATAGAAACATCCTGCATGTAACTGTGACTCATCCCCTTTTCCTCCATCCAGCATTTGAGAAACCCCTAGTCCCTTATTCTGTTTAACCAAATGGTAACAATTGTCCCTGCCTCAAAAGAACTGACACTGGCAAATAGGAAGAGGACGTTGACATGCTAGAATAATAAACACAGAACAGATATTTGCATTGGACCTCAAAAAGGGTTCTGGAACAGTCGCTGAAATGAAGGGATTCTCAGGGGAGTTTCATATTTACTTTGGGTGGGGCTGTGGTCACTTCATCTTAAAGTCACCTAATCCCTGCAGGGATCGTTCCTAACTTTCTGTCTGAAACTTTTTTTTTTTTTTCAGTATTACTATTTATTGGTGACAAACTCTAAGTTTTACTTATATCACATGGGAGAACTTCTAGTGTAAACAGTCAAGGGAAGTAGTACTGACCTCGTGAGGCTACCATGCTTTCCATCTGGGTCATATGCAGGACCTTGTCAGACACATTTCTGTGCACAGTTGTGTGATGTCAAAAGCAACACGGTTTAGAGGTAAAGATGGTGTCTGGCACTATTTTAATCTTCTGGTGGTGGTTGTGATATTTTAAATACTAAATGAGTATAAATTCTGCAGGAAGACTCTGCCCACACCAACAGAGTTTAAAAAGGTCAATATTTTTCTCAATGAAGACACCCAAGACACATTTGTAAAATTTCCAAGAGACCTAAAGCAGAGAGGAGCAATTTGCCTGACCCTTGATCCAACAAAGTTTCAATTGGACTTGACAGGCTGGAAGTACTGATGAAAACAAGAAGATGAAATGAAACTCAGAAAAATGTAAACAACTCATTTTGTCTGGAAAAAAAAATCAGTGCCAGGGTGAGGGAGGCTTAGTAAAAAGAATGAAACTTTAACTGCCTGAGAACTCAGCATGGTTGTGTTGACTTAGGCCTATTCTGTTTGCAAGGAGTTGTGCTGTAGACTAAAGACACCAGGGAAGAGTGAAGGAATCCCAGGGAAGGAACACAGGCAATCAGTTTCACCTGCCCTGTGGTCAGTCTGGTCTCCCAGCCACACAGTGCAACTACGTCTAACTTGGGGCTGGGTCAAAGGCACCCACCACCACCAGTGCTGCCAACAATGACATGAAACAAAGCATATTTAAAAATACCCCAAACTTGTCCAAATTTCCTAAGTCATCAGGAACTCAGTTCTTTGTAGCTCAGCCTAAGAATTAACTTAATCTATTTCTTTTTGCATTTCCCCTTCTGGGATTTTGAGGACAATGTCTATTTTAGACAGTAGGGAGTTTAGAAAGAAATGAAAATTTGTTTTCTTTCCCTCTTGCTCTCTTTCCCTCTATAAAGAAATCAGAGCAAACGAATCACTTGAAATTTTGTTGAAATCTTGAGTTGCATTTTGCAACTTGTTTACTCTGATTAGGGAAGTGAATTTATTAAAAATTTAAGCTACCTGAGAACTATAGATACTCTGTACACTAAAATTTTCTTCATTTTATATATGTTACTTTGTAACCTTTTGAAATTGAACACATAATGATGCATTTATCTTTTCATTAAATATTTTTCTACAATAGTGGTTTTTGAATCTTTTCAGCAGTGAACTTTTTTTTAAAAAAATGAAATCTTAATGATTATCTATTGCTATGTAACAAACCATTTGAAAGTTAGTGGCTCACAAATATTACAGTTGTTTATTCTTTCAGGATTCTGCAAATTCTAGAGGTTCCACAAGGAAGAACTTGTCTCTGCTGAATGCAATGCCAGATGTGGAGGCTGTGGGAGCTACTTTCAAGGTGGTTTCACTAACTTGGGGACCCAAGTTACCCAGGGCCCTGAAAGCCATTCCTTGGAAGAACTTTGGCTTTTGCCCTTTGTGAGATGGAAAGCCACTGGAGGGCTTTGGGCACAGGAGTGACATGATCTAACTTAGTGTTCACAAGATTATCTTGGCTGCTCTGTTGAGAATAAACTTTAAAAAGGGGTGGTCTGTCAAAGGGAGGAGCAGGGGGACCACTTAGGAAGTGATTGCCATAACCAGGTGAGAGTACATGGCGGCTTGGACAAATGTGGCAGCAAGGGGAGGGAATGAGGTGACTGATTTGGGTTAATATTCATCTGTGCATTCTCCTACTTATTTTATGGAATTGTTGCGCTATATGGGGTTAATTGAGTGTTTAAGTTTGAGGTAGTCAACTCGACTAATATTTCTTGACCATATTTCTACATCTTGTGGTTTCACAGTGCAGGAAACCACTGGCAACTCAAGATGTATCTGGAGTTTTGATCTGAGTGAGTGGCTTAGCTCAGGTAATATCTGAGCACCTGCTCATAAATTCACTCGTCCTCTTCTCGATAGTGAAGTGACTCTGACTGTGGTGTGGTTTAGTTGCTTAGTCATGCCCGACTCTTGCGACCCCATGGACTGTAGCCCACAAGGCTTCTCCGTCCATGGGACTTCCCAGGCACGAAGACTGGACAGGTTGCCATTTCCTTTTCCAGGGTATCTTCCTGACCCAAGGAGCAAACCCAGGTCTCCTGTGCTGCAAGTGGTCTCCTGCATTGCAATCTTTACTGATTGAGCCACCAGGGAAGCCCGTGACTCTGATGAGCGCTTTGCGATTTAGACTTCTTCACAGTAAATCCAGCTCTTCTCCAGTCAAGAATGTACCCCTGCAGTGGCAGGAACTTTAACTAAATGACCCTTTTGAGCCACCATCTTCCCTTCACAGCTGCCCCGTGAGGGCTCAACAGACGTGGATTTGACTAAATTGCCTCCCATTGGCCTCCATGCAGGTTGGAGCAGTATGGAGATTCCTAAGAATAGATCCAATTCTTGAAAGCCTCTGAGCACTGGCATACTCTCCTGGGCTACTTTTGGCCTTTTTTTTTTCTCTCTCTCTTTCCCCCATCAGGGAGCCCCAGTGTTCTGCAGCTGTTACATCAGCCGGACGCCAGATGAGCAGAACAAAAGATGCAACTTGGTGACTATTCACATCTGTACTTCTCCTAAGCAAACAGAACAGATGCCCTTAGCAACGGGTCTCTCTGGCTCAGGGCAGGGGAAATGTACCCTGAAGGGGGAAGTTTCCCTTCTAAAAGCTGACAGAACCATGTAGGATGGCAAGGAACATTGCAAAACAGAACATTAAACATTCATGGACTACAAAGCCTTGGAGGTTTAAGCTGGGAGTCAACAGAGAGGTTCTAATCTATGTAAACGCTGTACATGCGGAATGCCGGCAGAGCTTTGGGCCTTATTTGGGTTGAGTTTTTCACAGCCTCCCTCAGGAAAGAGGGCTATGCAGGCAAAAAGAGACACTTGTTTTCTTCTGAACTTGGAAGTAGGGAGCGCTTCCTAGGAATTCCTTGAGCTGGCTGGTTCCCACTCTCGGATCTGTGCTCCAGCCTGGCTGGGTCCTGCCCTTCTTGCCCTGCTCTCAGGAGAGAGCAAGCCAGTCTTGGAGGAGCCTCCCTGTCCCCTTCTCTCTCCTGAAGGCTGTCAGCCAGAGCCCAGTGCCGAGTGAGACAGAGCAGAGTTGGGGTAGGAACATGTACTCACTAATAATAATTGCAAATTATTTACTGTGTGCCAGACAGGCTTTTATCTGACCTAGGTGCCACAGTAGTAAAGAATCTGCCTGCCAGTGCAGGAGACACAAGAGATGAGGGTTCAATCCCTGCATCAGAAATATCCCCTAGAGTAGGAAATGGCAACCTACTCAAGTATTCTTGCCTGGAAAATTCCATAGAGCAAGGAGCCTGACGGGCTACAGTTAATAGGTTTGTGAAGAGTTGGACACAACTGAGCACACACAGAGACAGGCCTTATTCTTTTATTTAATTCTCACAGCCCTGTAAAGTAGGATTATTCCTAGTTTTATAGACAAGCCGACTGAGGCCTGAGGCTGAAAAGTCAGTTGCCCTGTGTCATAGAGGGGGTCAGCCACAGAGCCAGAATTTGCTCCAGGCAGTCTACTCCAAGTATAGATTCTTTGCTGTCAAGCTACAACTTGCCCTGACTCTCATTTTTAGAATAGAAAGAAGAGATGTTTAGAGATGTTAAGAAAAAAGAAGGAATTCTCCTTACATGATCATCCTCTTCTGCCATCATTAAATACTGAAAACTTTTTTTTTAAAGAGGAGAAGGCAATGGCATCCCACTCCAGCACTCTTGCCTGGAAAATTCCATGGACGGAGGAGCCTGGTAAGCTGCAGTCCATGGGGTCGCTAGGAGCCGGACATGACTGAGTGACTTCACTTTCACTTTTCACTTTCATACATTGGAGAAGGAAATGGCAACCCACTCCAGTGTTCTTGCCTGGGGAATCCCAGGGACGGGGGAGCCTGGTGGGCTGCTGTCTATGGGGGGGGGGGTCACACAGAGTCGGACATGATTGAAGAGACTTAGCAGCAGCAGTGCTTCAACTTCCATTTGGACATCCATTTCTTCACTTGACTCTATTTCTGCTTCTGGGGGTGATCCTTGATCCAGATCTCACTAATCAAAACACTGGTGACTATTCCATGGTAAGGAGAGTGGAGTGACAGCTTTTGTTTGAGCCTGTAGGGAAATAGTATCATTCTTTTCTCACTAGTTTTGAGCCAGGGAGGCGGCAGATCCTGCTGCAGTTGGCAGCCTCTTTATGACCATGAGGAGAGATTGTCTGAGAACTGAGTTAACACAGCAAGTAGAGACAAGTGGACAGAGCAGCACTAGAGCCTGAACTCACCCTCCGAGCATCTGAACCAAGCCACACACTCTTCCGTTATGTGCACTCATAAATTTTCATTTTTGGTGATGTCAGTTTGGGGGAGGTTTACCACTACTCATAACCAAAAGGATCCTAATGGGTACATTAACCTTTTGTAAGTGTGCGGTTGGTGCTACAGTCTGGGCTGTAACTGGGCAATTAAAAAGGCCCCTGGGTCTCAGTGGGAGATCAGAGGCTTGAGGAGAGCTGCAGGGCTGGGGTGAGTATAGATTAGAGCCATGGGCATAGTATCAACAAATATTTGTGTGGCCTTTACCAAGCACCAAATACTGTTTTAAGTGTCTTTTATCTGTATTAGTTAATTAAAGTTACCGTTATTACCACTTTTTAAAAAGATGGAAACCAAAGACACAGAATGGTAGAGAACATGTCCAAGATCACACAGCTATGGAGTTGGGAATATAGCGATGCTGGGCTCCAGATGGAGCCATCTTGCTGGGGGCATACCCTCAGCTTTCCCCACTCCCCACTCCTCCTGACTTTCATCCAGAGAGCAGAAACTCCAAGTGCTACCAGGTGATACAGGACTATTCCTGTGGAATAGAGTTGTTTTTTTTTTTTTTAAGAACTACTTTTAACAATGAAATTCAGAAACACAGGTGGAAATTCAAGGGCAGTGGTTAAGGAAACTGTGAACTGCATGAGTAGAGACAAAGACTCTTACCCCTCGGTTTTCCCTCAGACTCGCTGATCTACCCATGACATGGAAGGAACAGGAACGGAGGGCCACGGACAGGCACCCAGCGTGGCCAGCTCCGTGCAGCACACCCACTCTCCAGGCTGCGTTGACCTCCGTCAGTCCCTGCCTGCTTCTCCAGTCTCTGCCCTTCCCAGACCCCAGAGGCAGCCCACTGAGCGCTCCCCAGTGAGGTCTGCCCACCCCCGTTTCAAAGGGGGCTCACCTATGGCTGGCAGGAAGACCTTGGCCCAGCCCCTGTGGGGACTCAGCCTCACTGAGGCTTGTGGAGCTGAGGGTGAGCTCTGGCTCTCTTCTGCATCTCCAGCAGGGAGCCTGGCCTACCGTGGATGCCAAGTGTTGCATGATCAGAGAGGCCTGAGTGTTGGGCTTCTGGTTTGCTCATTGCCGCTTCCCGGTGTCAGCCTCACCATTGAATCCTGGCTCCCCTTTGCCCCAGGAGCAAAGGAACTTCCTTGTGTTGAGTTCACCTCTGTGACAGGCAATGTCCAGAGGACTTAACATGTGTGTTACAGCTCTACTGTGCCCCACCCTCCGTTGACACATTCCTTGGGGAGTGACCGCCTCCCTCACACCCTACTGTTGTAATGTGTTCCCTTCTCTGGAACTTTAGGTGCTAGCAGTTGCCTGATTGACCCCTGAGCTGGCCCCACCTGTTGGATGTCCTGGCTTGTGGACTGGTACTTTTCTGTCCCCAGGCCCAGCTCTCTCTCCATCTTGGATACAGAGCAATCTCAGGTGGTCCTAGTTGTCTCCAGCTTCTTGCCTGGCACTTCGACTTCCCTGGTGGCTCAGATGGTAAAGCATCTGGCCACAATGCAGGAGACCCAGGTTTGATCCCTGGGTCAGGAAGATCCTCTGGAGAAGGATATGGCAACCCACTCCAGTACTCTTGCCTGGAAAATTCCGTGGATGGAGGAGGCTGGAGGGCTACAGTCCATGGGGTTGCGAATAGTCGGACGCAACTGAGTGACTTCACTTTCACTTTCTTTGTCTCAAATCCTGCTACCAGGAGGGGCTGTGCTGTGCACTTGGACTCTTGCAGTGACCCTCACTGGTTGGTGATATGGGCCCTTCAGAGCCCACCTCATCATGTCCTCTGGGGCAGAACTGGAGCACAGACCAAGAGAAGCAAGCAGGATAAGCTACTCTCCTAGGGCCTCTGAAATGGCTTGAGGTGTTCCAGATGGGTCACTAACACAGGTGGCCTCGCCCCTAGCCACTCCAAATATGATGGTTTGTACCTTTGGGAAGACTCAGGATTCCAGAGCAGTGATATTTCCTTGGCTGGGCCTGGTGGGGATTAGCACTCTCAGCCAATTCTTGATTATCTGCAGAAGAAGGGAGAAGATGGACCACTGACATTTCCAAATAACCTTGGAATTTAATCTGGCCAACAGCTCCGAATGTCCCCTGTTGGAACTCTTTCCAGAGCAGCTACCAAGAAGTCAAATCTATGTACTTGGCTTTCAAATCCTTTCTTCTTTACTTCTGCACTGTTTTTTTTTTTTTATTTGTTTGTTTGTTTTTTCCTCATAGGAAAGAGGTCTTCAGCAATGGACAAAGAATGAGGGGAACAGTAAGAAGACTAATATGGCAGTGTGTTTCGTTGTAATTAACAGGAAATCCAACTCTAACTGACTTAGATAATGGAAGACATTTATTTAGTTAGAAGAATACAAAGTCTGGTGGTCGGGATGGCATCAAGCTGGGTTTGCTCCAGCGACAGAGGGCACCAGGGCTCCTTTTCTCTTCTTCTGCATCCCACAGTGTGGACTCTACCCTTAGATTTCACATGGTAGTCCCTGGCTGTTCTAGGCCCTTGCTTCATGCTAGCCAATAGCTATGAAGTGTCAGACTTCAAACTCTCTGATGGAAGATATCGTGTCTTCTTTAGCTCCTGTTACTGACCCTATTGATTCAGACCCCAGTAAGGGACCTCCTGCTTGCACCAATAGCATGAGACTGAATTTGGTTCAGAAGCAAAGGAAAGCTTCATTATGGGATCAGAGAAAGGAGAGGAGGTAGATCTTGCTCTACAGGGCATGCTTTCCCTGACAAGCAGTGGGTAGGGCTGCTTTGTAGGGTTCTGGCCCTGAGGTGGGGGGTTGGGGGGATGGTGGAGTTGAGTGCTGGGTGCAGCCTCTCTGCACACCACCTGCTGCTACTGCTCTCTTGGACTGAGGTGCATGTACACTTCTGTACATGGCTGGCTGTGCGTTAGGCACAGCAGTTCTGCACTGGGAAATCTAACCCAGTGCAAGGTCTCTGTACACAGGCCCCTACAGGCAAGTGAAACTAGACAAAGCACAAAAGTTGGACCTTGTCTTATCACCTAGGTTCCATCTTATTTCCCCCCTCCACCCCAGTGGGTTCTGCTGGTGACAAATCTCTCCTCTGTCTTCCATCTTGCTTCTCATTCTTTAAAAAAAATTTTTTTTTTTTAAAAATTTACCTATTTTATTACTTTTGGCTGCCCTGGGTCTTCATTGCTATGTGTGGGCTTTCTGAGGTTGCAGTGTGTGGACTGGTGCACAGGCTTCTCATTGCTATAGCTTCTCTTGTTGTGGCTCATGGGCCCAGTTGCCCTGTGGCATGTGGGGGTCTTAGTTCCTGAACCAGGGATTGAACTTGTATCCCCTGCATTAGCAGGCAGGTTCTGAACCACTGGACCACAAGGGAAGTCCCTTGCGTCTCATTCTTGAGGGATGCTGTGGGTCTGCTAAATTTGGGTGTGTTGTCATAATCCTAGGGAGGGGAACAGGGCTTCTCCCCTGCAGGCTTTAGTGCTCTTTGATTGTTCCCCCAGGCCTCAGCGCTGTTTGTAGCTGTGAGCAACCAGCATTTGAAGTTTTACAGATTCTAACCTTTTGGAGTCAAAGGACATGAGACAATTTAAGATACAGGCCTGCATATCAGCAAGAGAACAATGGTTGTGAACGAGCCCAGGAAAAGTAGAAACCAAGTGATCCTGGGGAAGGTCTGTTTTACCCTCTTCCATATTTGTTCATCCAGATAAGACTGACAGCCTCCTGTTACCCAATTTGCTTTTTTTTTCAGTAGCCTGTCTGCACTCTCTTCAATCAGGTCGCTTGCAATGACATAAAAGACAATCTAATGTATGAGCCAGAGCAGAGCCCTCCCTGGTAATCTAGGTAACCTAGATTACCTGATTACAAGTAGTCAGGAGGGGTCTGCTGCCCCAGGTTGTCTCTCTGGAGGGTGGGGCTGGGGATCTCTTCACTGGAGTGTGATGTGCCCAAAGAGTGTGATGCTTTGCAACCTCGGGGCGGAATGGGTGCTTAAGATCACCAAGGGGAGTTTGTTCCACTTAGAAGTGAGCTGATCTTGTACGTTGCTGGTTTTCCAGGGTTTTGGGTGCATCCCGTTTCCTCTTCCCAGGCGGGTAGAGAACCAGTCAGTGGGTGGGGACAGCACATGGTTACCATATATCCTGAGGACTTCCATTGTTTCTCCTACCTAGAGGATACAACTCAAGCGTGCTTTATTTCAAGGAGGTTAAAGTGTCCCTTCTCTGGGGCTTGGGGAACAGTTTACCACATATGCGTCCAAATGCACTTTAACTTTAACTTATCCCTTGGGGCTAACTGCATACAGAGCAGAGCAATCAGAGTTGTCCAACATAATTTGACTGAGGTCATTTTAAGGTCTGTTTGGATCTCTCTGCTTTCTTCCACTGGGGTCTCTAGGCTGAGTGCAAGGTGCTTTTTATGCCCTGGGCTAAATTAGACATGCTAAATACTCAATTATTAGACATGCTAAATGCTCAAAGAATAGATTACTATGCAGAGTAGTGCCTGGCACAAAAACGTGGTAAAAATAGTTACCAACAATGATGTGAAATCTGTATGCAGGTCAAGAAGCACCAGTTAGAACTGGACATGGAACAACAGACTGGTTAAAACAGGGAAAGGAGTACGTCAAGGCTGTATATTGTCACCCTGCTTATTTAACTTATATGCCGAGTATATCATGTGAAATGCTGGGCTGGATGAAGCACAAACTGGAATCGAGATTGCTGGGAGAAATATCAGTAACCTCAGATACAGAGATGACACCACCCTTACGGCAGAAAGCAAAGAAAAACTAAGAGTCTCTTGATGAAAGTGAAAGAAGAGAGTGAAAATGTTGGCTTAAAACTCAACATTCAGAAAACAAAGATCATGGCATCTGGTCTCATCACTTTGTAAGGGGAAGCACACTGACTGAAACCGTCCATCCTGGCCAGGCCCTTTAGTAACCATTTGCATGAGTTGTTTTATGACAGGAGATCCTGGTAAGGAATACGGAACTAATAAGCCACCACCAACCAGAAGAGTTTGGGAAAGGTCAAAAGGAGACACCGCGTGTCTGTCCACTTCCCAGAATCCCTCTCGCTAGCATCCATCTTGGCTGAGCGATGCATGTGCCACCAGGAAAGACTGAATTAGAATGATTGGCCAAAGACAACCCGGAAACTAATCCCATCACCATAAAATCCAAGACTGTGAGCCACATGGCAGAGCCATTCTCCTGGGTTCCCTGACCCTACTGCTCTTCACTTCTAAAAAAAATATAAATGAGATATGAGCTTTTATATAAACTCTATTAAAAAAATTATTCTTTAGGAATCTGTCTAAAATAGTCTCTTCAGATTGGTATAACTTGAATTTCTAAAGGTTATGCTAATTGTGCTAAGTGTTAGAAGTCTATTGAATAGTTAGGTCATTTCCAAATAAAATAAGATTTTGAAACATTTACTACTAAACACTAATTTCCTTTTACAGAGAAACAAAGAGATTTGAGACTATAAGTAAATAATGTTTGGTGCCATCCTAAAATGTTCTAAAAAAGCAAAGGTTTTAGAAATTATCACTGGTATTTATGCTCACCAATCTATAAAATGCTAATATAAAAGTTAGTTCTTGGTTGCTAAAAAAAAGTAGAAAGTGTGTTTTCGGTTTAAAAAAAGGTATAAAAAATACTAAAAAGAGTTATGCGTGATCAGGATTTTCTAAAATTGGATTACAGTTAGTTAGATAAATAGATTTTGTTAGCAATGACATAGCCATCAGAAAACTGGTTAGAGCCAGGTCGGTCCAAGATGGCAGCTGACTTTCACTAGACCTCGAGCCTTGGTATTTACGCCCGTTGTGGCATATCAACAAGCTAAATGATACACTCAGATACACAGATGTGTAAATCTGGCCAAATACTCTAAACCCTTTTGATTGATCTTTTCGATAAAACTTCCTAAGTCAAATTTTTTTGAAGTTCTTTTGACCTCTAGCTAACTTTGGGGTGCTTCAGAGGGCCCCTGAAATATCCCAAAGAGAGATATTAAACTGTGTTTATTTGGTTGGTTAAATTACATGAAAAAGATTATGAAATAAATAATAAATCCTCTCATGTTATAATATATGGTAAAATTACTAATACAAATATCCTAGAAATTATATGGAGTTCTTAAAATTCTGATATGTCCTGGTATTCTAATGAAAAACCCGATGACTTCACAAAAGTTAACAAAAAGACGGAATGAACCAGCAAATATGCTTATAACTTTTATGGTTTCTGTCTGAAAGATTACGAGTTTAAATCTTTATGTTTTCCGGGAGTAGGGAAAACCTTCCTCTCAAACTAATTATGACAATACTTTGGTAAAATTATACATTATAAACAAAACAATTATATTTTCTCTCTGACTCCTCCAAAAATTGGAGACTCTTAGATTTCCAGTAAATTTATCAAATAAATTAAAAAGGTTATCTCACTAACAGGTACAAAAATCTCAAGGAATTGTGAGACCTTGAAAAGAAAAAAATTCACTTAAATTTGTTAGGCAAAATTTGTGATAAGACTTTTGTGTGAGTTTCCCAGGCCTGTTTTATTTTAAAAGTTCAGTCTGAGACTCTATAAATGTTTCAACAAAATAAGAAGTTTACGATCAATTATGGTCATATAAGTCATCAGACCAAAATGAGTGAAAACAGACCTATTTTGCGAACAAACTAGCCTTAATTTGGTTATATTTGATAAAAATGAGGGTAATTTTAGGGAAAAAAATGTTTCAATAAATGTTAAATCCTAGTTTGTTAATAGAGGTCTACATGTAGTAAAACTCATTTCTTAGATAGTTCTTTGCTGTTATGTGTTATTAATGTAAAATTTAAATAAATTCTTAAAGAACACCCTAAGTTTGTTTCTAAAGCTTATCTCAATAATCTATCTTTGGATAAAGATCAGATGCCTCATGACCTGCAACCAGGACTGAAAAAAGACATAGTTTAAGGGATTGTCTCCAACCTGGATGGAAGGACTTTTTATCAGGTACTCTTAACTAGCTCATACACAATAAAACTGAAGGAAAATTAACTCTTAGACTAATTCTCACTTCCAAAGTCCCCTACACTAGATTGGTCTATAGAAAAGATAGCCACCTGATCTCACCTTAAAATGATGCTCAAACAGAGGAAAAATTACACTACACCAGGATGAAAAGATGACAACATCAGAGGTAGACAGCTTGCCTAAGATGCTAGACCTGATTCGTACGATCGTTTATGTTTTCTTGACTTCTTAGACCTTTACATATAAATCAAATGCTTTTCTATCATAGGCCTGATCCTATGCTAGTTTTAAAAATCAATCCAATTGTTGGGTTTGTGGCCAATTACTTGTGTCTAGTTCTGGGTTACCTTGATAAATTTCTCTACTACAAGACTCTAATTGCTTGGCCCTAAAAAAATTTACTTAAAAAAATTATAGTCATATTCAGGACACTGTGACATTACTAGATGAGATCCCTCACCAGGCCAATTAATAATGCCTGCTTGACTCTGGCCATAAATTTGAGCTTTTTTCTATTACTCAAGCTCAATCAGAACAACAAAAAATGTTTCAACAAAGGAGAAAAAACTCTCCCACAATTATGAGATGGATTTATATAGATAACACCAGGCTATGGTAGTTTAGCTTTAAAGTCTCCCCTGTGTTAAAAACAATTAAATCATACTAAAGATAATCAGTCTAGTAACACTAAAAAACTGAGCTATGTGCCTTATAGATGGTGGTGCCAATATATAATTTCCCTGAAAGATAAAGATTCTACAGAGTAGACTAAGTCAGATGACCTGAGATATACTAGGCTACATCTAATAAAAACTCTTAAGTCTTACTTCTGACTTTACTAATACTGCTGGCTATGTTATTTATATGTTGTTATATTTATATTAAATATAAAATAACAAAATTGCTGTTTCTTACACTGTCAAATGTGTGTCTGAGGCCTCTGATAAAATAATACATAGTTCCATATGAGATCGATGATGGTAACAGTGTAACTCCAGATATGGGAAGAAACAACAAGAAGAAATATTTTCCTGGACTAAGAGGCTAATAAGACAGGTGGTCCAGAAAATTTTGGATACTGTTTTATGGCCTAGTCCAGTAACAACACATTGAGTGGCCTATCAACAAAATCTTTGCCAAATCTGAGAATGGACATTCTCAACACCATGAGATAAAATGGTCATGAAATACAATCATGGCCACTGCAACTGCTGACTTTCAAAGCCCCTGAAAAGAGTTCAGGGTAAAAATCAGGAATAAGGCATTCTGTGCTCTGGAAAAAACTGACAGAACAGGCCTTCAGATAGTTAGGTCCTTTCAAAAAAAGATTTTATGAGTTCCAATTCTTACATCTTCTCATACCTAGAAAAACACTGCTGTCATTAATGGTGACATCTGCTTTAGCTATTAAAAAGTTTTTTACAGTTAAAAAGTCAAAATAGAGTGGCTATGGTTCAGACATCCTGAAAAATAATTAGGTGACACTATGGTGTAATTTCAGATTAGACGTTGTATTGCTAACACTTGAGTTTTCTGAGCCGTGTCAGGCTTAGATGCCACCATTCTCAAAACAATGTCTGCTAAAAGCTAGTAACTACAACCTTACTTTTTATAAAACTAGGCAACTGGCTACCTGGCTACAAGTTTCCCCAAAGTGCCAGGTCCAGACTGGGTTTCAGACCTATTATTTGAAAAAAGAAATGAGATTTATTTTGTCTATTAAAATTCCAGTTATCCCTCCTCTAGCTACTTCTAACTGGGTCTGTTACAACAAAATGACAGACCAAGAGATTGAGATTTTGATCATACAAGGCTCAGATCTAAGACTTAAAACTCAGAAATACTTCCAATTCACTGTCTCTTCTCCAAACTGAGGCAGTCCTATGCCCCATTTTGACAGACAGTTATCACAGTCATAGTTGCCCAGTTTCCTAAATTAAAACTGAACAAGACTGTGAGGCTCTAGAGTTCAGATCTGTTCTGTGTTCTCCATTTCTTGTCTGTAAGATATAGGCTTCATTCAGCCTCCTTGACCTTCCCTGAGTTCCAGAGGGTTCAGTTCAGTTCAGTTCAGTTGCTCAGTCATGTCTGACTCTTTGCAACCCCATGAATTGCAGCACACCAGGCCTCCCTGTCCATCACCAACTCCTGGAGTTCACTCAGACTCACATCCATCGAGTCGGTGATTCCATCCAGACATCTCATCCTCTGTCGTCCCCTTTTCCTCCTGCCCCCAATCCCTCCCAATATCAGTCTTTCCCAATGAGTCAACTCTTCGCATGAGGTGGCCAAAGTACTGGAGTTTCAACTTTAGCATCAGTCTTTCTAAAGATCACCCAGGGCTGATCTCCTTCAGAATGGACTGGTTGGATCTCCTTGTAGTCCAAGGACTCTCAAGACCACAGTTCAAAAGCATCAGTTCTTCAGTGCTCCAACACTGCAGTTCAAAAGCATCAATTCTTCAGCGCTCAGCCTTCTTCACAGTCCAGCTCTCACATCCATACATGACCACAGGAAAAACCATAGCCTTGACTAGATGGACTTTAGTCGGCAAAGTAATGTCTCTGCTTTTGAATATGCTATCTAGGTTGGTCATAACTTTTCTTCCAAGGAGTAAGCGTCTTTTAATTTCATGGCTGCAATCACCATCTGCAGTGATTTTGGAGCCCCCCAAAATAAAGTCTGACACTGTTTCCACTGTTTCCCCATCTATTTCCCATGAAGTGATGGGACCAGATGCCATGATCTTCGTTTTCCGAATGTTGAGCTTTAAGCCAACTTTTTCACTCTCCTCTTTCACTTTCATCAAGAGGCTTTTTAGTTCCTCTTCACTTTCTGCCATAAGGGTAGTGTCATCTGCATATCTGAGGTGATTGATATTTCTCCCGGCAATCTTGATTCCAGCTTGTGCTTCCTCCAGCCCAGTGTTTCTCATGATGTACTCTGCATAGAAGTTAAATAAGCAGGGTGACAATATATAGACTTGATGTACTCTTTTTCCTATTTGGAACCAGTCTGTTGTTCCATGTCCAGTTCTAACTGTTGCTTCCGGACCTGCATACAGGTTTCTCAAGAGGCAGGTCAGGTGGTCTGGTATTCCCATCTCTTTCAGAATTTTCCACAGTTGATTGTGATCCACATAGTCAAAGGCTTTGGCATAGTCAATAAAGCAGAAATAGATGTTTTTCTGGAACTCTCTTGCTTTTTCAATGATCCAGTGGATGTTGGCAATTTGATCTCTGGTTCCTCTGCCTTTTCTAAAACCAGCTTGAACATCTGGAAGTTCATGGTTCACGTATTGCTGAATCCTGGCTTGGAGAATTTTGAGCATTACTTTACTAGCGTGAGCTGCTGCTGCTGCTGCTAAGTCACTTCAGTCGTGTCCAACTCTGTGTGACCCCATAGACAGCAGCCCACCAGGCTCCCCCGTCCCTGAGATTCTCTAGGCAAGAACACTGGAGTGGGTTGCCATTTCCTTCTCCAAGGCATGGAAGTGAAAAGTGAAAGTGAAGTCGCTCGCTTGGCCCTTGTCTATTTCATCTCTGAGAGGGGCCAACAGTTTCAAACTAAATTGCTGTTTCGCTTGGCCCCTGTCTATTTCATCTCTGAGAGGGGCCAACAGTTTCAAACTAAATTGCTGTTATTACAAAGGTAAATGCTGGTTTCAGGCAAAAAATACCTTGACTTAGATCAGATAGAGAGAGACTTCTGTTCTACTAGACAGGCCTACGCCCATACACAACAGAAAAAAGTTACAAAAAAAAAGAGACCTCCATCCCAATTCCCAAAAAGTATCTTGAGTATAAATTCTCTCAGGGGGGAGTTGTAAGGGGAAGCACACTGACTGAAGCCGCCCACCCTGGTCATGCCCTTTAGTAACATTCACATGAGCTATTTTATGACAGGAGATCCTGGTAAGGAATACGGAGCTAATAAGCCACCAGCAACTAGAAGAGTTTGGGAAAGGTCAAAAGGAGACACCGCGTGTCTGTCCACTTCCCAGAATCCTTCTCGCTAGCATCCATCTTGGCTGAGCGATGCATGTGCCACCAGGAAAGACTCTGAATTAGAATGATTGGCCAAAGACAACCCAGAAACTAATCCATCACCATAAAACCCAAGACTGTGAGCCACTGTGGCAGAGCTGTTCTCCTGGGTTCCCTTACCCTACTGCTCTCCACCCAGGTGCCCTTTCCCAATAAAATCTCTTGCTTTTCAGCACATGTGTCTCCTCAGACAATTCATTTCTGAGTGTTAGACAAGAGCCCAGTTTCAGGCCCTAGAAGGGGTTCCCCTTCCTACAACAACTTCATGGCAAATAGATGGGGAAACAATGGAAACAGTGACAGACTTTATTATTTTGGGCTCCAAAATCACTGCAAATGGTGAGTGCAGCCATGAATTTAAAAGACGCTTGCTCCTTGGAAGAAAAGCTATGACCAACCTAGGCAGCATATTAAAAAGCAGAGACATTACTTTGCCAACAAAGATCTGTCTAGTCAAAGGTATGGTTTTTCCAGTAGTCATGTATGAATGTGAGAATTGGACTATAAAGAAAGCTGAGTACAGAAGAATTGATGCTTTTGAACTGTGGTGTTGGAGAAGACTCTTGAGAGTCCCTTGGACTTCAAGGAGATCCAACCAGTCCATCCTAAAGGAAATCAGTCCTCAATGTTCATTGGGAGGAGTGATGCTGAAGCTGAAGCTCCAATACTTTGGCCATCTGATGCGAAGAATTGACTCACTGGAAAAGACCCTGATGCTGGAAAAGACTGAAGGCGGGAGGAGAAGGGGACAACAGAGGATGAGATGATTGGATGGCATCACTGACTTGATGGACATGAGTTTGAGCAAGCTCCGGGAGTTGGTGATGGACAGGGAAGCCTGGTATACTACAGCCCATGGGGTCGCAGAGTCGTTCATGACTGAGCGACTGAACTGAGCTGAAGAATGATGATGAAGGTGATGATTATGGTGTTTCTGCATATGCATGTTAAGTCACTTCAGTCATGCCTGACTCTTTGTGACCCCATGGACAGCAGCCAACCAGGCTCCTCTATCCATGGGGATTCTCCAGGCAAGAATACTGGAGTGGGCTGCCATGCCCTCCTTCAAGGGATTGTCCCAAGCCAGGGATTGAACTTGCATCTCTTGAGTCTTCTGAATTGTCAGGTAGGTTCTTTACCACTAGCACCACTTGAGAAACCCATGAATTTTCTAAGTGCCTATTATGAATGATTTTTTTTTTCCATCTAAGTCATCTAAGTTTTATAATTGCCTCTGTACTGCAGGATGCTGCCAGTGACAATTCAGGATGGAGGCATGCCCCAGGGTTCCAACAGCAGGCTGTTCTCCTGCAGTGTCAGCCACCACCTCGGTTCACAGCTTCCTCTGCAACTCCTTGCTTCCAGGTCACTTGAGGGGGACTGCCCTCCACTCTCTTTACCATGGCACAGGTGTGGAGGCTGGGGGTGTGGGAGCCAACAAGGAGTGACTTACGGGACAGCCTGGGTGGCACTGGGTGTGGCTGGTCCTCAGGAGTAGAGGTTAGAAGAGGAGCAGGAAGCCTGGTCATGGGGCCTTGGGAAAGAAGGGGTCCCTTCAGCTTCTTGGATTGTGAAGCTGGATCCACATCTGACCTTCCTCCCCAGGCAGAGCTGCCAAGTATGGCCCTGAATGTGAGATACCCACCATCCCTGGGATCAGTCTCCTTAGGTCCCATTGCTCACCTGAGATGCTTCTCCAACAGGCTGATGCAACCTTTGTTTTTGGGTCACTAATGTCATGATGCCATGAGGCCTTGCTAGGCTGGGGCTCTCTTCTTCCAGCTGAATTCAGTTCCTTCTTACATACCCAACAAGGCCTCTTAGGTTTCTGCCAAAGGAGACTGCTATAAATTCAATTGTCCCACTCCCAAAATTCAGCTTTGAAACGTAATCCCCAGTGTGATGGCTTGGAGGTGAGGATTTTGAGCAGCGGAGGGCATGAGGGTGAGCCCTCATGAATGGGATTAGGACCCTTATAAAAGGGACCCTGGAGAGCACCCTTGCCCTTTCTGCCATGTGAAGACACGGGGAAGGCTCTGTCTATGATCCAGGAAGCAGGCCTTGACTAGATGCTATAACTTCCCTGGTGGCTTAGATGGTAAAGTATCTGCCTGCAATGTGGGAGACCTGGGTTTGATCCCTGAATCAGAAAGATCCCCTGGAGAAGGGAATGGCAACCCACTCGAGTATTCTTGCCTAGAGAATCCCATGGACAGAAGAGCCTGGCAGGCTACAGTCCATGGGGGTCACAAAAAATCAGACATGACTGAATGACTAACACTATCACTTTCACTCATCTTCTTGATCTTGGACTTCTCAGCCTCCAGAACTATGAGAAATAATCTTCTGTTGCTTGTAAGCCACCCAACCTATGGTATTCTAACCGTCTGGACCGAGTAAGACAAGGATGGAGGGAGGAAAATCCAGAGAAGCACAGAGAAAGTGAACTAGGAAAAGCCTGGGGATAGGGTCAGTTCATTTGGGTTCAAATCTCAGCTCTTCTGCTGGTAGCATTTATGTTTAGAGAACTGCCTAACCCATTTGGGCCTTAGTTTCCTTAGCTATAAAATAAGAATTGCTAATATATGCATTACCTGTCTGGCAGCATTGTTGCGTTTAAATATCATGTCCACCAATTCCTATGAAGGAAGCCCACGATTTATCCTCAGCTTCCTCATCTGTAAAATGGGGTCACAAACCTCCCTCAGAGCGTTGTGGTGAGGCTTAACTGAAGTGAAGGATGCAAGTTGCTTGCCACAAGGAGGCTATCGGGATTTCTAAAGTCTAAGATGCTTTCATATTCTACCTTAGGGAAGAAGCCCTATTTTACTTGGGAATTGAGAAGGGCTTAGACTCAAACTGGGGTCTGCCTGTGGGGCACATTGCAGGCACTGAGGGGAAGGCAGTTGCCCCACAATACCCTCAGGGCCCCTCGGGGGCAGAATCCAAGAAGCAGGAGGAGCGCTTGAAGATCTCAGGTGGAAATGCACAGAGGAAGGAAGTGGACAAAGGCCATCCTAAGGCCGGCCACCACCCTTGCTTGGGCTGCTATTCCTCAAAGGGAGCTTTGTTCAGCTGAGGGTGCTTCATTTCAAAGCAGACCAAGGATCCCAAAGGTTACATCTCCTGGTGGCTGGCTCTTTCAGTTCATAGACCAGCTCTTTCTTTTTTCCAAGGCATACATAGGGGACCAGGGCTACTGGGTCAACCATGTACTGGAGTTTATAAAACCATCTTTTTCGGGGAGTTAACTGTTGGTGAAAGCAGTTAACTTCTAAGTTCTTCAAAGAAGTGATTGCCATTGTCATCAGAATCTCTGGAGATTCTTTTTAAAGCACACATATCTGTGTGTGTTTAGAATTAGACATGGAATAGGAATTAGAATGGAATAGGAAAGCACTGGGAACCTGCATTTGCAGAGGGCCCCAGAGACAGAGGAGCCTGACAGGCTACAGTCCATAGGATCACAAAGAGTAGGACACAACTGAATGACTGAGAACAGTCACCCACAGCAGATGGGTCTTCTGTCTGGAGAACCATAGACTGATGCGAAAGGAATGGGGCATCTCATTAAGTACTAAATTCTCTTAACACCTTTCCCAAAAAAACAATCCTCTGCTCTCAGGACTGGCTTCAGGGGTGGGATCTCCCAGGCTTAGAAGGGTCCCATTTTTGGTTTAATGCTCTTGCTATTGCTGTCTTTGAAGTTCTTAAATTTTTGAATGCGGAGGCGCTGACTTTTCATCTTGCATTGGGCTTCACGAATTATGTAGTGGGTCCTGCCCACTACACAGTTAAGAACTTCAGAAAGGATAGACTTGCCCAAGGCCACACAGCTAAGGAGTGGAAATGGGTTTGGAATCCTGAGATATCCGACCCCAAAGTTCTGCTACCCCATGACTTTGAGACTCAAAAGGAATGGACTTTGATAGTGAAGTTCTGATTTCAGCCACCTTGTCAGGTTTCAGGGTGAGGGAAAGGCCTTTCCTAGGCATCTTATCTACACCAGGAAAATTTTCATCAGTGCTACTACTCATAAGGGTAAGACCGATATATAAACTCATTCAGCTTCAGGGTAGGAAAGTTACTGTGTAATTCCAGGCTGGCAGCCCCTGGAGGAAGAGAGTAAAGAATGCCTCTCTTCCCTCTCCCTCACTGTAGCTTTACTATGCATAGAGGATTAGGCAAAGAGGTACAGGGGACAGGACCTAGAGCCAAAGGTGTGGGGAGGTGCAGTCCAGAACCAGCTATGCCACTTATTAGATGAATAGCAGAGAGTAACAGGTCTCTTGGGCTGCAAGTCCCAGTTTTTTATCTGTAAAATAAAGTGATGGAAGCACAACAAATATCCAAGTTTGTGGTGAGGGTCAGATGGCCAGATGGACTTCAAAATAGTATGTCAAGGTCAGTACAAGCTCTATGAACACTTGTGACTCATAGAGTTGGTTGGTATGTGCATAAGGAAATGGTTTGGCAAAAGAGAGGGACACCTGGGTCATTCCGAGGGTGGTCTCGCCTCAGGGCAGGACCTTTGCTGTCCCTAAGGTGGAACTGGAGTCCAAAGTGACTTGGGGTGGGAAAGAGGTGGGAGGAGTGGGTGCCGCAGGGATTGGGACTCTGGTTGCTTCAGACTTTGCTGCTATAAAATAAGGCAGAACTACCAATAGCAGAAATAATAATTACTGGGCTTCTCTGGTGGCTCAGATGATGTAAGAATCTGCCTCCAGTGCAGGACACATGGGTTTGATCCCTGGGTCTGGAAGATCCCCTGGAGAAGGGCATGGCAGCCTGCTCCAATATTCTTGCCTGAAGAATTTCCATGGATGGAAAAGAGGAGCCTGGTGGGCTGCAGTCCATGGGGTCACACACAACTGAGGAACTAACATGTACACACAATAATAAAAATAATAGTTAAAAAAAAAAAAAACGCCTATAATGGGGCAGGACAGCAGAGAGGACTCAGGAATGCAGAAACAGGCTCTTCAGTTGAGATACAGGTGTTTGGGGCCAGCACAGGTTTTTGGTTGTTAGTTAAGGACCCCATCACTTACCAAGATCGGTGAAGACCTCAGTTTTGTGTCAGAGCCCAGCGTGGGCCATAGCAGTTTGATAGGCAATGAGAAGCAGAAACCAGGCCCCTGAGAAAGAAGTTTGTTAGACCTCAGAGGCAGTGTTAGTGTTTTGTTTTGCTTTTAAAGCAGCATTTTACTCAAAATCTTTGCTTCTAAGACCATGGGGCTAAAATAAGTGCTCAGAGACTATAGAGAGCAGACACTGGGGCTCCCTGGAACAAAAAGACTCTGAAGGCCTGAGGCTAAGCCAGGTAGAGAACAGGTGGAGGTGGAAGGTCAGAGTGGTTCCCAGTCTGCACAGCCAAGGTCAGGTCCCCCGGACCTCAAACCTGCCCTTGTGAGCAGGTGGTGTGTGGAAAAGGGCCATATTAGCAAGCAGGTACCAGGGACAGCTTAAGGAGGCTGAGCAGGTAGGTACAGCCCGTGGGTGGAGGAGCCCACACAAATTAGGCTGAAGGTACAAGAGATGTGAAAAGAGAAACACTAGCCTGATGCTACAGGGACGTTTCACCGAGTTTCCCAAACTGGGATCTGAGGGTCCTTGAGCACCTACAGATGAATCTTGAGCATCTGCAGGTTCTCTATGAGGATATCTAAAATTTCGCATTTTTATCTTGATCATGACCTGAAAAGAAAAAAGTCAGTATAAGCATATTCTGGGTAATCTGGATTAGTGACCTCTGATCATTTTTTTTTTTTTTTTTTTTTGGCATCCACTCACAGAAGGAATCCATTTTACTGGTGACCTGGTTTCCATACACTGATATTCACAATCACATAAGCAGAGCTGACAGGCAGCCCATCCAGACCAGGGCAGCCACACCAGCTGTGAAAACATGAAAAGACTCCAAGCCAATGGGTGGATAGCTCTGAGCCTCTAGAGTGTCACCACCCCCTCCTCCCGGATAGTCTTGGTGCCTCCTCTGAGGTCCTGCTCAACCAGCAGAGGTGAAGGGAACCGGGAGAGTGTAATAGCTTCCTGTCACTGTTGTAACAAACGACTATGCACTGGATGGGTTAAAATAGCAGAGCTTTATTCTCCTGCAGTCCTTGATGCCAGAAGTCTGAAATCAGAGTCCCTGGGTCAAAACCAAGATGTTAAGAGGGCTGTGCTTCTATCTGGATCAGATCTCCCCCTGCCTTTCTCTTTTAAGAACACATGATTTTATGATTGTGCAAGTGTGGCCCACACAGATAATCCCAGATAATCTATCCATCTCAAGGTCCTTAACTTAATCACTTCTGCAAAAGCCCCTTTTCCTTATAAAGTAACATTTACAGATTCCAGGGATTAGGACCTGATATCATAGGGAGCCCTTATTGGGCAACTACAGTGCCTGCAGGGCCTTGCTGAAGAGATGCAGTATCTCTTTGGATTGGTCACTCCTGTGTTGTGTATGTGTGTGCTTGAAATAATTTTCTTTATACAATACTTATTCTGACAAAATGTGATATACTTTGATGTTTTTTCTTTTCTATCATTTAAAAAATAGGTTTTAATCTAATTTTAGATTAAAGTTATCTTTCTTCCAGTTTTATTGACATGTAATTGACATACAGCACTGTATAAGTTTAAGGTATACAGCACGATGATTTGATTTACATGCATATTGATATGATTGCCGCAATAAGTTTAGCGAATATCCATCTCTCATACAGACCTCAAATTAAAGAAATGGAAACTTTTTTTCCTTGTGACAAAAGTTCATACATGAGAGGATTTACTTTCTTTCATATATAATGTACAGCAGTATTAATTATGCTTATTGTATTGTACTTTATATTCCCAGTATTTATTTTATAACTAGGAGTTTGTATCTTTTGACAGCCTTCATACCCTCGAGAGCCTCCTGCCTCTAGTGCAAATCTGACTTCTTTTTCTTTGTGTTTGTTTGTTTGTTTTTGAAGTATAATTGACCTATAACACTATGTTAGTTCATGTTACACAACATAGGGAATCGATATTTCTACTCATTTCCAAATGATCACCATGATGAATCTAGTTGTCATCTGTCACCATACAAAGATATTGCATAATTCTTCACTATATTCTTCATACTGTACATTTGATATTCGTGACTCATTTATTTTGTAACTGGGAGTTTACCCCTCTTAATCTTGCTCACCTATCACTCTCTTCCCCTCATCCTTGTCCCCTGGGGCAGCCACCTGTTGGTTCTCGTACCTGGAACTCTCTGTTTGGCTGTTTTTGTTCATTTGTTTTGTTTTCAGATTTCATAAATCAGTGAGATAATACAGTATTTGTCTTTCTCTGTCTGACATTTCACTTAGCGTAATACCTTGTAGGTGGATTCATTTTGTCATTGATGGCTGAGTAATATTCATATAAAATGCATCTTCCTTATCCATTCATCTACTAATGGGTACTTAGGTTGCTTCTATATGTTGACTATTGTAAGTAATGCTTCAGTGAGCATTGAGGTCCAAATATCTTTTTTGAGTTAGTGTTTTCATTTTCTTTGGATAAATACCCGAAAGTGGAATTGCAGGACTGTATTGTAGTTCTATTTTTAATTTTTTAAGGAAATTCCTAACTGTGGCTGTACTGATTTACATTCCCACCAATAGTGAACATCTTTTTTCCACGTCCTCACTAACACTTCATCTTTGTTGTGTTTTTGATAATAGCCATTCTGACAAGTGTGAAGTGGTATCTCATTATGGTCTTGTCTATATCATATTTTAAAAAGTGCTTGCTGCACCCAGTATATTGATTTCATGACCCACTATTAAGTTGTGATTTATTTTGAAAAGCATTGCAAACTTTCTATGATGTAGTAACCTAGCAGTGCCACGACTGCCTCTAGTTGTGTTTTATAGTATATTTTCTTTTTAAATTTTTTTTTATTTTATTTTGGGCTGCACTGGGTCTTTGTGGTTCGGGAGGGCTTTCTCTAGCTGCGGTGGGCGAGGGTTACTCTTCGTTGTCGTGTGCCGGCTTCTCATTGCCGTGGCTTCTTTTGTTGCAGGGCAGGCCCTAGAGCGCCGGCTTCATTAGCTGTGGCCCTGGCGCTCAGTAGTTGTTGCACAAGGGCTTAATTGCTCTGCGCATGTGGAATCTTCCTGGACCAGGGATCGAACCCACATTCCCTGCACTGGCAGGCAGATTCACATCCACTGCGCCACCAAGGAAGTCCTGTAGTTGTGTTTTGAAGACAATGACGCTAAACTAAATAGCCGTATGTAGTAGCAATAGCAGGCTAAAGAGAAAAGAACAGAGAGAACTTTAACATGTAAATGATGTCGGATTTTTGACAGGTTTGCCAAGAATACATAATAGGGAAGGGGTAGTTTTAGATGGACTATAATTTAATAAATGGTGTTGAGGTAACTAGATATCCACATGCAAGAGAATGCAATCAGATGTCTGTCATATCAGGCAAAGTCTCAACTTAAAACGGATTAGAGACTAGACCTGGAACTGTGAAACTCACAGGGACAAACACGGGTAAAAGCTCCTTGACACTGCCCTTCGCAACACTTTTTTGGATATGACACCAAGGGCTCAGACAACAAGAGCAAAAAATAAATAAGTGAGACTACACCAAACTAAAAGGCTTCTGCCCAGTAAAGGAAGCAGTTAACAAAATGAATGGGCAATCTATGGATAGGGAGAAAGTATTTGAAGACTGTGTATCTGAAAATGAGTGACTACTCAAAATATATAAGGAACTGATACAGCTCAATAGAAAAATTAAGAAGAGACACAAAACAAAAAAACAACAAAATAACCTGATTAAAAATTGGACAAATGGCTTGAATTGACATTTTTCCAAAAAAGACATACAAATGACCAACAGTTATATTAAAAGATGCTCAATATCACTAATCTTAGAGAAATGCAAATTAAAACTACAATGAGGTATCATCTCACCTGTTGTTCACTCACTCACTCATGTTTGACTCTTTGAGACCCCATGGACTGCAGCACGCCAGGCTTCCCTGTCCATCACCAACTCCCAGAATTTGCTCAAACTCATGTCCATTGAGTTGGTGATGCCATCCAGCCATCTCATCCTCTGTCGCCCCTTCTCCTCCTGACTTCAATCTTTCCCAGCATCAGGGTCTTCTTAATGAATTTGCTTTTTGTATCAGGTGGCCAAAGTATTGGAGCTCCAGCTTTAGCATCAGTCCTTTCAATGAATCTCACTTTTTAGGATTTCTATTATCAAAGAGAGAGAAATAATAAGTATTGGTGAGGATGTAGAGAAAAGGGAGCCCTCGCTTATTGTTGATGGGAGTATAAATTGGGATCGCCCTTGTGGCAAATAGGATAAAGTTTTCTCAAATTAAAAGAAAAAATGGAATGCAACTATCGTATTATTCAACAGTTCCTCTTCTGAGAATATACCTAAAGGAAGTAAAACCATACCTCAAAAAGATGTCTGCGCTCCTATATTCACTGCAGCATTATTCACAACAACCAAGATACAGAAACAAATTAAGTGTCCATTGATGGATGAATTAATAAAGAAATTATGGTGTAAGTATACAGAATGGAAAATTATTCAGCCTTAAAAAAGGAGATCCTGGCATTTGCAATAACACGGATGAACCTGGAAGACATTATGCTAAGCCAAATAGGCCATACACAGAAAGAAAAAAATGACATGATCTCACTTATATGTAGACTCTCAAAAAGTTGAATGCATAGAAATGAACAGGAGAGTAGTGATTATCATGTGTGGAGAGGTGAGAGAAATAGGGACATGCTGGTTAAAGACGCAAGGTTAGAGTTATGTGAGATGAATAAGCTTGGAGGTCTCATATACAGCATAATGACTATTGCTAAGAATACTGTATTGAATACTGGAAATTTGCCAAGAGTAGATTTAAGATCACACACAGGTAGTGAGAAGACACAGAAAGTAGCTCAACTGTAGTAATCATTTCACTGTGTGTATGTGTATCAAGTCACTATGTTATATACCTTAAAATATACAACTTTATTTTAAAATATTATATACCTTAAAATATACAACTTTATTTTAAAATATGGAAATGATGCATTTGTGATAAGCAAAGACCACTTGGCATGTTGAAAAACTGAAGACCTGACGTTAGTTTGGATGGCAGAAAAGGATGGCAAGATTGAGCTCTCATGTGGCACACGATGGTGAAGGCTTGCCAAACTCTAAAGAGCTCCATGCAGTGACAGCGCTCACCACAGTCACATTTTGTTCAGAAAATTCATTTCAACAGTTTAAAACAGCATTGTCTGCCACAGTAAATTAATACTGTTAGTTAAGATTTTCTAGTGCTGTTTGTACTTCATTTATAACCATTTATTGGAGAAGACAGTGGCACCCCACTCCAGTACTCTTGTCTGGAAAATCCCATGGACAGAGGAATCTGGTAGGCCACAGTCCATGGGGTCGCTAAGAGTCAGACACGACTGAGTGACTTCACTTTCACTTTTCACTTTCATGCATTGGAGAAGGAAATGGCAACCCACTCCAGTGTTCTTGCCTGGAGAATCCCGGGGACAGAGGAGCCTGGTGGGCTTCCATCTATGGGGGCGCACAGAGTCAGACATGACTGACGTGACTTAGCAGCAGCAGCAGCATAACCACTTATAAGGTTGTTTTGTTCTTATGTATTATATGGAAGTTATAAGCTTTAGGATTTTTTAAACCCATTTTTGTATTTGCACATGTCCAGGTAAGATAAAACAAAAATAATTTAAGACAATTTTAGCAGAGTGGTGGTGGTGGGAAAGCCACAAGAATTTTTTCTTCTGATACAATGAAGAGTACATTCAAGTTTAAGAAAGACTAGTCTACCACTGGGAGTATAGTGAGATACATGAATGTGAAAATACACAGCTAAAAATGGTGAAACAAAGAAAAGGAACAGCAGCCGTATCTTAAGCTTGAAAAATTAGGATTGAATTCAGGCAGGGAAAACTTGAGGAACAGCTTCAGCTCGCACCCTTCTGGAATATCCAGAGATGTCCTTACCAACAGAAGATGACAAATCTAGGTGGAGAAGGATGTGGTCCAAGTAGGAAGACAGCACAGAAACAGACCAACAAGGAGACTTTGCCTCCAATTACGCATAGTGAGAAGATGTAACCACTCCCTCAGACGGACAGGCAGCAGTTGCACAGCACCCAAGTTTCATCTATTGACGCTAGACATGTGGGGCCTAACTTATCAGTTCAAAAATGTGGAAGCGTTGATTTACTTTGCTTCTTTTAACCCTGTAGATTTGCTTTGATTCTTTCAAAATAATTCTTCTGCTTCCACTGTAAAATAAAAAAAATTCACACGATGCCCACATAGAAACACTCCATATCAGTCAGATCATCTTGGGGCCAGGTAGGGTCAGCTGTGAGTGAAAGGGTAGGTTGCCACCACACAGATGCTGGTTTCCCATCAACACCTCTTGGCAACTCCAATGATGTGATTATTTCTAGGTAACCCAGTCTTACAATGCCATCAGCATATCTCTAATAGTTGGCAGGACACTTGAGTTCTTAAAACCCAACATGTTGGTTTCTCTGAAGAGAAAAATTCAATCCCAAAGGACAAGTTAGTTAGTTGAGGTCACCACATTCATGATGGAGCAACTAGAACCAAGGACTCTTGGCTCCCAGCTCAGATCTCTTTGCACTTATCTTTATTCCCATTTTGCATGCATGCATGATGTCTCTTCAGTCCTGTCCGACTCTTTGCAACCCTATGGACTGCAGCACGCCAGGTTTCCCTGTCCTTCCCTATCTCCCGGAGCTTGCTCAGTGGTGTCCATCTCATTCTCTGTTGCTCCCTTCTCCTCCTGCCCTCAGTCTTTCCCAGCATCAGGGTCTTTTCCAGTGAGTCAACTCTTCCCATCAGGTGGCCAAAGTAGTGGAGCTTCAGCATCAGCATCAGTCCTTCCAATGAATATTCAGGGTTGATTTCCTTTAGGATGGACTATTTTGATCATTATTTGTATTTGGACACAAATATTCTTAGGTCCCTTTGAAATGACTCATGACAGGGTAAACTTGGAAGGAAGATACTTATCTGAGGTCCTAATACAGTCACTCATTGGTTATTCATTCACTTAATTTTCTCTGAGCTTCCATTTTTTCATCTGAAAAATGTGATGACTTCCTCATTGGACTAATATGAAGATGAATTGAGACATGTACATGAAACAATTTTGTGTGAATAAATAATAGAACATTTTCAGACATCACTCCATAAAGTGAAAAGTGAAAATGAAAGTTGCTCAGTCATATCTGACTCTGCGACTCTCCAAGCCAGAATTCTGGAGTGGGTAGCCTAACTCTTCTCCAAGGGATTTTCCCAACCCAGGAATTGAACTCCGGTCTCCAGAATTGCAGGCAGATTCTTTACCAGCTGAGCCACCAGGGATGCCTGTAAGATGGCAGCTAAGTCAGCAGAACACTGGCTAATAGAATGATTGAGATGGAGAGTATGCTCACGCTCATTGTGTCCAGCTCTTTGTGACCCCATGGACTGTGGTCCACCAGGCTTCTCTGTCCATGGGATTTTCCAGGGAAGAATACTGGAGTGGATTGCCAAAGTTCAATTACAAGATGTGTACTTTCAGGCAGAGCTACTTAACCTCTTCTGTGCCTCTATTTCGTCATGATAAATAGGAACAATAATAGCACATAGGGCTTCCTTTATGGCTCAGTTGGTAAAGGATACGCCTGCAATGTGGGAGACCTAGGTTCAGTCCCTGGGTTGGGAAGATCCCCTGGAGAAGGGAAAGGCTACCCACTCCAGTATTCTGGCCTGGAGAATTCCATGGACTGTAAAGTCTATGGAATTGTAAAGAGTCGGACACGACTGAGCAACTTTCACTACAGGGTTTTTATGGGGGCAGTATGGATTCATTTTTATAAACTATTGTTTGGCACTTAATAAGTGCTCAATATATGTTAGCTATTATTATTTTCTTACAAACTTGCTGATGGTGATATCTTTTTCATTGTTGTAAGTGTCTTCTTCATTGTTGTACTTATGTGATGCTTTAGAAGTCAGCAAGCTTTAGTGCTTCTGGAAGCCGTAGATGGTGCCTTCACACCTCTCCTGGGAGTCCTGCCATTCTTAGCGCTGAAACAGGAGCAGCAGAGCTGCCTTCCAGAGGCAAACTGGCCACTAAACCCACCTGTTGCCGCCCTTCCCAAGGCCCAGCTGCCATCAATGGGAGCCTAGCCATATGAGGACAGAGCAGTATTTGCACTGACCTGGCTCCTGCTCTTGTCTGAAGGGCAGCAGTGGCCCCAGGCCATGCCACCTCTTGCAGGGATCCTGGCAGAGCACACAAGCCAAACAGGATCAGGGTGGGGCATGCCTTGGCCCAGGAATCCACTGGCACCAGCTCACAAAAGGTGGGAACAGGGAGTGCCCCAGATGATTCAGTGAGTGGTATGTTTCCCTTTAAGCAGCTGCCAAAATGCCTCCTAGGCACCTGGTTAAGAGGCAGTAAGTACAGGGATGACTGAAAGGCAACCCCTTAAGGACCACTCAGATTTCTCTCACACCTCTGTGTACATATGATTCTCTCTGCTTAAAATGTCTTCCTGTACCTACCCAGGATTCTGCTGGGCAAAACCCTGCTTCTTGCTCATCCTTCAAGTCCTAATTCAACTGTGAGGAATGTTTCAGGGCTCTACTAGGAGACCTAGGTGTTTAAGCAGTAAACAACCGGTACTTATATGTATCTTCCATCCACTAGATACTTAAATACTCCATCTTATATACTTACATGCTCCATCCACTAGAGCACATTAAATGGTCTGCTGGAATATGGTCATCTCATTAGGATGCCCAACAACAGCCTTTCCTCCAGCCCTGCCCACAGACCCTTTCAAAGGGGTGAGTCTACAAGGATATGTTTCTACCTATGATCCTGCTTCCAACTGTAACAAAGTGGACAAGGGGAGCCCATCTCCAGGTGGTTAGTGACCTGTTCAGTTCAATGCAGTTCAGTCGCTCAGTCACGTCTGACTCTTTGCGTCCCTAAAGACTGCAGTACGCCAGGCTTTCCTGTCTATCACCAACTCCAGGAGTTTGCTCAAACTCATGTCCACTGAGTCGGTGATGCCATCCAACCATCTCATCCTCTGTTGTTCCCTTCTCCTCCTGCCTTCAGTCTTTCCCAGTATCAGGGTCTTTTCTAACGAGTCAGTTCTTTGCATCAGGTGGCCATAGTATTAGAGCTTCAGCATGAGTCCTTCCAACAAATATTCAGGACTGATTTCCTTTAGGATTGACTGGTTTGATCTCCTTGCATTCTAAGACCCTCTAGAGTCTTTTCCAACACCACAGTTCAAAAGCATCAATTTTCGGCGCTCAGCTTTCTTTATGGCCCAACTCTCACATCCATACGTAGATCCACAGTGACCTGTGATGTGGACCATTTCAGATCAGATTCTGCCAGGGGTCTGAGGGTGAGACTCTAGCAATGAGCAGTAGGAACTCAAGCTGAAAGTTCATGACACACAGAGAACCTGATGGAGTGGATGCTGTTATGTGCTGCTCAGATCACATTGGAAATGAAGGATTTTTCCCTTTGCTGCTGGGAGTGCTGCCAGTAGACTGTCCTCAATTCTTAGCTCTCCTTGGGAATTGTCTCTATTAAAGGGTTCTCTCCCTCACCCTCCAGCTCTTAACCCAAGGTCATACATCCTTCCCAAGGAAGCCAATATCTGATGACTGGTTGACACAGAAGCAGGGTCAACCTCATGGGAAAATTTTGAAGTACAATCTCAGCTTCAGAGTGACCTGTATAGTTGGCTGAGGCCTTCATCAATACTAGGGTGACCAAACGTGCTGTTTTGCCTGGGATAGAGAGAGTTCCAGGGACATGGACCTTTCAGGGCTAGAACTTGGAAAGTTCCCAGCAAATTAGGACAAGCTGGTCATGTAAGTCAAGATTGCACTGCAATTTGACTTCTCTCCTCACCCTTTCCATCCACTTATTCTCCCTCCCACAGGTGGGCATCCCAGAAACATTCCCTAATAAACTTCTGGTCTGCTGATCTCCATGCCTTCCCTGGTGGCTCAGTGGTAAAGAACCTATCTGCCAGTACAGGAGATGTTGGTTCGACCCCTTGGATAGGAAGATGCCCTGGAGAAGGAAATAGCAACCCACTCCAGGATTCATGCCTGGGAAATCTTATGGACAGTGGAGCCTAGTAGGCTACAGTCCATAGGGTCACAAAGAGTTGGAGACAACTTAGTGACTAAACAACAACAACTGCTAATCTCCATCTAGGGTTTTTTTTTCCCCTCAGGAAACTCAATCTGTGACCCTGGAGAAGCTATGATATAAAAGCTTAAATTATGAGGCGTTGGGAACTCTGAAGAAGCAAAATCTATAAGGCAGAGAGAAGTTGTGTTAGAGGGTCTCCAGAATCCCTCGGTGGTGGGACTGAAAGACGTTAACACTCTGGGGCTAGTAGTCATGTCAATAGCAGCTCTTGGGCCAAGAGTCCTAGAATCATCTTGGGTCCCTGGTAAATATACTTTCTTCATTCTTTCATGAACTACAGTATTTTGCTCATCAGTTTACAATCATATATTTCCTTCATTGGACTGTAAGTTTCTTAAGAGCATGTACCAGGGTGATTAATTAAACCCAGAAGTATCCTTTAAGGTTAGGATAGTCATGAAGATTCTCCCTTAGGGGTGTCTGGACTTACATTTCGGTGCCTCCATTTCCCATATTGCTTGCTGTGTTCCTACAATAAACTCCACTTTTTTTGAGATGGTTTGAGTAGGTTTCTCATCTTTGTATTCAAAAGATCAGCATTTCTGCATTAGCAAGGGATTTGGTTTTTAGCCACAAGACCAACTCTGGAAATGTTAAGAGGAAGAAATAAACTTATTGGAATGGTATTGGGGTTCTCAAGGTCAAAGACTCTAAGGCCAGGGCTGGGAAATGGGCAGGAATCAGAGGATCTGCCACCAACATCCTGTTGATTATACCCTCCAACCATACCCAAGGTTCTTACAACACTATTGAGAGTCCATGTCCCAGAAGAGTATCTGATTGGCTGGGCCTATTCATGTGCCCACCCTGTGGCTATGCCAGGACTGAAAAGGGGAGAAGAGTGTCTAGCAACTTTGGCTTTCTGGTGTGAGAGTGTACGGCCCATCCCAAGCACAGCATCAGGGATTTCCCAAAATAGGGAGGGATCTGCTCAGAGGAAGTTGGGGTCGAGGGCTGGAAGCCAGAAAACAACAGATGTCCCCTTCAGCGTCCATCTGCTTCCTAGGCTAAAAGTGTTTATAACAGGGACTGTGGATTTCCATCTTCGTATCTCAGATACTAGTGTCTGGCTCTCCATAGGTGCTTAATAGTTTTTTTTTTTTTTTTTTTAAAGAAATTGCACATTAGATGACCTTTGTCGTTCAAAGAACCAACACATATGGAAAAGCTGGTGCTTGCTTCTTCAGGAATGCAAAGATGGATACACAAAGCCCTAATTCTTTGTGGGTTTTAAAGTCTGGAAGTGGGATTGGAGCATACAGGCAATGATCTATTTGTATACACACGTACTATGTGAGACATTCCATACAAAACAGGCCTGCCACTGTCCTTGCAGTGGGGGAAGGGTGCGTGGAGTTCTGTCATTTTGCCCCTCTAGTTGTTTTGCGATCATGAGTGGAATCCTCAGTCACCCTATAATCCTCATAGAGGGTGCTTGCTGGTAACAAGGGAGAAGGGATTATTTTTTTCTCTCTTTCAGATACCACTTTGGCTTCTTTTTCACACATGAAAGCCTGTCTCACAGGGGAAAGTTTTAACAAACTTTTATTCAGAGATTGTGAAGATACATTAAAACTTTCTTGAGCTGTGGATGTAGAAAAATCAACCACTTGACCAGGCTGGTTCCATTGCCGTCTCTGCAAATCAGGTGAGGGGTGTTCACTGCCCAGACCTCAGGACGCCTCACATGGGGGCTCCAGATTGTGCCACTTTACGGATGCTCTGTCTTGTTCTAATGCTCCTGTTTCTTTTCCTTTATTTTCTCTCTCTTTAACTCTTCCCTCTCAAACTCAGTCCTGGCTTGCTTACCCAATCCCATTTTCTGGGACGTTCTGTGCTTCTTTCAATATTATTCACCAAGTTCCATATCCTCTTTTGTGTCTTGCAGTTGTTCAGCTTTTGAAATCTGCTTGCAAGCCAAAGGCATAATCTAGACTATTATTTCTGGTGCTGGTGGAGAGACTTGAACTGAGAGTCCCAAGGTAGAAGGGGTGGGGGTGTTTCCTAATCCTCCCAACACTCGACTTTGTTCCAAGTATATATATATTCTTCATTGCTAAGACTAGTCTCTTGTTGAAAAATCTTAAGTTTAGACAAGACCGTCATGTCACTCCTGATAATATAGCTTTAATTTACTATCCTTAAAGGGCATTCATCCACCTTCTGACTCTGAATTATATCACAAAACCTATTTTATAATTTCACAATTTGTATGGAAATACAAAAAACCTAAAATAGCCAAAGCAATCTTGAGAAGGAAGAATGGAACTGGAGGAATCAATCTGCCTGACTTCAGACTACACTACAAAGCCACAGTCATCAAGACAGTATGGTACTGGCACAAAGAGAAATATAGATCAATGAAACAAAATAGAAAGCCCAGGGATAAATCCATGCACCTATGGACACCTTATCTTTGACAAAGGAGGCAAGAATATACAATGGGGAAAAGACAATCTCTTTAACAAGTGGTGGTGGGAAAACTGGTCAACCACTTGTAAAAGAATGAAACTAGAATACTTTCTAACACCATACACAAAAATAAACTCAAAATGGATTAAAGATCTAAATGTAAGACCAGAAACTATAAAACTCCTAGAGGAAAACATAGGCAAAACACTCTCTGACATTAATCACAGCAGGATCCTCTATTACCTACCTCCCAGAGTAATGGAAATAAAATAAAAAATAAACAAATGGGACCTAATTAAACTTAAAAGCTTTTGCACAATGAAGGAAACTAAGCAAGGTAAAAAGACAGCCCTCAGAAGGGGAGAAAATAATAGCTAACAAAGCACTGACAAAGAATTAATCTCAAAATATACAAGCAGCTCCTGCAGCTCAATACCAGAAAAATAAATGACCCAATCAAAAAATGAGCCAAAGAACCAAACTGACATTTCTCTGAAGAAGACATACAGATAGCTAACACATGAAAAGTTGCTCAGCATCACTCTTATCAGAGAAATGCAAATCAAAATCACAATGAGGTACCATCTCATGCTGGTCAGAATAGCTGCTATCAAAAAGCCCACCAACAATAAATGCTGGAGAGGGTGTGGAGAAAAGGGAACCCTCTTACCCTGTTGGTGGGATTGCAAACTAGTATAGCCACTATGGAGAACAGTGTGGAGATTCCTTAAAAAACTGGAAATAGAACTGCCACACAACCCAGCAACCCCATTGCTGGGCATACACACCAAGGAAACCAGAATTGAAAGAGACACATGTACCCCAATGTTCATCGCAGCACTGTTTATAATAGTCAGGACATGGAAGCAACCTACATGTCCATTGGCAGATGAATGGATAAGAAAATTGTGGTACATATACACAATGGAATATTACTCAGTTATTAAAAAGAATGCATTTGAATCAGTTCTAATGAAGTGGATGAAACTGCAGCCTATTATACAGAGTGAAGTAAGCCAGAAAGAAAAACAATACAGTGTATTAATGCATATATATATATGATTTAGAAAGATGGTAACAATGACCCTATATTTGAGATAGCAAAAGATACACAGAGATAAAGAACAGACTTTTGGACTCTGTGGGAGAAGATGAGGGTGGGATGATTTGAGAGTATAGCATTGAAACATGTATATTACCATATATGAAATAGATTGCCAGTCCAGGTTCGATGCATGAGACAGGGCGCTCAGGGCTGGTGCACTGGGAGGACCCTGAGGAAAGGGATGGGGAGGGAGGTGGGAGGAGGTTCAGGATGGGGGACACGTGTAAACCAGTGGCTGATTTGTGTCGCTGTAGGGGGAAAGGCACTACAATATTGTAAAGTAATTATCTTCCAATTAAAATAAATAAATAAAATTTAAAAACCTTATTTTCCTAATTTGACAATGAAGCCAGTCCCAGTCACTCCTTTTTTTCCTGAGTTTCTTCCCAAGCTGTGAGATGGAGCAGAGGGATGAGAAGGCTGTCCTAACATGCATGTATGCATTAAAGAGAAAGGAAGAAAACTGTGGCAGAGGCAGCTATTTGTCCTCTAATATCTATTCTCTTTTTCTATAAAAACAAACAAACAAACCCTAATGCTTAACTACCCACTTGCTGCCCAGAATATAGCCTACATTTCCCAGCCTCCATTGCAGTTTGATGTGGCCATGTGACCAAGTTCTGGCCAGTGGGGTATGAGTGGGAGTTATGGGTGCAGTTTCACCCTGGCACCCTTAAAGGGAAGAACTTTTCCTTTTCCCTTTTTCTTTCCCTCTGTCTCCTTTCCTGCTCAGTGGGTCATGGACCTGGTAGTAAGTTATCTCAGACAATATATATGAGGGCAACATCCTAAGGGTGGCAGAGCAACAAGATAGACAGAGTCTGGTTCTCTGAACCTTGTAGTTGTCCTGAACGGTTTATGCGCAAACTGTTCCTGAGAAAAGAATGTATTGCTAGTTTATTTTTGTCAGTATACTTGTGAGAGCACTTGATCCTGTATTCCAGGGGTCAGGAAGCTATGGCTTGCATGTCAAAGCTGGCCCACCACCTGTTTCTACTAATTATTGGAACACAGTCATCCCCATTCATTTTTGTGTTGTCTGTGGCTGTATTGGCACGGTGCAACAGAGGCCATATGGCTCACAAAGCTTAAAATATTTGCAAACTGGACCTTTATAGCAAAAACTTTACAACCCCTGATATATCCTGCTAATTCATATGTATACCAAAATATTAATGATGGCTATCTCTGCATATTTTACTGTCTTCTTACATTTCTCTTGTTTGGTTACTAAATTCTTCTCCCCCACCCCCACCCCCCAAAAAAAACCTCAACATGAAATTAATGAGTTTACTCTAGATACTACCCTAGTTGGAGAAGGCAATGGCAACCCACTCCAGTGCTCTTGCCTGGAAAATCCTATGGACCTAGGAGCCTGCTAGGCTGCAGTCCATGGGGTCGTGAAGAATTGGACACGACTGAGTGACTTCAATTTCACTTTTCACTTTTCACTTTCATGCATTGGAGAAGGACATGGCAGCCCACTCCAGTGTTCTTGCCTGGAGAATCCCAGGGACGGGGAGCCTGGTGGGCTGCCATCTATGGGGTCGCATAGAGTTGGACACGACTGAAGTGACTTAGCAGCAGCAGCAGCAGCAGCTACCCTACATGAACCTGCAATACCCACATTTTTATTGTCACTCTCTTCCCTCTCAGAAACATTTGAGCCACTGACCAATTCTTACAAAAATGCTGGATCCTGTATTGTATCTGGTAGGATCATTTTGATTGCTTGTAGCCAAAATTTGACTTAATGGGGATAATTTATTGGCTCTCTATTTCTCTCCATCTCTTGGCTCTGCTTATCTACAATAATCTGTTTAAATGGGCCTTTGGTGCTCTGAAATTATGGATGCTGAAAGGTTGGAGCTGCATCCTTCTAATAATCCATAAACATATTTACATAACAAATTTCAGGAACAGTTCCAATTGGCCTTGCTCAAGTCAAAGTTTATGCCTGAACCAGTCATTGTGTCTAGAGGAAGGGAGTGACTTGATTAGCCACATGAGGAGGCTTAAGGTAACAACAGAATGGATTTCTGTCAGGAAAGAGTGGTTTTATTACCTAGGAAAGAAAAAAGGGAGACCAGGAGATAATAAAAGGCAATTTTATTAAGTTCCAGGCAACTTAGGGATCTCTTACGTAGTCTTAATTGTTTCTGGGGTATGTGATGTTACATTTATTTGAGGGGTACTGTGCAGCTTTATTGTCTGATTTGAATGCTAATTGATTATTCAAAAGATTACTGAACTCAGCACATTACAATGTCTATGTGAACTCTGAATAATTGTTTTATTATTTTTTTTAATTTTAGCCAAGACTAAAGTTTTTAGAATTTAAATGTCTGGCTGAAAACTGAAATGTAGGCAACATCCAACTTTCTCCCAAAAGCGGGATGTAAAAGGAAGAATTTTGCAGTGGTAGACAAAGGTGGTATAAGAAGTTAAATAACATGGGTTTGAAGCTCTGATCTTCTACTTCCTGGGTGGTCATCACAGCTTATTTAGTGCCTTTGAGACTCAGTTTACTCTTCTCTAGAATCAAGATGATGGATGGATTGACCTCTTATGTTCATCTTGAGGATGAATTCTCTTTCTTGCCAGTTTGCTCCATTCTGGGTTTTCAGTTATTTGGGCACAAACCTGTCTCTGCCAACTTGGCTCTTAAGTTATTGACAGTGCACAGAGAAGCATTTGGCAAGAGAAAATTCGTTGATGAAGTGAAATTCAGAGGTGAAGAAGCAGGGCAGCCAGCTGGCTTCAGATCCACGCATTATCAGATTAAGTCTTTGCTTATGCCCATGGAGCCTGATGCTTCAGGTAAGTGTTGAAATCTATCATTTCTGGAGGTGTTGAGAGGGATCCCAGAAGGAAGTCAATCATTTTGTTAAATTGCTGCTTCGGTTACTAGCCACTTTTGAAGATGGTAGATTTTTTTTTTTTCCCTTCAATTCATGTTCATTCATCTCAGTCTAATCACATAGGGGCTGGGGAGAATAATAGCTAAGACACTCAGGAATTCTAAATTATATTCTTGCTTCTAAAGCACAGTACCCTTGCCAGACTTCAATCATCCATGCCCCAGCTACCTCATCTATAAACTTAAGATAATGGTCTTGAGTTACCTATTGAGTTAAGGCCATTAGGAGAGAAAGGGCTGAGCCAGAATACAAGAATTTTACTGTCTTGTACCTTGATACAAGATAGTATCAGGCAATAAGATGCCAAGGTCAGGATGGAAGAAATCAGGTCTCAAAAACAAGACATTTATTGTCCCAACAGTATAAAAAGCCAGAACATTTATGCATTTCACTGATGTGCTGTGTGGCAAGACGGAGACAACCAAACCTGTCTCCACAGAGAAAGCAGAGGCACCAAGAACTATTTCACGTTTAGTGTACAATGGGAGGTGCTTCTGGACTGTTAAGGACAAATATTTACTCATTTGCTCGAGGCGATGGGGGTTTGCTGTATGGGTGTTGAGCTTGCGAGAAAGCACAGAAATAGCCCACCCGGTGGAGATCTGGAAGGCTGTTCAGGACATCTCAGCGTCTCAGGTCCCAGCAGTAACCTAGCGGCTCCTGCCTCGTGACTCAGCTTTTCGTTCGTCTCTTCTGCTGGGCTTAGTCTGCATCTACAACTCCTTCTGACTTCTTGCCTCCTTTACTCTCCACTCAACTTCACGCTTCTTATTTCCTCACGACTTCTGCTCCAAGATACCTGCTTATTGGCATCTCTTGGTTCTCTCAAACCCTGTTTCTTCCAACTATTCTCTTTCTATGTGGCTCACATTCAAACATTCCTAGAAGGAGATCCTGCCTAGAAAATACATTTTTATTTTTTATTTTTTTGGCTCAAGCACAGAGCCCTATTTAATCATTTGTAGCCAGAGTGTTTGGGTCTTAGTACCCAAAACATTGGTATTTTATATGTAAGTTATGAAGAAAGGAGTCTATGTAACTCTCAGTTATTTTAAAGGTTCATACCAAAGCCAGTACTTGAATATATTTAATTTCTGCTTTGTATTAAAAGGGTTGAGGCTGTTATACTAAGAGTACTACTATAAAATACAAGATGACCTATATTATGTGAGGTACTTAAATATCCTGTGGAAATTCAGACAGAAAGTTGATTTAAAAGTGGTGATTCAGAAAGCCTTCACGAGTGAGGTGAAAGTAAAATGGAGCTCTGAAGGATGGACGGAATTTTGACAGAAAGGAATAAAGAGGACAGTGCATTCAGGGCAGGAAGAACAGTGTAACGAAAGGACAGGTATGAAAAGTTAGGGGGCAATTAGTGACATCCAGTTTAAGGAAGACAGACGCTTTCTTGGGAGGGAGCAAGAGGAGCTAAATCTGAAAAAATTTAAAAGCCAAGCTGGAGAGTCTAAACTTTATTTATTGGGTTGACACTGGCAGGGTCATGAAAGATTTCCAATCTGGGCAGTGAAGGGGTTGGAGCGGTTTTTAGGAAGAGTCTTCTGACAGCTGGGTGTATAATGGGTTGGGGAGGGAGATGATGGAAAACAGCAAGGTTATTATTGTCACTCCAGGACACGACTGAACTGACTTAGCAGCAGCAGCAGCAGCAGCAGCAGGGTGTGTCAGAGAAAACAAGATGAGACAACGGATGTGAAATACCTGTCACAGGTAACAAATAAGAGCTTCCGGTTTCTGAGAGTTCACTGTTTGCAACCCATGTAAGGGGTTTTCCTTCTGTTATTTAATCTAACCATGGTAATAGGTGGGTGTTATTTGTCTGATTTTACAGAAAATGAAGCTGAGACTCAGATCAATGCAGTAAGTCATTAAAGATCTCACGTTAGTGCGTGATAGAGCTAGGATCTGTAATCAAGCCTGGTTTAGTTCAGTTCAGTCGCTCAGTCACATCCAACTCTGCAACCCCATGGACCGCAGTGTGCCAGGCTTCCCTGTCCATCACCAACTCCGGGAGCTTGCTCAAACTTTCCTGTCCATCGAGTCAGTGACACCATCCAACCATCTCATCGTCTGTCGTCTCCTTCTCCTCCATCAAGCCTGGAGGACTCCAAAAATCGTGCTGCTTTGGACTACTCTGGACTGCCTTCCAAAGTCACTGGCAATTGACTTAATGAAGGAAATAAGAAGAAGAGTGATGTCAAAGAGAATGTTGAGTTTTCAAGGGTGGGTGATGGGGAGAGCGGTGGACAGAAGTCAGATAAAAGAGTTCCTTTTACTTGGGATTTGGGAGTTCAAAAGGAAATTTTGGAGGATAAGTAAGATTATGAGCTTATTTCGACCGTTCCTTAAGAATAAAATATATGAATCAACCTAAGCAGTAGTGGAAATTAGAAGACATAAAGAAGTCAGAGACTCATTATTGCAGAAGTAGACCAATGGAGTAGAAGGACTCCATGTCTTCCTGTACTTGGACTGGCACGAATGACCCCTCTGTTCCTTGTGCCTGGCCACATTGCCTTACAGCCCTGAACAATCTTCTACATCTGCCTGTCACGTTAAGCAATGTACCCGTGGGCCCACTCCATCCATTCTTCTCAAGGAGAGCCCTGTCTACCACCCTAGAGAGGAGGTGGCAGCCTTGCTTTGCACCACATGATTCTGCTCACCTGATCACAGCTGCCTGGGGAGTAACCAAACCATGGATTGACTGTGTCCCACCTGGTGGATGATTAATGTTGAAGGTAAACATTTTTCCAAAAGCAATCCCTCAGTTCTTCACACAAACGTCTGTTAGATATGTGTCTCTAATTCTCCAGACCTGTCTCACCACAGATTAGACTGTGTTTTAAGGCCCGAGTCCTCATGAGCCCTGCTTATCACTCTGTCTTCCAGGCCCAGCACAGTGTCTGTCATATTGTAGGATATCAGCAAATATATATGATGAATATATATTTAAATCCTAGCTGTGGACACAGCTTTGCTTAAATAAGAATATAGAATTGTGTATTCTTCTTGTTTGTACTTTTACTACACTACTAAATAATTTCATTATATCATAGACAGTTATGGCAATACCTATCTTTCTTAACAATTATTTCAAATGCTAACAATGCTGGGTGCTTTTCTGGATGTAAAATGTATATTGACTTGTTACCTCTTCAGAGGAAAATTGAGCATTAGATAACTCTTTTTATCTCCATTTTTAAGGATGAATAAGTGAAGACAGGAAAGTTATTCTTTTGTCTAAGGGTTACAATATTAATTAAGTAGAGGAGCCCAGCTTTCTTCCCAGAATCTGTGCCCATAACATGTTATGTCCCTTGGGAATAGATGGTAAACTCTGAAGTCAGTTTGATTCATCTCCATTATTTAATACTTGTCATCTTATGGGTGCCCAAAGTTATCTTTTTCCAACTTGGCCAAGGGTTCTAATGTTTCATATTTTGTGTATGTATTTATACAGTATAGAATGCAGTGAGGTTTGGTTTTGTTAGATATAGTGAGAGCTCAGATCACATTTAGGGAAGATGGTCAGAATTTTGGGCTTCCCAGGTGTCACTAGTGGCAATAAGCTGCCTGTCAACGCAGGAGACATAAGAGATGTGGGTTCGATCCCTGGGTCTGGAAGATTTCCTGGAGGAGGGCATGGCCACCCATTCCAGTATTCTTGCCTGGAGAATTCCATAGACAGAGAGCCTGATGTGCTACAGTCCATGGAGTAGCAAAGAGCTGGACATGACTGAGTGATTTTCACTCTATTTGGGACATCCCTGGTAGTCCAGTGGTTAAGTTGCTACACTTCCAAGGCAAGGGGTGTGGTTTTGATCCCTGGTCTGGAAACTAAGATCCCACATGCCTCTCAGCATGGCCAAAAGTTAAAAAAAAAAAAAAATTATTTCCCTGCTGGTCCAGTGGCTAAGACTCTGCACTCCCAATGCATGGGGCCTGGACTTGATCCCTGATCTGAACTAGATCCCACATGCCACAACTAAGACTGATTGCAGCCAAATAAATAAATATTGGACTTCCCTGGTGACTCAGATGGTAAAGAATCTGCCTACAGCTCAGGAGACCTGGGTTCAATCCTTGGATTGGGAAGGTCTCCTGGAGAAGGAAATGGCAACCCATTCCAGTATTTTTGCCTGGAGTATCCCATGGACATCGAAGACTGGCAGGCTACAGTCTAAGGGGTCGCGAAGAGTCAGACATGACTTAGTGACTAACACTTTGAGCCACAGGACATTGCAAATTTATTCAAGTTTCTCTGAACCTGTGTGAGACTTGGATGCCCAAGTCACATCAGCACTGGGACCTACATGGCAGAGTGCCAGCCTAGGAGGGACAGAGCAGTCTCCCTAGGGACAGGGAAGGGGAAGGGCTTCAGTGCACTTTTAGGTTGTTTTAGGCAGGTTTAGCAGCCTGTGACTTCAGTGGCAGGGCCCACAGGGAAAGGGTGGGACTGGCAACAGTGAGAGGTCAGGCTTTACGGGGCCCTATGTCCCATGATCATACCTTTGCAGTTTGTTTGATGCACCTTCATGGCATGAGAAGTTTCTGCTGTAGTTTTTTTCTAGAAATTAAAAGTTATTGAGGGAAAAAATATTGAGGTATGCCCACAGTAGCTGAGAGGACAGTCTTGTGAGTCCACACTGAATGCCTCCAAGGGAGCCCGGAAACTGTTGGTTGGAATTTAAAGATGGAGAAGGCTAAGGGTCCTGCCATAGTAGGCTGAAAAAGTGGCAGAAATAGTGTGTAAACCTAGTCCCCCGAGGCCAGCGCTCCCTGAGAGACTCGACTTACACACAGATTAAGAACAGGTAAAGTTTTCTTTTTCCAGCCTTCGACAGCATACCTGAGATTCCGTATAATGAGCAGCAGCCGCAGGCAGCGTTGATGGAACAGTTTTCTGACATCATCCTTGTCTATTTATCGGCTTGACAACCTGTCAGATCAGTGCAGTCTGTTGGTGCCTCCGCCTGAGTCAGTCTGTTGGAGGCTGTCAGCATGAATAGATGTGTGTTTTCAGCGCTGATAGCACAAACAGGAAATGTTGGATTGGTTAATATTACTGAATGAGAAACTGATGAAAATTTGGAATCTTGGAACTAAAGGCAAATTTGGGGATGGTTTTATTTTGAAAAAGTCAATTCATGGTGCCTGCTTGTTTTTAACAGGATGTTCTAAGGGACTCTCTTTATCCTAGGGTTTAGTTTTTTTTCCAGATGCCTCAAAAACTGAGAAAAGTATAATAGTTGCACAATATAGTTTTTATCTGTAGCAAGCAGCTAGATCCCTGTGTACCACATGGTAAAAAATGACAAAATTTGTTCTGCCAGCTTTAGCCCAAAAGCTGGGCTATAGAAGGAGAGAAGAAAGAGGTAAGGAGGCCACGGGAGAAAAAGAACCCCAGAGGGTGCCACGTGGGTTCTGGGCATTTCTGTGCCCAGCTCCATATGAGGAAATGAGTGCTTTCCCTTCACCTTAAGGCAAGTACAGAGATTTGGAAAACTGCTTGCGGAGATGGGCGAGAATCTCCTGGAGCCAAGGGGTACAGGGCCTGGTATCTTCTTCTCACAAAAAGAGTCTGAAGGCCAGAGGCTGGGCCTGCTATCTGGCAGCAGAGTGGAGTCAGGCAGTGGTCTGTGAGCAAGCTGCCCTGTCAGCAATCCTGAACCACCTGTTTGTGGCCCCTGGAAGGAAGCTAGTATGGAGTCATCTCCAAGGAGAGCTGGACCAACAGTTCTAGGTCTTTCCTGAGGTTCTGCTATACCCCTGACCATGGACTTCAGAGGACACCTTGGAACTCACCTTCCGACTCCTAATATTTTTTGCTGAAGCTCATTTTAATTGGTCTTTGCTTTTTGGTAATCCAGAGGGTCCTGATGGATGAACTGCTTTCTGTTCCCTGGAAGGAAACTGGCCTGAGGTCATCTCGAAAGAGAACTGGACCAGTGACTTTTAGAGAGTCTTATCTTGTGCAAGTCTTTAGTTACAGATGACAGAACCCTTTCTGGTCAGTGTAAGCAGGGAGGGACTTGGGAGGGAACATCAGCAGCTGGCAGGGTGTTTGGGACACGCTTTAAGTCTGGGAACTAGTCTGGCTCCAAGACTGAGCTGCACCTGCCATCACCCCCATCAGGGCCAGGGAAGACATGGCTAGCTGCCTGTTCTCTCCCATGTCTAACCCCAGCCTGAAAGCCTCATGGTGCCTCTGGTCTGCAGAGTGTTTGTCGTGTGTCCATGCCCTAGCACCAAGGGAACTGGAAATTGTTGTATTGTGGATTCTTCCCCTGAGAGCTGGGATTCATACTGTTGGAAAGTGTAAAAATAAAAATGTGAGCAGGCGTGTAAATGACAGTTGTCTGCTTACCTTTATGGAAGGGTTGGTTCCTGGAAATCAGTGCTATGGGGAGAGTTTTAAGCAGCCAACTGGTAGACAGACATTGCCTATAAAGAAGACCTGCGTTTGAAGGTGCCTAGAAGGAAGTTTTCCAAGGAGACAGTCACAGCTCCAGGAGATCAGGAGTTAGCTGTGGACATCTGCCAGGCCACAGGGCACCAGTGTCCTTTGTCAACTGTTCTACTCAGGTAAGTCTTTTCCTCTGCCTCCTCCTGTCCCCTTGTGCTGGACCCCAAAATTTCATAATCAACAACTAGTGAGTTGGGGAGGAGATGGAGTAAGAAGTATAAAGAAAGTGACCACTATCTCTCACCAGCTGCAAGCCTGTGTAGGGGATGGGCAAAGGTTTAATCAAGTGAAAACTTGTAGTTTTGCCCCATGCCCACGTTTATTAAGATATAATTGATAGCCTCTTGAGAAAACTATATGCAGGTCAGGAAGCAACAGTTAGAACTGGACATGGAACAACAGACTGGTTCCAAATAGGAAAAAGAGTACATCAAGTCTATATATTGTCACCCTGCTTATTTAATTTCTATGCAGAGTACATCATGAGAAACACTGGGCTGGAGGAAGCACAAGCTGGAATCAAGATTGCCGGGAGAAATATCAACAACCTCAGATGTGCAGATGACACCACCCTTATGGCAGAAAGTGAAGAGGAACTAAAAAGCCTCTTGGTGAAAGTGAAAGAGGAGAGTGAAAAAGTTGGCTTAAAACTCAACATTCAGAAAACGAAGATCATGGCATCTGGTCCCATCACTTCATGGGAAATAGATGGGGAAACAGTGGAAACAGTGTCAGACTTTATTTTGGGGGGCTCCAAAATCACTGCAGATGGTGATTGCAGCCATGAAATTAAAAGACGCTTACCCCTTGGAAGGAAAGTTATGACCAACCTAGATAGCATATTGAAAAACAGAGACATTACTTTGCCAACAAAGGTCTGTCTAGTCAAGGCTATGGTTTTTCCAGTGGTCATGTGTGGATGTGAAAGTTGGACCATGAAGAAAGCTGAGTGCCAAAGAATTGATGCTTTTGAACTGCAGTGTTGGAGAAGACTCTTGAGAGTCCCTTGGACTGCAAGGAGATCCAACCAGTCCATTCTAAAGGAGATCAGTCCTGGGTGTTCATTGGAAGGACTGATGCTAAAGCTGAAACTCCAATACTTTGGCCACCTCGTGTGAAGAGTTGACTCATTGGAAAAGACTCTGATACTGGGAGGGATTGGGGGGCAGGAGGAGAAGGGGACGACAGAGGATGAGATGGCTGGATGGTATCACCGACTCGATGGATGTGAGTCTGAGTGAACTCCGGGAGTTGGTGATGGACAGGGAGGCCTGGCGTGCTGTAATTCAAGGGGTGGCAAAGAGTCGGACTGAACTCAACTGATACATAGTATTGTATACATTTCAGGCATTCAAGTGTTGATTTGTTACAAGCATAAATTGCAAGGCAGTTATCGCCATAGTATTACCTACCACTTTCATTCTATCACATAGTTACCAATTTCTTTTTTGTGGTGAGAACATTTAAGACTCATTGCTTCCCTCATAGCTCAGTTGGTAAAGAATCCACCTGCAATGCAGGAGACCCTGGTTTGATTACTGGGTTGGGAAGATACGCTGGAGAAGGATAGGCTACCTACTACAGTATTCTTGGGTTTCCCTTGTGACTCAGCTGATAAGGAACCTGCCCGCGATGTGGGAGACCTGGGTTCAATCCCTGGGTTTGGAAGATCCCCTGGAGGAGGGCATGACAACCCACTCCAGTGTTCTGGCCTAGAGAATTCCATGGGGTCTCAAAAGAGCTGAACACTACTGAGCAACTTTCACTTTCATTTTCTCTTAGCAACTGCTGCTGCTGCTAAGTCACTTCAGTCATGTCCGACTCTGTGTGACCCATAGACAGCAGCCCACCAAGCTCCCCCGTCCCGGGGATTCTCCAGGCAAGAACACTGGAGTGGGTTGCCATTTCCTTCTCCAATGCATGAAAGTGAAAACTGAAAGTGAAGTCGCTCAGTCATGTCTGACCCTCAGCAACCCCATGGACTGCAGCCTTCCAGGCTCCTCCATCCCTGGGAGTTTCCAGGCAAGAGGACTGGAGTGGGGTGCCATTGCCTTCTCCATACATGATACAGTGTTGTTACCTAGACTCCATGCAGAACATTAGATCCTCAAACTTGGTAACCTTATAACTGAAAGTTTGTACCCTTTGATGGTGTCTCCCCATGTCTTGTACCTCTCCAACCCCTGGTAACCAGCACTTTACTCTGTATCTCTAAGTTTAGCTTTTTTAAGCTTAGTATAGGGGAAATTGGAGAAGGCAATGGCAACCCACTCCAGTACTCTTGCCTAGAGAATCCCATGGAGAGAGGAGCCTGGTGGGCTGTCGTCTATGGGGTCACACAGAGTCAGACACGACCGAAGCGACTTAGCAGCAGCAGCAGCAGCATAGGGGAAATCACGCAGTATTATTTGTCTTTTTCTGTCTGACTTATTACACTTGGCACGATGCCCTCAAGGGCCATTCAAGTTGTGAAAGCATATAGTTTTGATTATTTGATTATTACATTGGATTGGTCTCTTTAATGGTTGGAAAAAACCTAAGGACTTTTTAGTGTCTAAGAATAATGGGGAAAGCTATTCATGGGGTCGCAAAGAGTCGGACACGACTGAGCGACTGAACTGAACTGATGGAACCAAATCAGAAATTTCACCCCAGGGTAGGCAAGAAGAGGGCCAAAGAGCTTGTTGAACGGGCAAGGAGAGAAAGAATAAAATGGATCCTGTCTGCCCTCTGGCAAGTCTGATTTATGCTGGTGATATTATTATGAAGGTATATTTAGTATTGCTTCCATTTTATTCTATTCCATTTCCTTTTGTTTATAAAATCTACTGAGAACACAGGAGGAAATATCAAGAAAAAGAGGAAGTCAAGAGAGACATTTATGGTTTATTGTTGCTGGTGTTTTTAATCTTCAAGGACTGATTGTGCAAGATCAAGAATGAGAGATCAGTTTGGAAGTGGAGACAACTTCCTGGACAAGAAGGGACTTAATGGTGAAATTGTGCTCCCCTCTTTATAAATGGCATTGCCCTTTGCCCTTAGAAAGCTCCACGAGGTAGGGAGAGTCACCCCTACCTTATGGATGAGAAAATAGCCTTTGACAGGTTAAGCAGTTTGTGCAGAGTCATCAGCTTTAAACAGTCAGATGGGAGCTTTGTTCCTTAATCTCTCTCTACCTCCCAGCTGAATGTTCTGGGTCTTAGATGTGTCCACATGACTCTGGTTCCTTTAAGAGGGCACTTCTGTTAGCATAATTGTAACAGACTTTTATTGAGCACTGAAGATACTTTTTGTCACTGTTCTATGCACTTCATAAATTTTCTCATTTAATATTCTCTCACCTCTACAAGATAGGTGTTATTGTTATCCTCATTTCTCAAATGCAGACAGTCAGGCAAACTTGCCTGAAAGTCACATAGCTGGTGAGTAGTGGGGAGAATATTTATATTCAGGCAGCCTAGTACTTCAGGGCTGACTCTTAACCACTATTTTCTACTACCATGGATGTGCCAAAGCTGAGTTAAAGGGAAAGTGGACCTGCGCACTGGCTTCCCAGCCTTACAGGAATAATAGCAGAAATAGTCTTCCTTCTACCCGCTTTGTTGCTTCTGTTTCCCTCCATCTCAGAGGGAGGAGTCCAAGGTGAATCACCCCTTCCACCTGAGCCTGGATGCTATCTCTCATCTCTCCTTTTGGATTTTAGTTCAGTTCAGTTTAGTCGCTGAGTCGTGTCCGACTCTTTGTGACCCCATGAATCGCAGCACGCCAGGCCTCCCTGTCCATCACCAACTCCCGGAGTCCACCCAAACCCATGTCCATTGAGTCGGTGATGCCATCCAACCATCTCATCCTCTGTCGTCCCCTTCTCTTCCTGCCTTCAATCTTTCCCAGCATCAGGGTCTTTTCCAATGAGTTAGCTCGTCGCATGAGGTGGCCAAAGTATTGGAGTTTCAGCTTTAGCATCAATCCTTCCAATGAACACTCAGGACTGATCTCCTTTAGGATGGACTGGTTGGATCTCCTTGCAGTCCAAGGGACTCTCAAGAGTCTTCTCCAACACTGCAGTTCAAAAGCATCAATTCTTCAGTGCTCAGCTTTCTTCACAGTCCAACTCTCACATCCATACATGACTACTAGAAAAACCATAGCCTTGACTAGATGGGCCTTTGTTGGCAAAGTAATGTCTCTGCTTTTTAATATGCTGTCTAGGTTGGCCATAACTTTCCCTCCAAGGAGTAAGTGTCTAATTTCATGGCTTCAATCACCATCTGCAGTGATTTTTGGAGCCCAAGAAAATAAAGTCAGCCACTGTTTCCACTGTTTCCCCATCTATCTGCCATGAAGTGATGGGACCAGATGCCATGATCTTCGTTTCTGAATGTTGAGTTTTAAGCCAACTTTTTCACTCTCCTCTTTCACTTTCATCAAGAGGCTTTTTAGTTCCTCTTCACTTTCTGCCATAAGGGTGGTGTCATCTGCACATCTGAGGTTGTTGATATTTCTCCCAGCAATCTTGATTCCAGCTTGTGCTTCCTCCAGCCCAGCGTTTCTCATGATGTACTCTGCATAGAAGTTAAATAAGCAGGGTGACAATATACAACCTTGACGTACTCCTTTTCCTATTTGAAACCAGTCTGTTGTTCCATGTCCAGTTCTAACTGCTGCTTCCTGACCTGCATACAGATTTCTCAAGAGGCAGGTCAGGTGGTCTGTATTCCCATCTCTTTCAGTTTTCCACACTTTGGACTTAGCTTCATACAAACCCTCTCTACCATGTTCTCAAATCCCTTCTTTACCCTAATTTAAGAGTTAGTGCTGGAAGGCCTCTTAGGAGACACACTGTCTCAGTGGGCCATTTTGCCTGGAAAAAGGACCATCTGGGAAGACCAGACTGGATGAGACAGGGGAAGAAAATTTAAACTGCTCAACAGATGAAATAAATAAGAATTTCCTGCAGGAAAGAGGAGAGTCTTGACCGCAAGACTGGATAAGATGAGACAAGAACTCAAGAAAGAACCAAAGAGAGTTTTTCAAGCCCAAGTTGGCCAAAGGAGTTTTAAGAAAGGGACTCTCATTCAACTTTGTGGTTTTCTCTTATGCGCTGTGGTGTGAAGAACTGCTACACACTGTCTTGACCTGGTAACACTTTGAGAAGTGAAGGCTTTGAAGTGGTGACCTTAGGGAATGGAGCAGCTCTTCTGGAGAGTGGAACGCTCCATTGCAGAGACGGACAAAACAGTAGAAATGGGGACCTGAGAGGATCAGAAGAAACAAGGGTCCCTGCTCCTTTCCTAGGTACTTTGGTATGCTGGAGGAATACCAGTTGTATAGGATGTGTAGGATTGGTGTTTGAGCCCATTTCTACCTAATTCTTAAGAACTAATTGATTACAATAACCTGAAGAACTTAGGGTCACCCAGAGTTGCATCCCTGCCCTTGTTCCACGCTTTCAACTTTGCTACAGACCTTTCAACTCATCCCTGGTCTCTCTCTTCATCTCAGCCACTCCCATTTAATGCAGAATTTAATTTATCTTCTGTTCTGACCTTGGCTCCATTTCCTGGCATCTGGTTTTCTCTCTCCCTCACAACTCATCAGTTCAGAAATGGCTTCCTAACTCAATCAGATCCTGGAAATATGTTTTCTCTTTTCTACTCCACCTTCACTTCTCATTCAGTTTATCCCAGATCCATGTGTAAAACTGGAAAGAAATTGGGGATTCTTCTTGAGTTCATTGGTTAGGGTTCGATGGTTTCAAACACACTTTAGTCCATTTAAAATCCAAATGAAAGTCATTCAGTTGTGTCAGACTCCTTGCCACTCCATGGAGTATACAGTCTATGGAATTCTCCAGACCAGAATACTGGAGTAGATAGCCTTTCCCTTCTCCAGGGGATCTTTCCAACCTAGGGATCGAATCCAAGTCTCCGGCACTGCAGGCAGATTCTTTACCAGCTAAGCCACAAGGGAAGCCCTAGTCCATTTAAAAGTGAAAGGCGTTTATTAGGGAATATTGGCATATAGAATTATTGGGAAGGTTTCGTTTATAGGAATGACTTTCAATGCCATACTGCAGAAAAGGGACACCAAATTAGCCACTAAATCTTCCATAATTGGGAACCTACTCACTGAATGTGGAAACTGCTGCTGTAGCTGCTGGTTCTAGAACTGTCTACCGTGGCCACCATCAGGGATCCAGTACCATTAGGGCACACAGTTAGGATCCCAGCATCATCAAGAATATGCCACTGAAGGAATCCTTGGGCCTAGAAAAGAAAACAATGGTTTCAAAGGCCCTTGGTGAATCATCTAACATCCAGGAAAACAAAACCAAACTTTAAGTTCTGCCCTGATGCTCCGGGCTGGTTGCATCTACCTGGACTTATCCCCCCCCCCCCGCCCAAAACCTCCCACCCCCTGTTCAACTGCAAATGCCATCTCAACTAAAGATTACCCAAAATGTCCCGCCTGACTAACATTTCCCTTATCGCTTCCACAAATATTCCCTTTAAATATGAAGCCTCCCTGATCCCTCTCAGGCTCAGCCTGGTCATTAGGCCGACTGTTGCCCCTCCTTGCCTGAATAAAGGTAACCTACCTCTGTTGAGGTCATCTCTCCTTCTTTTCTGCCTTGGCTTGAACTATACCTTACAGCCATAATCAATGAGCTTTTGATATCTGTCAGCTCTAGAATCCATACTTGAAAAATGAACAGCCTGCACCTTGCCACTAGACTCACACAAAGCAAATAAGAGCTTACTGGGACCTCACTAATTCAGCTACGGTGGTGGTGTTTGCCTGCAGAAGTAGCAGAATTGTAGCCTCTACCCCACAATTCAACCTCAGATCTTACACTAGTGGTTCCAATGAGTGGAATCCAAATGACATCCAGAACTGCAGCTGCAAAGAAGCCTGGGAAACACCGTTCAGTTTTACGATGTCTTCTGCACCAGCAGGCACACCAGAAGCAAGCTGGAAGGGATGCTATGCTTTGATCAATTGTGTTTACCACAGAGGGTTAACCTTTGTGAGGACAGTCTTATTTGGCTCAGGGAAAGATGACTCATTATCAGACTATTATTTATCATAGATCTCATTGTAGCCTCTTCCAACTTGTTGGCACACAGGGATTCAGGCATGTCCAAGAGTAGAAAAATAGCCCCTTTCCCTCTAGGTCACCACATACTTTTGTTTGCAGTTCACATTACAGATGGTGTGAGGTCTACTAGGTAGATCTTTTTTTCTGGAACAGTACCAGATTCAGATTTTTTTTCTGAGGGAAATAAAAGAAGCAACAAGTCAACTAGTTGATACTTATTTTCAGCACCATGTTTTAAGTATCTCCACCTCCCTTGCAGCTTGAAGCAGCATACACTATCTTTTCTCTTGTTTTCCAGTCCTTACGTGTTCTCCAGTTATGTCCAGCTGGTTCCAGTCATTAGTTGACTCTTCCCACGATAGTCCATCCTACTGGAAACAGGAAATACTAGAAACCTCACTAGAAAATCAGGTCCATTTCTGGCCTAGTTTTGCCACAGTTTTGATAAGCATCCAAACTTTTGCTTGTTTATTCAAATTAAGCTTCTGAATCTCTTGAGATTCACCCCTTGCAATGGGTAAGCCAACAGCCTGCAGGGGGGGAAAAAATCACACATTTTCTGGCCAATCCTTGGAAAAATGTCTTTTCTCTCTGCCAGGTTTACTAATTTACACGTGTCCCAAAGCTGAGGCCAACTGGTTGAAACTGAAAAGATTTTTTAACAATGAACAGTCCAACAGTGTGAAAAATTTAGATTATTCCAATACCAAACTAAATCTTATTTATCCTTATTTAAAGTTATGAAGGAATATGTACATTATTAAAAGATACATAGATTGAGTTTCAAAATTACAGTTTAACATTTATAGTGATTGGGTCAGAGAATCAGAGAACCTAGAAGGGAAATTTTAAGTATGAACATTCCTGATAGGTTATCTTCAGTCTTCTTGGATCAGGGAGTGTTACTGTCAATATGGTTTAGTTGTTAATCCAATGTTAGAAAATCCTTGGCACACAACAAGGATGCATGTGTTTAGAGAAAAGTAATAACTAATATTATAAGAAAAAACATGACATGAAAATATCCCTTTGTAAGAATTTGGTGTTGATTCAAATTGTGAGGCTAGTTACTTGAACTTGGGCAAGATATTTAAATTTTCTGAGCTCATTTTCCCATCTGTGTGGAGTTCAATTTTTTCTGTTCTCCTCAACCTGTTGGTTAAAAAGGGCTCAATTTAAGGGTGATAAGGCATATTCAACTAATTCTTATTGTATCTAGTTGATGGCATAGTCAAATATTTCTGAGTCTTGGAGTGTCTTGCATTAACTCCAGGCAAACTCACTTAGTTGCCATGTTGACTGCCATGTGGAGTACATGTTTCTCTTTAGTTTTCCCCTTTTGATGGGCATTGTCATATCTCTGGCTCCTCTTGAGGAGTAAGTTCTGCTGATGGGCACCACCTCTCTGATGCTGGATTTATCCTGGAGTTAGCCAACAACACACTGCATGCTTTGAGGTCCTAAGCTATAAGGTGGTGCATAGCCAAGTGAGGATGAGGCTGCCTTAGTTTGTGTATTACTTAGGATGCTTTTGATTGTGGGTTATTAGAAAACTCAACCTAATCTGCATCAAGCAAGTGGAATTCATTGTCCGTTAGACAAAAACAGTAGAGGCCCCGGGGTTACAAAGCATATGTACCAATGAAGATTAGTTTAGGCTGTGAGAAACAGGAAATCAAACTAGCAGTGACTTAAATGAGCTTTGTTTCTCCTACATACAAAATCAGATATGGGAAGGCCATGGCTTCTAGCGTAACTGTGCTCAACAAAATTTGGAGACACTTTCGTCTTCTTTCAGGCACCTTCTCGTTCATTTCCCAAAAGGGTCAGCTCTGTCGTAATAGTCCAAGACGGTGTTTAGAGCTCCACTCATTGTATTCCTGTTCCCAACAGCAGGGAGGAAAAAGGATGAAGACGTCCACGAACCAGCTATCTCACAAGCAGGGTTCCTAGAACATGACATTTCTGCTTGTATTCCACCAGCCAGATCTTAGGCACATGGAGACACCAACCTGCAGGGAGAGGATATCTTTTTTCTGGACAGCCAAGTGTTTAGCTATAACAGGGGCTTTAATACACTGGAGAAGGGAATGGCAAACCACTTCAGTATTCTTGCCTTGAGAACCCCATGAACAGTATGAAAAGGCAAAATGATAGGATACTGAAAGAGGAACTCCCCAGGTCAGTAGGTGCCCAACACACTACTAGAGGTCAGTGGAAAAATAACTCCAGAAAGAATGAAGGGATGGAGCCAAAGCAAAAACAATACCCAGCTGTGGATGTGACTGGTGATAGAAGCAAGATCCGATGCTATAAAGAGCAATATTGCATAGGAACCTGGAATGTCAGGTCCATGAATCAAGGCAAATTGGAAGTGGTCAAACAAGAGATGGCAAGAGTGAACGTCGACATTCTAGGAATCAGCCAACTAAAATGGACTGGAATGGGTGAATTTAACTCAGATGACCATTATATCTACTACTGCGGGCAGGAATCCCTCAGAAGAAATGGAGTGGCCATCATGGTCAACAAAAGAGTCCGAAATGCAGTACTTGGATGCAATCTCAAAAATGACAGAATGATCTCTGTTTGTTTTCTTTTTTTTTTTTTTCCTACTCCTGGTTCTTTTTTGTTTGTTTTCAAAGCTAACCATTCACTATCACAGTAATCCAAGTCTATGCCCCAACCAGTAACGCTGAAGAAGCTGAGTTGAATGGGTCTATGAAGACCTACAAGACCTTTTAGAACTAACACCCAAAAAAGATGTCCTTTTCATTATAGGGGACTGGAATGCAAAAGTAGGAACTCAAGAAACACCTGGAGTAACAGGCAAATTTGGCCTTGGAATGTGGAATGAAGCAGGGCAAAGACTAATAGCGTTTTGCCAAGAAAATGCACTGGTCATAGCAAACACCCTCTTCCAACAACACAAGAGAAGACTCTATACATGGACATCACCAGATGGTCAACACTGAAATTGGATTGATTATATTCTTTGCAGCCAAAGATGGAGAAGCTCTATACAGTCAGCAAAAACAAGACCAGGAGCTGACTGTGGCTCAGATCATGAACTCCTTATTACCAAATTCAGACTTAAATTGAAGAAAGTAGAGAAAACTGCTAGACCATTCAGGTATGACCTAAATCAAATCCCTTATGATTATACAGTGGAAGTGAGAAATAGATTTAAGGGCCTAGATCTGATAGATAGAAGATAGAGTGCCTGATGAACTATGGAAAGAGGTTTGTGACATTGTACAGGAGACAGGGATCAAGACCGTCCCCATGGAAAAGAAATGCAAAAAAGCAAAATGGCTGTCTGGGGAGGCCTTACAAATAGCTGTGAAAAAAAGAGGCAAAAAGCAAAGGAGAAAAGGAAAGATATAAGCATCTGAATACAGAGTTCCAAAGAATAGCAAGAAGAGATAAGAAAGCCTTCTTCAGCGATCAATGCAAAGAAATAGAGGAAAAGAACAGAATGGGAAAGACTAGAGATCTCTTCAAGAAAATTAGAGATACCAAGGGAACATTTCATGCAAAGATGGGCTCAATAAAGGACAGAAATGGTCTGGACCTAACAGAAGCAGAAGATATTAAGAAGAGGTGGCAAGAATACACAGAAGAACTGTACAAAAAAGATCTTCATGACCCAGATAATCATGATGATGTGATCACTCATCTAGAGCCAGACATCCTGGAATGTAAAGTCAAGTGGGCCTTAGAAAGCATCACTAAGAACAAAGCTAGTGGAGGTGATGGAATTCCAGTGGAGCTATTTCAAATCCTGAAAGATGATGCTGTGAAAGTGCTGCACTCAATATGCCAGCAAATTTGGAAAACTCAGCAGTGGCCACAGGACTGGAAAAGGTCAGTTTTCATTCCAATCCCAAAGAAAGGCAATGCCAAAGAATGCTCAAACTATCGCACAGTTGCACTCATCTCACAGGCTAGTAAAGTAATGCTCAAAATTCTCCAAGCTAGGATTCAGCAATATGTGAACCGTGAACTTCCAGATGTTCAAGCTGGTTTTAGAAAAGGCAGAGGAACTAGAAATCAAATTGCCAACATCCACTGGATCATGGAAAAAGCAAGAGAGTTCCAGAAAAACATCTATTTCTGCTTTATTGACTATGCCAAAGCCTTTGACTGTGTGGATCACAATAAACTGTGGAAAATTCTGAGAGAGATGGGAATACCAGACCACCTGACCTACCTCTTGAGGAATCTGTGTGCAGGTCAGGAAGCAACAGTTCGAACTGGACATGGAACAACAGACTGGTTTCAAATAGGAAAAGGAGTACGTCAAGGCTGTATATTGTCACCCTGCTTATTTAACTTATATGCAGAGTACATCATGAAAAATGCTGGGCTGGAAGAAGCACAAGCTGGAATCAAGATTGCCGGGAGAAATATCAATCACCTCAGATATGCAAATGATACCACCCTTATGGCAGAAAGTGAAGAGGAACTAAAAAGCCTCTTGGTGAAAGTGAAAGAGGAGAGTGAAAAAGTTGGCTTAAAGCTCAACATTCAGAAAATGAAGATTATGGCATCCGGTCCCATCACTTCATGGGAAATAGATGGGGAAACAGTGGAAACAGTGTCAGACTTTATTTTGGGGGGGCTCCAAAATCATTGCAGATGGTGATTGCAGCCATGAAATTAAAAGACGCTTACTCCTTGGAAGAAAAGTTATGATCAACCTGGATAGCATATTCAAAAGCAGAGACATTACTTTGCCAACAAAGGTCCATCTAGTCAAGGCTATGGTTTTTCCAGTGGTCATGTATGGATGTGAGAGTTGGACTGTGAAGAAGGCTGAGTGCCAAAGAATTGATGCTTTTGAACTGTGGTGTTGGAGAAGACTCTTGAGAGTCCCTTGGACTGCAAGGAGATCCAACCAGTCCATTCTGAAGGAGATCAGCCCTGGGATTTCTTTGGAAGGAATGATGCTAAAGCTGAAGCTCCAGTACTTTGGCCACCTCATGCAAAGAGTTGATTCATTGGAAAAGACTCTGATGCTGGGAGGGGCTGGGGGTGGGAGGAGAAGGGGACGACCAAGGATGAGATGGCTGGATGGCATCACGGACTCAATGGACGTGAGTCTGAGTGAACTCCGGGAGTTGGTAATGGACAGGGAGGCCTGGCATGCTGCGATTCATGGGGTCACAAAGGGTGGACACGACTGAGCGACTGAACTGAACTGAACTGGGGAGAGTAAATATGAGAGGAATAGTTTCTGCCAAAACACCTTCAGGTTGATGAACTCCAGAGGCATAAGCTTTGGCTTCTTATGATTCTGTTGGCTTTGTTTTGTTTTACTCAGTGTTTTGGCTTCATCTGAATTTGGTAACAAAACAATGAGAACAGTTCCAGAATATGCCCACCGTGACAATGTCCAGAGAGAGGAGATTGCTTCTGGACATTCTCCTAAAGGAATGTGAGAGAATTTTCCCACAATGCCCTAGCAAAGCTGGAGTGCAGAGGACCCTCTCATTTGGTGAGAGGCAGGTGGCGTTAAACTTATGGCTCATGGGCATACACAGTTTCTAGAGAAGTGACTCTGTGTTTTTCTTGTCTTGTTTTGTTTTTATATCCTTTTATCTTCTTAGGACCCAGACATGAATCCTTCTGAGTGGCTTCAAGAATGTCAGTGACAAATACCACATTCTACAGTTGTCATTCAGTAGCTAGGTCGTGTCTGACTCCACATTCTACTGGCCCTTTCAACAGGGTATTTGTAACTAGGTTAAGATTGATACATTCACCTTCCGTTAGTGCAAGTCCTCATTCAAAATTTTCACTCCTTCATGCACATAGACAACTGATGGCTATTGTATTGCACACAGGAAAATGGACGTAGCTTAAGTCCAAGGTGGAAACTACATGTATATAAAATGGGAATAGAAGTGTCTCATCCCAAAAGGTTGGTATGAATATTGAATGGTGACCTTGAAGTATATGTTCTCACTTCTTCACTCTCCCAAAGTGAAACAGTCTAAGACACATGGTGGTAAATAATACACAGTTATAGATGTTTTCGGCACATACTCTGCAGTGTATGTAGAGTATTTAGTATAGAGTAGGAATTTTATAAATCTGAATTCTCTCTCTGGAGAGATTCTTAATGTCATCACTCACCTCTACTCCAGAGGAACTTCAACAACGAAGGGCTATTAATTGAGTCCCTGGTTTATGTCAAACATCAAAAACAAATTTATTTTTAGACTCCCCCAAATCATGTCACATGCTGAAACACAAAGGATGACAGTTTCTGTATTTCCCCTGCCCTGGGAGAAGACTGAAAGGAAGAGCACCCTTTCGTTGTCATTCAGGGGAGAGAATTCCCATTGAGATTACAAATGTGCATAGCTGTATGTGGTGTGCGCAGAGCATTAGCAACCTGGAAATCAAGGAGCTCTGGGTAAACTGGCTTGACACTTGCAGTAGTTATTGAATGAAACATTATTTTAATGAAGAAGGAAGCAATTGTTAGCAAATGTGGCTTAACTATAATGAGGTTGTAAAAACTTGCATATTACTATTGATCTTACAAGGACCGTAAGTATGAAAAGAAGTGGTGACAATTTTAGGTCATTTTCCTTTTATTAGACATTTAATTATAGTCTTTTCAGACAAATCATGGATATTTCCTGGGTTGTTTAAATTTCATCTAATCATATTTTAAAATTACCTCATAGCATTTTCAGGATTTTTTTTTTCCTATTTTGAATGGTAGTTATCTTATTGGTACTTAATATACTGACTTTAAAGTATATTCTAAAGGCTAAAGGCTCTCTGGTACACGTTTATGTTTGTTCACATGAGGTGTTGATATGTATGAAATCTAATTGTGTTAAATAACCCACCCTTGTGAAAGGGCTGCTTCGTCTGCCAGAATTGGATTTTCTTTCTTTAGAAAGGAAGGTGCCATGGGTCAGTTTCATACATAAGGCAAGATCCATACCTCTGGGGGCTGGTTGGAAGATAGACTTCTCTCTCTCCATACTCATTCAGTGAGGCTCCTCACCAAGCTCAGTCTCCAGGCTCAGTCCTTGAAGACAATATCCTCTTGAGACATAATGTTCACAGATTAGAATGTTCCTATTGAGAAAACTGTTGGTGTTTTTCCAAGTAATTTTACACATAAAAGCACTGTCTCACTCCCACCTTCTTTGAGCTTTACTTTTGAACCTCTTGCCTGTTAATCCACAGATATTTATGAAGCATTGTTTTACAATGATGAATAGGACATAGGAAGCCTCTGTTTTCATGGTGCTCTCATGATTAAGGAAGAAACTGACTAAAATCTAGTAAATAAAAAGTAATAACCATGGAAATGTCAGATAATGAAAGTGCTATAAGAAGCTAAAACTAGGTGCAGTGGAGAAGAATAAATGAGGGCCACAATAAATGGAGTACTCAGGAGGGCCTCTTGGAGGAGTTGCTCTGGGACCTGGTTGAAGGTGTTTCCATCTTGAATTATAGTTATTAATATTCATCTAAATCTGAAGCTTCTTCAGGGCATTATCTTTCTCTAACTCATCTTTGTATCCTGCAGAGCTTATGGCCTCGTGCCTTCTACTTGGAAAGTGTTCAATCAACAGTTATTAAATGAGTGATGATTGTTTCATACAGACCTACAAAGTTTTCAGAGCTCAGAATTTTCAACCACGTTATACAGGGAGCCCAAGTCCCCTGACTAAGGTAGTTAGTGGGGTGTGTGTGTACTCAGTCATGTCTGACTCTTTTTCAACCCCATGGACTGTAACCCCCCCAGGCTTCTCTGTCCGTGGGATTTCCCAGGCAAGAGTACTCTAGTGGGTTGCATTCCCTCCTCCAGGGGATCTTCCCCACCCAGGAACTGAACCCATCTTCGGCCTCTCTTGCATTGCAGGTGGATTCTTTACCACTGAGCTACCCTAGCAAGTGGGGTATAATGTTGATCTTTCAGGAAACCAATAGGTATTTTTTTGTTTGTTTGCTTGTTTTAGAATGGAAATGCAATTTTTGGTAGGGGACTTCAAACTTCTGAAATTGTGGAAACACCAGTTTAAAACACCAGTTTAAAAAAAAGAAATGAAACACCAGAGTCAAGAGGTTAACAATTCTGCAGTATGTTGGGAAATGATGGTTCAGGTGTGGTACAGAGCAATAGAATTTTATCTGTTGCAGTTATTCATTTTTAGCATCTCTGAGTGGAGAGCTGCTTTAGATCACAGATAAAAAATGTTTAGCAGTTTACAATTTAATTCTAATTATTTAGAATCTAGAAAACCCAACATTTTCAGTGAAGTAGGTGAGTGATATTGTGGGAATTCAGGACATAAATGAAAAAAAATCTCTGGCTATCATCTAGTTTAACCTGAAATTACTTCATTGCTCTTTTATGACTTTAAATGGACTTTGTGATATTTACCTTTTAACCTAAGTTGCAAATTTATGTTTCTAAAGGTGCCCATTCCAGGGAAGATAACAACAGGCAGAGTTTGGGAAACTATTCATCAGAAAAGAAATGTTTTATTACAGAAGGAAAGTGCATAAAGTTTAGATTACAGATGCAGACTGTGTTAGGTTCATGAATTCAGAAGAACTTGCCCCAAACAGCAAGACATTGTGGGAGAGCAGACAAGAGGAGGAGGAGGCTGTGGAATGTTTACATTCTTATTTGTCCAAGAGGGTGATGCGCCAAGAACACAGTCGGAGTTCAGTTAGATGGAGCATTCTTGGTACTGCCTCCTCATGGGATTAATTTTGTCATGAGAAAAGTCATGCAAATAAAAGGGACTGTAATTAGGGGTGGGCAAGTAATGCCGTTTTGGGAAAAGTTTGCTGAGGAATTTAGGAAGATTTGTGCCCTGAACAAAGGGTGAGATTATAAAGATCTTATTGTGCAAGTAATTGTACTTGAGATGGTGAGCTTGGAAACTTCTTGAGTAATGAAGACGTGATACATTTGTTGTTGACGTGGTCACAGGCAGTATAAATTTGACAAATATGGATTAATTCCTACTACCTTACTTTTTCCAGCAGTGGTCTTTCTATATGGAAGACTGTAAGAACTCTTCTTCTCGTGACTTTATTAAGTTGTGCAACATTTGTGATGACTTGCTGCTTGTTATTTTCCTGCTTCTCTTTGCTACCAAGAGGAGGACAGTCTACGTTCTCCATGTAGAAAATATCAATAATAAGTACTCCATAAACGTTGGATGAATCAAAGAATAATGATTACTTCAATGAAGGAATAATGAGTGGCTATACATGAAAATATGATAAGCAAAATGTGTGTACATAAGTTCATGTTAAGAGGGAGATCCAAAATAATGATAATAACAATAATAATAACCATTATGAAAATATCAGATGTGACTGGTCCTTTGGAGCAGTCCTTGTTCTCATCATACTTCTGGAAAAGAGAAATTAGCTCTTTGTCACATCCTCCCAAAATCAAAACAAAGTTTCAGAAAGTTCTAGCCTGGTATGTGCCAGGCCAATTACAAGCCCCTTTGCATGTATTAATATATTTAATTCTCACAAAAACGTTATGAGGTAGGTCATCTTATTATCATTGTTTTACAAATTAAGGAAACCAAAACTTGAAGTGCTGAGTGCTAAGTCGTTTCAGTCATGTTTGACTCTTTGAGACCCTATGGAGGGTAGTCCATCAGGCTCCTCTGTCCTTGGGATTCTCCAGGCAAGAATACTGGAGTGGGCTGCCATGCCCTCCTCCAGGGGATCTTCCCGACCCAGGGATCGAACCTGTGTCTCTTACATCTGCAGCATTGGTAGGCAGGTTCTTTACCACTAGCACCACCTGGGAAGTCCACGAAGCTTGAAGATGTCACATTAAATCACCCAAAGTCACACAGTCAGGTGTGTGTGTGGGCCTAAGAGTTAAAATGCAGTGTCTGGCTTCAAGGTCTGTGTTCTTAACCACCACACTAAGAGAAAAGCTGCTGAAGGCACTGGAGAGAAATAGACGGTGAAGAATGTTATATCACACAGCATAAGATGCACATAAAATTCCCACTTAAGCATCTCAGTTCTTCTTGCAATATTTCTTTTTAGCCAATAGCTGCTCTGAGGTTCTCCTTTCTTCCTCAGACCGTGCAGGTTTATGGACTGTTCTCTGGAATTCTCTTTCTCTCCTTCCTTCTTCCTCTGTATTTTCCTTCTTCCTCTTCCTTAAACAAAGCAAGCTGGCCCTCGAGAGCCTTCTCCCAACTCACTCACACTCACACTCACACTCACCATCCCCCTTAGCATGGATGTTCGGAGGATCTTTCTCGTCAGAACCCAACGGAAAACAAGAATTACCTTTCTTATCACACATATAGTTTTCTTCCTGTCACACTAATAACATTGATATTAAAGTATTAGGATCTCAGGTGGCACTTGTGATAGATGTAAAAAGATTCATCTTTCTAGTTATTTTCTTCTTCTACAGGAAGAAAGCACAGTTGCTGTTGTTACTTAATTGCTTAAGTCGTGTCCAACTTTTGCAACCCCATGGACTGTAGTCTGCCAGGCTCCTCTGTCCATGGGATTTCCCGGGCAAGAATACTGGAGCAGGTTGCTATTTCCTCCTCCAGGAGATCTTCCTGAGCCAGGGATTGAGCTTGTGTCCCTTGCATTGGTAGGTGGGTTCTTTACCACTGAGCCATCAGGGAAGCCCCAAGAAAACATGGTGTGTGCACACGTGCTAAGTTGCTTCAGTCATGTCCAACTCTTTGCAACCTATGGATGTGCAGGCTGCCAGGCTCCTCTGTCCACAAGATTCTCCAAGCAAGAATACTGAAGTGGGTTGCCATGCCCTCCTCAAGAAAGCACAGTGATACCAATTAAATACATTTCCTGACTATACAAAAACTGCGCACCCGCTGGCCTCTTTTTTTTTAAAAAAGAAAGTTGAAGTAGATTTACATATAATTTATAAATTTAAGGTGTCAGCATGTTAATTTGATATACTTATATATTGTAATATAATCACCATAATGGCTATTACATAATAGCTGGCTATATCTTTAACTGCGTCTGGAAACAGAGGCGCCCCATAAAGTATAGATTCAAAATAGAAAAGAAAGAAGCTGAATGGAGATATAATATACCCCAGTGGACATTAACTGTGAAAAAAGATGCTTGAGTGTGCTGATCCTCAGGAGGGAGGGATGTTGAAGGGTTAGCGTGTGTTCCTCATCTCTGCATCACCTTGAGTGATAGAGTTCTGTCTCTGCAGCCCTTGTAAACTGAGGAGTGCCTACCCTTTCAGGAAGTCAGCTGTGTGTGGTAACTTACTGCCACCCCTCCCTTTTTGCTTGGTTTACCCCTGGGCATGGCTATAAACCTCTCAGCCCTAGGGGTGATCACGGGCCTCGCTGCTCTGGATGACTGGCTTTGGGGCACTCAGGAGGAACCAAACCCTTTACTGAGGCCCTTATATCCAAACTTCAACTCATAGGGTATGGGCTAGAAATGAGAGTACTGTATGCATTTAGGTGAAGGCAAGGAGCTACAATACTGGCTAAGTTGGATGATTTAACCCATGACAAGAACAAGCATAAAATATGTAATTGTTGAGCATAAAATCATCTCTATAGAATGCTAACACTGGAAGGCTCTTCAAGGTCCTCTAGGCTAATTCACTTATTGAATGCACGAGGACCTGAAGTCTGGGGGGCTCACTTTCCGCACCAAGCTAGTGCAGACTGTCAGAACTCCCCACACTGAGCTCCTCACACCACATGATGCCGCCGTTGTTAAAGCTTGCTTCAGCCCAGCGCTCAAACAGAACCATGGGGCAAATATAACAGCACAAGCTGCACGTCAGTCTGAAGATGGCCATTTGCAAAAAGCCCAGGCAACCTAGAGCTAGATTGGAAAGCATAAATGTGTTAAGAAAACACTTCTCCTGACCTTATGACCCCATTTGCCAAATGCCCTGTTACTCTTACTTCCTTTCCAGACACTTGGTTACAAGAGATGTTTGTACCTGTTGTTTGCTTTCATTTTTACTGCCTATGACAACGTAAAATTTCCTAGCTAGGAATCTCTTTAAGTCCCTCTCATTCAGCTTCTGTTTCCACCGCTTTGCTGAAGCTGCTTTGACAAAGGTCACTAATGAGTTCACATCACCAAAGCTGATGGAAGATTTCCGCATCTTTTCTTGCTAAAATTCTCTGTGACATTGGCCTTCTCTTACATCTTGAAGTTCTGCCTTGTTTTCTGTGATGTCACTTCTTCTTTCTCTCCTCCAATCTCTTTGAACATTTCCTCTTAGTTTCCTTTTGGGGCCACCTAAACTTTTTGTTCTCCCCTGAGTTGTTCTTGTTTTATTATTGCACACGCTGTCTTGGGGATAGTTCCTCCAGACTCAATGTCTTCATCTTTATCTGTTTTGGTTACATGTTGCCACAACTAACTACCTGAAACTTAGTGGTTTGAAACAACAACAAATTATTATTTCCATGATTCTATGGGTTACTTAAGTGATTGCTCTGCTTTTGCAGTATCGGCTAGGGTGGTGAGGGGGCCAGTAGTCTTCAAATGGCTTCACTCACATAGCTGAGAGCAGGTGTTGACCGCTGACTAGGGCTGACCATTGAGGGTCTTCTGTAGAGTCTTTGCCTTGTGGATGTTGAGCTTCCTCGCAGATGGTGGCTGTGTTTCAAAAGGAAGAAGCTGGAAGCTGTCAGCTCTCTTCAAACCGAGGTTCTAGAGCCCCAGATATCTCTTCTGCGGCATCATTTTTTGCCAACGGCAGCCACAGACCAGCCCAGGGGAAATAACCTCCACCTCTTAATGGGAGAAAATGACGAATATTCTCTCACTGGCCAGACTCTGTGCTCAGGCTTCCCTGAACTCTTTTTCAACTAGATCTGACTTGTGGACTTCTACATACATTGTTTGTTTTGTTGTGGCTGTTTAGTCACTAAGTTGTGTCTTTTGCAACCCCATGGACTGTAGCCCACCAGATTCCTCTGTTCACGGGATTTTCCAGACAGTAGTAGTGGAGTGGGTTGCCATTTCCTCCTCAACATGGTCCAAATTTATAAATAATCTTGCTAAAATGGTTTAGCCAGGATTCTCCATCCTCTATATCCAATCACCTTCAATGTCTAATCGGGTTCTTCATCTTCCACTGTCGCCAGCTGACGTCTGGTCATCCTGGCTATCTTCAGCAAGAATCCTGCCAGGTCACTTTAGCTGGAATCCTCTCTTACTCCTGATGTTTCCTTTTTATACTTTTCTATCCACCAACCCCCACCCTGCTCCTTGGCTATGAATTCCCCTTTGCCCATGCCATATTCAAAATTAAGCTTAATTCTATACTGAGGCCCCTTACCCCCTAAAGCAGTAGTCCTGAACAAAATATTTTCACTACACTAACTACTGCCCCGTTTTGTTTTTTCTTTGACAAGTGCCATATACATTCAAGGGGGAAAGGGGTTGATAATGGACTTATTTAGAGATTATTTGCCACGGTGAACTCTCTGGCCACAACAGTTAACAGTACTCCTGTGTGTAAAATACACTCACCTCTTCTTCAAAATTCTCATCTTATTATGGCATTTGTTCAAAGTCAAGGATATCATGTGGTCTACTTCCTGAATCTTGCTTTTCAGCTATGGTTTCTTAGGTGTGGAGATTTATGAGACATAAAAGCAAGCCATCTTTCCAGCTAACACACAATTATGAAAAAGAAACAGAATAGAGCAGTAAATGTTCCCACTCAAAAAAAAAAGGGGGAGAAAACAGAAGGCTCCTAGTCATCCCTATCCTTAGTAACTCTGAAATCCAACAAGACACATGTAGACATTTTCGCTGACTCCAGGGGGAGAGGATATTCCCTGATTAAGAGTTTATTTCTCCCCTTTGTGAGTGGTTTTTCCAAGGCTCTTGGTTCCTCTCTCTGAAATCTTAGCTTCATCTTCAGAATTACCTGCATTTCCTACAAGAATACCCTGTGCTTACTTCTAGGTATCTTTCTGTCCTAGTCATGGGCAGTTTAGGGTCTGGGAACCTCCTTTCATTTTCCACTATCTGTCTCTTGATATATATTCTATATTTTTAATCTAAAATTTGCACATTTCCCTTCTCCAAAGAAACATTTTTCCTGATTAATACCTCCCTGCTTGTTGAGTTTAAGCTAATATAAATCCTTTTTTAAAAGCTGTGGGCTCCCTGTGCATCAAATTATAAATTTGTGTCAAGGACAAAAACAATATCCACACTTTCTTTGAGATAGAACCCTCAAAGTTAGCGTGCTGTGTGGCAAAACCTTTAAGGTTCTCAGATGTTGTATTGTCTGACTGAGAGGCTCTAGGAAGCTCCCCATTAGGAAGTCCATTTATCTAGTTGAGACCTTTACGAGGCATAACTGTAACTCTTTTTGACGTGTCAACAAAGGGTCCTATAATAATACCCTTGATTTGATCTGTGCTGTGCTGAGTCGCTCAGTTGAGTCTGACACTTTGCTACCCCATGGAGTGTAGCCCACCAGACTCCTCTGTCCATGGGGATTCTCTAGGTGAGAATACTGGAGTGGGTTGCTGTGCCCTCCTGCAGGGGATCTTCCCTCCCTGAGGATAGAACCCAGGTCTCCTGCATTGCAGGCAGGTTCTTTACCATCTGAACCACCAGGGAAGCCCAAGAATACTAGAATGGGTGCCTATCCCTTCTCCAATGGATCTCCCTGACCCAGGAATTGAACTGGGGTCTCCTGCATTGCAGGCAAATTCTTTACCAGCTGAACTACCAGGGAAGCCTGATCTGATCTGTACCTAGAGGCTATGTTTTATAGAAGCCACTGGATTTGATTTTTCCCTTGTGGCCATTTCTTAATTTGAGAATCTCTTGTTTCTAGAGAAACTACAAATATGAGATCGTTTTTAAATTTCCCATCAAGTAGAGCTTGCATTGGATATACTGTCTCTGTATTCTGCTTGAAAACTGGATAGTTCCTTCTTAGGTTCATCTTGCCTTTATCATTGGCAGCAAAAATAAGTACCACTCTACCTGGAAACCTTCTTAGCAAGATCCGTGCATTTATTAGGTACTCTTTCTATTTTTCATGTTACAATATGCTGCATTGCACTAATTAAGCTACCAATCTATAACTTATGTCCATTATTGTCAAATCTTTACTAGATATTGCCTCATTTCCCTTTTAGCCTCTGCTGCTGCTGCTGCTGCTAAGTCGCTTCAGTCGTGTCCGACTCTGTGCAACCCCATAGATGGCAGCCCACCAGGCTCCCCCGTCCCTGGGATTCTCCAGGCAAGAACACTGGAGTGGGTTGCCATTTCCTTCTCCAATGCATGAAAGTGAAAAGTGAAAGTGAAGTCATTCAGTCATGTCTGACTCTTTGTGACCCCATGGACTGCAGCCTACCAGGCTCCTCCATCCATAAGATTTTCCAGGCAAGAGTACTGGAGTGGGGTGCCATCGCCTTCTCTGTTTTAGCCTCTACGTCTTTTCAAAGCCCTCTCAGTTTCTGCCACCTGCCAAATTCAAAGCCATGTCATATGTATTAGGTTTTTGTTATAGCAACACTTCATTCAGCAGTACTCAGGTACAAATTTCTGTTTCTGTTGCTATATATTCAGTTCAGTTCAGTCACTCAATCATGTCCAACTCTTTGCGACCCCATGAATCGCAGCACGCTAGGCCTCCCTGTCCATCACCAACTCCCGGAGTTCACTCAGACTCGCGTCCTTCGAGTCAGTGACGCCATCCAGCCATCTCATCCTCGGTCGTCCCCTTCTTCTCCTGCCTCCGATCCCTCCCAGGATCAGGGTCTTTTCCAATGAGTCAACTCTTTGCATGAGGTGGCCAAAGTACTGGAGTTTCAGCTTTAACATCATTCCTTCCAAAGAAATCCCAGGACTGATCTCCTTCAGAATGGACTGGTTGGATCTCCTTGAAGTCCAAGGGACTCTCAAGAGTCTTCTCCAACACCGCAGTTCAAAAGCATCAATTCTTCGCACTCAGCCTTCTTCACAGTCCAACTCTCACATCCATACATGACCACTGGAAAAACCATAGCCTTGACTAGACGGGCCTTAGTCAGCAAAGTAATGTCTCTGCTTTTCAATATGCTATCTAGGCTGCTCATAACTTTTCTTCCAAAGAGTAAGCGTCTTTTAATTTCATGGCTGCAGTCACCATCTGCAGTGATTTTGGAGCCCCCCAAAATAAAGTCTGACACTGTTTCCACTGTTTCCCTATCTATTGCCCATGAAGTGATGGGACCAGATGCCATGATCTTCATTTTCTGAATGTTAAGCTTTAAGCCAACTTTTTCACTCTCCTCTTTTACTTTCATCAAGAGGCTCTTTAGTTCCTCTTCACTTTCTGCCATAAGGGTGGTGTCATCTGCATATCTGAGGTTACTGATATTTCTCCCAGCAATCTTGATTCCAGTTTGTGTTTCTTCCAGTCCAGTGTTTCTCATGATGTACTCTGTATAGAAGTTAAATAAGCAGCGTGACAATATACAGCCTTGACCTCCTCCTTTTCCTATTTGGAACCAGTCTGTTGTTCCATGTCCAGTTTGAACTGTTGCTTCCTGGCCTGCTATATATTAAGTTATTTAAAACTAGTGGCTTAAAAAATAATAGCGAACCATTTATTACCATTATTCTGTGGATTTATAGCTTGGGCTTCCACATAGCATGGCAGCTATATCCCTTCCTATGGTCTAAGAAGAATATTCCAAGAGGGAGTTACTAAAAGTTGCCTATTTTGTTGAAGCTTGAGTTCAGAAATTCCAGAATTCCTCTTATAGGACAGTCTGCTGGTCAAAGCATTTACAAATCTAGATGAGATTCAAGGTGAGGGAAAACAAATTTGTCCTGTGGGTGAGAGGGTACATAGAGAAAGAGAAGAAATTGATGTGATCATCTTTGGACCTAGCTGTCACAGCCTCTAGTCAAATAAGTGCTAAATTTCTATTTCCAATTTAGCACCTATTTCCAATTTCTATCATCAGTTGCTTGGTTTCAGACCCATCTAATTTCTGTTGGATGTTTCCATGTGTACTTCAAATCCATATGCTTTAAACTAAAGTCATCACTTTCTTTCTAGATGTATCTCTCATTTTATTCTCTATATTTCAGTAAATGACAGCCATCCAGGCCAGAAACCAAAACTCATCCTGGTTCTTCTAATTCTGTTACCACCCCAGCTCCTCATGCACACACAGCTGACTGATCTTAAGCCTTACCTCTTTTTCAAATATGCTCTCCCCTTCTCCATTCCTAATATCATTCCAGTGTGGGTCTTTTTCAGGCAAAACCTCTTGCCTGACTCATTTCACTATCTTCCTACATGATCTTCACGTTATCATTTTAACTTCTGTGGTAAAATCAAAGTATGGTTTGGGGACAATTTAGCCACTTGATGAAATAAGTGAGAGAAGAGAAGGAAGAGGAAGAAAGAAATTAAGGAAGGAAGAAAAAGAAATAAAAGAGGCAATAAAAGAAACCTAGTCATGTGAATGGATAAGAAAGCTGTGGTACATATACATGATGGAATATTACTCAGCCATTAAAAAGAATGCATTTGAACCAGTTCTAATGAGGTGGATGAAACTGGAGCCTATTATACAGAGTGAAGTGAGCCAGTAAGAAAAATACCAATACAGTATACTAACGCATATAAAAGGAATTTAGAAAGATGGTAACGATGACCCTGTATGTGAGACAGCTAAAGAGACACAGATGTAAAGAACAGCCTTTTGGACTTTGTGGGAGAAGGTGAGGGTGGGATGATTTGAGAGGGTAGCGTTGAAATGTGTATATTATCATATGTGAAGCAGATCACAGTCCAGATTCAATGCATGAGACAGGGTGTTCAGGGCTGGTGCACTGGGATGACCCTGGGCGATGGGATGGGGAGGGAGGTGGGAGGGGAGTCTGGACGGGGAACACATGTGCGCCCTTGGCTGATTCATGTCGATGTTTGGCAAAAGCCACTACAATATTGTAAAGTAATTCGCCTCCAATTAAAATAAATAAATTAATTTAATAAAAAAATTTTTTTAGTTAAAAAAAGAAACCTAGTCACATATATATTAAAACTTAAGTTGGGCTTCCCTTGTAGCTCAGTTGGTAAAGGATCTGCCTGCAGTGCAGGAGACCTGGGTTCGATCCCTGGGTTGGGAAGATCCCCTGGAGAAGGAAATGGCAACCCACTCCAGTATCCTTGCCTGGAAAATCTTACGGACAGAGGATCCTGGTGGGCTGCAGTCCACAGGGTCGCAAAGAGTCGGACACGACTGAGCAACTAACACTAACACTAAGTTGATGATGTCATGGTATAATTTGTGGAAGGAAAAAAACTGAAAATACTATATCTGAACTAATACGCTGACTTTAGTAAAAAGACAATTGTAACATCAAGACAAACCTCGTGGTCCACTTTCCAACCAGTTTCTGACATAAGGCCTCCCTATAAACAATAGAGAAGACAGATAAACTTACATCCTCCCAAAGTTAAAAAAAAAAAAAAAAACTTCAACGGTATTGCTAAAGTGGTGTTACTAATATTATAATACTACAAACCCATAGAGTTTACAAACCTTTACTTAACTGGCCTCTACCCCAGTGGCCACCAAAGTCCTTAAATTGACTCACAAAGCCATGTTTGCCTGGACCCTCGTGTGTTCGTCACTCAGCAGTTGTACAACATGGTAGGTTTCTAGCTCTATCTCTTCCCTCCCTGCTCCGCATGCTCTATGCCATCCCTACTGCCAAACTGCTATTGCTCGTTTTTAATTCCTGCTGTCTTGGTTGGTTTCCCTCAGCTTCTTCACCTACCTAACTTTTTCCTATCCACTCCTTAAGATTCTGGTTAGAAACCACCTCCTCCAGGCAGTCCTTGACCCCTGAACTGGAATAGGGCTTCCCAAACACCCTGCACATATCTATTATCTTCTGTGTAAACAATATTGATATTATCTGTTTGTGAGTCTATCTCCTTGTAACCTTGAGAAAAAATAATTTGTGTCTTAAGAGACCATAACACAGTGATTTAAAGCCTAAACTCTGAAGGCTTATTGTCTGAGTTAACATCCCAGCTCCACCCCTGACTACCTGGATAATTCTAGGGAGGCACTTAGGTTTTTGCTGCTTTAATTCTACATCCTGAATGTGGCGATGGTACAAGCAGGTATAAACACTACAGGTTTGTTATGAAGGTTAAGTGAGTTAATAGGTATTAGCATGAACTATTCTTATTATTTTTATGATGGTGAGTCATCTATTAATAGTACAGCATCTAATGCTTAGTAAATATTTGTTGATACAAATTCCTTGTTCTTTTTTTTACTTTGTGTCACAACCTTCCATTCTTCTACCAGTTTCCACAATTCTCTAAGCCACAGCTTGTCTTCAACCTCTGAAAAGTGGGATTCCCCCTCTGCACTCTGTTTGACCTGGGGCCGGTCAAAGACCCACGGATACACTTCTATTTGCTGGATCAGTGCTGGTGAACGTTTCCTTGGCTGATTGCAGTGGTTCTTTCCTAACTCCAGCCAAATAGAGGCAATATCTGTCTGTTGTCACTTCTTCTTCTGCCCACATCTTGGGCAAAACAGATGAGGGAATTCTTCACATACCCAGAGAAATCCCAGAAGTAAATAGTCAAATTTGAATGCCTAATTGCCAACCATGATTCAAGGAAAATGTAGCTATGAGAAAGCATGTGAGTCCTTTGTCATAAATACAGCTCTCTGACTGAGGAAGGGAGTGTCCCCTAAGAGCCAGAACCAGCCAAGAATCAGAAATAATGAGCTTGTTTCTTAGCTATCCCTCTAGTTTCCTGTATAGAAATAAAATGAGGTTACTAACGTTTGCACCATAATCCCCCTTAACATAGCTGCTCCGGTTGTCAGTGTACAATTTCCAACAGCCTTTTTCTGAATTCTCCTCCTCTTCCTTCCTCTTCTTCTCCTTTTTTAATTCCTTGCATTTCCCTGGAGTTTCCTGTGCTGGCAGTCTTGACTTCCATTCAAGACTGGAAGGATTACATGATCCCCTTGATACAAAGGGTTACAAGATTCCTTTCCTGCTTCTCTCCAGTGATAGGGAGGGAAAAGCTCTGCCTTGGTCTTTTATCCTAAATTCCTCCTTATGCTCTATGTGCTCGAGGTACTGATGGGCTGTAGCGTTTAGACTTGGCTGGTGTCCGAGAATCTCCGTATAATATCTTGTGTAGGATTCCAAATAGAGAAGACCTTCTGTTTTCTTGGAGTTCCTGCTGTGCGTATGGCATCTAAAAGCCTGGTTTTACTCTGAAAAATGTCCCCCACTCCTTTCTTGGCACTTTAGAAAACATGTCTGCTTATACAGTGACAACAAAATGATTTGGTTATGCAGGGGTGGGGGGGAAAACCGACAAAATAAAAGCATTCCCAAACAACAACAACCCATGTCAAACTGGAAGCAAATGCAAACAGTAACATCCCTTCTCCTTATTATATAGAAGGAGCGAGATTCAGCAAGGAACAGCCCAGGATTACTTTAATTCGGCACTTCTCAGTGAGGGTATTGCAAGAAGTTGAGCTACCTGGGTCCCTGCCTTCTAAGGGCCACTAGTGCTCTCTTTCTCTCCCTTTTCCAGATATTGAGAGAGTCCAGTAGAATTCCCCAAATTTCCAAATATCATCCTCCATTCCAGGGACAGTACCACAGTACCCCCCAACCACTCGGCCAACGTTTTGCACTAAAGAACGCAAGCAAGCAAAAACGTTATACTCAGTTCCCATATGCTTTAAAACTTTCTCACCATGTTTTTACACATTCATGGTGAGACACTGATTTATGGTAAGGCTTTCATGGTAGACACCAATTCTGCTGGGCATTGGCTTGCAGAGATCACCCTGCCAGAGCATTACTTCCCCTGCACTTGGCTGGGTAACCCATCCCAGTCCAATCCAAACTTGACGAATCAGCTACTCTCCTCCCAGAACTGACCACTCAGAACTTGAAGTTGTCCATGAATGACAGCTCCTACTGCTGAGGACACTGAATTATCACAGTCCACGCCTTCCCCAAAGTCTTTGACTCTTCATTTCATTGAATTAATCATCTCTTCAACATCCCCCCCCCACCATGCAATGATCCTTTGTCTTATGCTAATCACAACTGGCTCTTGCTAGCAGCCAAAAATTCTTGGCTAATTTATCACTTTGATCCCCATTACTCCCACCACCACTTTGCTGTTGTGGTCAAGTGGTAGTTGATGAGGAAACCACCAGTGGGATGAGACATTCCCAAGTGAGATGACCAAGCAATGACCTCTCCCTCAGTAGCATTCATGGCTGCCTTGCTTAGCAGGGATGAGAACAGCCAGATCATGGTCCTTCTTCATCTCTGGAAAAGTCCACCCTGACTGTGAGCCAGAAAAAAAAAAAAAAAAAAGCCTATGCTCATAAATTGGCAAAGTACACCTCTTGCTACAAGGGACAAGATTGATTCTTGGGATGGGGTGGGGGGCAGCCTTTTGGATACCTTCCCCTAAAGCTCTCTGCATCTCTTTGTCTTTCTGTCATCCTTACAGCCCACACCAACATTGTCCAGGCCTCAAAGATACAATGATGAGCTGGTTCTTTTTTAGTTCATTAGCTCTTCTGCTGTATTAGTAGATTATCAAAAGCAGTTTCAGTATGTCATAAAATCTGTTTGGTATTAACTTGATACATGATGCGTTTTTCTCCATCCAGCTAAATAGTTTCCTTCAAATCTGGACCAGATGAGCATCCTGGGACTTGCATGAGCTCATATGTGTGTCTGCGTGGAATGCAGCCCTGGGTCCCCTTGGACATGTGGAGCATGTTTTTGGCCCAAATGGAAACATCCTTAGGCACTGATGCCTCAATTAGGGGAAAGATAAAGACACAGGATCAGATATGGCATCTGTAAAATGTTAATATCCTGGGTGATGCACCCTAGTCAAGTTTATTTTTCAGTTTCGTTTGATGGCTAGTTTAGGCAAAATCGAGACATGCGTGAAACTGCCTTTGTTTAGCTCCCATTGGGGATAGCCTCTCAACCCTGCCCCTGCCGACTGTGCCTTGCTGCTGCCTTAAGCTACCCCCAGCCCCACGGAGCAGTCCTGCTCTTCCATGCTGTGCATCTCTTTGGAGCACCTGATATGTTCTCGGTGTAGGGGAAGGGAAAGAATAAGAGCAACTTCACTTGCAAGATGTAGAGGAAGGCACAGAAATGGGAACAGATGCTTGTCCTACTGCAGGATAAACCCGTGATCAGGTGCTGCTGGAGCAGGTAAAGGCTCCAGGCCGCTCTGAGGGAGGGCCTGCCTGGAGAAAGCACCTGGGGCAGAACTCTGAAGAACACCCAGGAGTTAGGGCTGCTGCTGGCCCCTCAGGCACCTTTGGGTGAATAAGAGAAAGGCACTCCTTCTGACAAGAGGCCTCTCTTGCTGGGCACACAGTTGCACAGGCCAAGTGTGTGCATTTAGTCCCCACTCAGGCTCTCACCTAGGTACCCTAGTGACGTCAGCAAACTGCACAGTCCCCAGAAGCCCCCGAGGGGACCCTGTGTGTTTCAGTTTCCTAAGGGCTGCTGTAAAAAATGATCACAAACCAGGTGGCTCAAAAGTAGAAATTTATTCTCTCTCAGTTCCGCAGGCCAGATGTCCAAAATTAAGGTGTGGGCAGGCCTCGCTCCCTCTGGAGGCCCTAGGAGAATCTTCGCCAGGCTCTTCCAGATCCTGGTGACTCCACACGATCCTTGGCTGTGGCTGCATCACTCCAGTCTCTGCCTCTGTCTTCCAATGGCCTTCTCCTCTGTGTCTCTGTGTCAAATCTTCCTCTGCCTTCTCTTCTAAGGACACCCATCGTCGAATTCAGGACCTCCCTGTGGATGGTGACTGCAGTCATGAAATTAAGAGACTCTTGCTTCTTGAAAGAAAAGCTATGACAAACCTAGATAGCATATTAAAAAGCAGAGACATTACTTGCCAACAAATGTCCATGTAGTCAAAGCCATGGTTTTTCCACTAGTCATGTATGGATGTGAGAGTTGGACCACAAAGAAGGCTGAGCACTGAAGAATTGATGCTTTTGAACTATGATGCTGGAGAAGATTCTTGAGAGTCCCTTGGACAGCAGAGGTAAAACCTAAAGATCCTAAAAGAAATCAACCCTGAATATTCATTGGAAGGACTGATGCTGAAGCTGAAGCTCCAATACTTTGGCCACCTGATGCAAAGAGCTGACTCATTGGGAAAAACCCTGATGCTGGGAAAGACTGATGTCAAGAGGAGAAGGGGGTGACAGAGGATGAGATGATTGGATGGCATCACTGACTTCAATGGTTATGAGTCTGAACAAACTCCAGGCGATGGTGAAGGACAGGGAAGTCTGGCCATTCATGTGGTCATGAGTCGGACATGACTGAGCAACTGAATGATAACAACAAGGTAATCCAGGATGATGCTATCTTGAGATCCTAAGGTTAATTATAGCTGCAAAGACTTTATTTCCCAATAAGCTCACATTCTTAGGGCCTAGAAGTTAGGACATGGACTTATCTTTCTAAGGTTCACTATTCAACCCACTTCACCATGTGAAGAAGGGAAGGAAGGAGTTTTTAGACAGTAGGAACAGAGTCTGTAAGGCAAGGAGGTGTTGGGGGGCATGCTGGGTTCTGAGAATGGCCGGGATGACAGAGTGGGGGTTGGTGAGAGCAGAGGCCAGTCACAGAGGACTTGTGTGCCATCAGCAGCCCTGGACTGTGCCCTGGTGGCGACGAGCAGGCTTCACATGGATTTCATTTTACCTGAGAAAGATCACTTGGGCTGAAGGTTAGGGAACAGATTACAGGAGGGCAGGATGGGCAGTAAAGAATTTCCTCTCAGAGGATGTTACTCCTGTTTCAGTGAGCCGTTCAGTGGCCTGATTCAGAGAAGAGGAAGTGATCTGGAGATGCTGAGGAGAGGGGATGCAACACAAGGATTGGTGACTAATGTGAGCTGAGTGGGGAGGGAGGGAAGAATCTGGACATTTCTGAGATTTCTGTCAATATCCAGCCCCAGCACGGCACTACCCTCTCTTCCACGTTCGCATGGCTCCAGACCTGTTAGCAGGGCTCCATATACAGTCATTTGCACTTTAGAACTGGAACACGTGTTTTTAAGAAACTGACCTTTGAAGCAAAAGACCATACCACTGTACTGGGTTGAATAGTAGCCTCCTAATTTATGTCTGAATGTTGAGCTTTAAGCCAACTTTTTCACTGTCCACTTTCACTTTCATCAAGAGGCTTTTTACTTCCTCTTCACTTTCTGCCATAAGGCTGGTGTTATCTGCATATCTGAGGTTATTGAGATTTCTCCCGGCAATCTTGATTCCAGCTTGTGCTTCCTCCAGCCCAGTGTTTCTCATGATGTACTCTGCATAGAAGTTAAATAAGCAGGGTGACAATATACAGCCTTGACATACTCCTTTTCCTATTTGGAACCAGTCTGTTGTTCCATGTCCAGTTCTAACTGTTGCTTCCGGACCTGCATATAGGTTTCTCAAGAGGCAGGTCAGGTGGTCTGGTATTCCCATCTCTCTCAGAATTTTCCACAGTTGATTGTGATCCACACAGTCAAAGGCTTTGGCATAGTCAATAAAGCAGAAATAGATGTTTTTCTGGAACTCACTTGCTTTTTCGATGATCCAGCGGATGTTGGCAATTTGATCTCTGGTTCCTCTGCCTTTTCTAAAACCAGCTTGAACATCTGGAAGTTCATGGTTCACATATTGCTGAAGCCTGGCTTGGAGAATTTTGAGCATTACTTTACTAGTGTGTGAGATGAATGCAATTGTGCGGTAGCCTGAGCATTCTTTGGCATTGCCTTTCTTTGGAATTGGAATGAAAACTGACCTTTTCCAGTCCTGTGGCCACTGCTGAGTTTTCCAAATTTGCTGGCATATTGAGTGCGGCACTTTCATAGCATCATCTTTCAGGATTTGAAATAGCTCCACTGGAATTCCATCACCTCCACTAGCTTTGTTCATAGTGATGCTTTCTAAGGCCCACTTGACTTCACTTTCCAAGATGTCTGGCTCTAGATGAGTGATCACATCATCATGATTATCTGGGTCATGAAGATCTTTTTTGTACAGTTCTTCTGCATATTCTTGCCACCTCTTCTTAATATCTCCTGCTGTTGTTAGGTCCGTAACATTTCTGCCCTTTATCGAGCCCATCTTTGCATGAAATATTCCCTTGGTATTTCCAATTTTCTTGAAGAGATCTCTAGTCTTTCCCATTCTGTTATTTTCCTCTTTTTCTTTGCATTGATCACTGAGGAAGGCTTTCTTATCTCTTCTTGCTATTCTTTGGAACTCTGCATTCAGATGCTTATATCTTTCCTTTTCTCCTTTGCTTTTCACTTCTCTTCTTTCCACAGCTATTGGTAGGGCCCCCCCAGACAGCCATTTTGCTTTTTTGCATTTCTTTTCCATGGGGATGGTCTTGATCCCTGTCTCCTGTACAATGTCACAAATATCGGTCCATAGTTCATCAGGCACTCTATCTATCAGATCTAGTCCCATATATCTATTTCTCACTTCACTTTATAATCATAAGGGATTTGATTTAGGTCATACCTGAATGGTCTAGTGGTTTTCCCTACTTTCTTCACTTTAAGTCTGAATAAGGAGTTCATGATCTGAGCCACAGTCAACTCCCGGTCTTGTTTTTGTTGACTGTATAGAGCTTCTCCATCTTTGGCTGCAAAGAATATAATCAGTCTGATTTCGGTGTTGACCGTCTGGTGATGTCCATGTGTAGAGTCTTCTCTTGTGTTGTTGGAAGAGGGTGTTTACTATGACCAGTGCATTTTCTTGGCAAAACTCTATTAGTCTTTGCTCTGCTTCATTCCATTTTCCAAGGCCAAATTTGCCTGTTACTCCAGGTGTTTCTTGAGTTCCTACTTTTGCATTCCAGTCCCCTATAATGAAAAGGACATCTTTTTTGGGTGTTAGTTCTAAAAAGTCTTGGAGGTCTTCATAGAACTGTTCAACTTCAGCTTCTTCAGCGTTACTGGTTGGGGCATAGACTTGGATTACTGTGATATTGAATGGTTAGCCTTGGAAATGAACAGAGATCATTCTGTTGTTTTTGAGATTGCATCCAAGTACTGGAAATAGATGGGGAAACAGTGGAAACAGTGTCAAAGTTTATTTTTGGGGCTCCAAAATCACTGCAGACGGTGACTACAGCCATGAAATTAAAAGACGCTTACTCCTTGGAAGAAAAATTATGAACAACCTAGATAGCATATTCAAAAGCAGAGACATTACTTTGCCAACAAAGGTCCATCTAGTCAAGGCTATGGTTTTTCCAGTGGTCAGATATGGATGTGAGAGTTGAACTGTGAAGAAAGCTGAGCGCCGAAGAATTGATGCTTTTGAACTGTGGTGTTGGAGAAGACTCTTGAGAGTCCCATGGACTGCAAGGAGATCCAACCAGTCCATTCTGAAGGAGATCAGCTCTGGGATTTCTTTGGAAGGAATGATGCTAAAGCTGGAACTCCAATACTTTGGCCATCTCATGCGAAGAGTTGACTCATTGGAAAAGACTCTGATGCTGGGAGGGATCGGGGGCAGGAGGAGAAGGGGATGACAGAGGATGAGATGGCTGGACGGCATCACCGACTCGATGGACATGAGTCTGAGTGAACTCCAGGAGTTGGTGACGGACAGGGAGGCCTAGCGTGCTGCGATTCATGGGGTCGCAAAGAGTCGGACACGACTGAGTGACTGAACTGAACTGAACTGAATTCATGTCTAGGGCTTCCCTGGTGGCTCAGTGGTAAAGAATCCGCTTGCTGATGCAGAAGACACAGGTTCGCTCCCTGAATCAGGAAGATCCCCTGGAGGAGGGCATGGCAACCCACTCCAGTACTCTTGCCTGGAGAATCCCATGGACAGAGGAGCCTGGCAGGCTATAGTCCATGGGGTTGCAAAGAGTTGGACATGACTTAGTGACTAAACGACAACGACAATTTGTGTCTGCTCAGAACTAGCGTATGGGACTTTATTTGTGGTAAAGTCACAGGGTAGGTCATACTGGATTAGCGTGGGCCCTAATCCCATGTCTGGTGTGTGTCTAAGTAGAGGAACATTCAAGCACAGTTATACGCAGGGAGAAGGCCATGTGATGACAGAGGCAGAGACTGGAAGCCACAGAAGGCCAAGAACTGCTGCCAGCCAACAGAGGCTGGGAAAGGCAGGATTCTCCCCTGGGGCCTTCGGAGGGTATGGAGTCCTGCTGACACCCCCCTGAACTGTGAGAGAATGAATTTTGCTGTCTGAAGTGACCCAGTTTGTGGCGGTTTGTTATGGGAGCCCTAGGAAACTAATCCACCTGAGGCGGTGGGATTTCCAGACACTGTGGGCAGTCATGAGGAAGGATGTTTCTGTGAGCTTGATGTGATGCAGAGAAAGGCGCATGGACCTTGGCATCAGGACATAACCAGGCCTGTCACTGTGCTGTGAGTATCAGAGAGACTTTCATCTCACAGGAATCTTACTAGGATTAGATGAAACAATGAGTGTAGATGTCTATTGAAACACTGTTTAGGATGGTCAAAAAAAAGGGTAGGGTGGTGGTGGTGAGAAACAGTAAATTGTGGCTGTGATTTGTGGATATTGCGTGCTATAGATTGGAATTAAAAGAAGCTCTGTGTGTGTGTGTGTGTGTGCATGTGTGTTTATGTGCACAGATACTGACACACTCATTATAAGGTACCATCTATGATATAGTCAGAGAAGACAATGGCACCCCACTCCAGTACTCTTGCTTGGAAAATCCCAGGGATGGAGGAGCCTGGTGGGCTGCAGTCCATGGGGTCGCTAAGAGTTGAACATAACTGAGCAACTTCACTTTCACTTTTCACTTTCATACATTGGAGAAGGAAATGGCAACCCACTCCAGTGTTCTTGCCTGGAGAATCCCAGGGACGGGGGAGCCTGGTGGGTTGCTGTCTATGGGGTCGCACAGAGTCGGACACGACTGAAGTGACTTAGCAGCAGCAGCAGCATGATGTAGTCAGAAGAAAAGTAGCTGAGCATAATCTACCTCCCATTAGAAAAATAAACATATCCGTGCTTGTGTGTGTATGTACGTTTCTGTGAGCATAGAGAGATACACAGTCAACCAATGAAATTTGTTCCCCCAAGGGGTGATAATGATCAACTTTTAAAGGAAGAACATCCATAGTGGGGTGTGTATACCACTCCCCCACCCGACCCCTGCCACTCACAAATGCACTCAAAGCTAGTTTTGTTCATTATCTTTGTTATCTTATTGCTTTTTCATGCCGCTTTGCTTCCCGGTCTACAGTCCTACATCTTGACAGTTAAAGGTAACAGCTTCTTTTATTTAAAAGAAGCCTTAAAAAAAATTCCTTCCATTCAGAGCTTAAGCTCATTGTTGTTCTTTTTCTCCCCTCTCGGGAGCTTCCTCTGCCCTGGCTCCTTCCCAAAGTGATCTCCAGGTGGAATGGGATGGGAGGTGATCTTTCTGGGTCCCATCCCATCCCTGGGCATCTGGCGCAAGTGCCTGTTGGCGTATAGCTCAATCATCTCATTTCTTGATTTGTGGGCTCCTCCTGCAATAGAGTTAGACATGACTTAGAGGTTAAACCACCACCACCATCTGCAGAAGTCCATGGACCTCTGTGTTCAGTCATTATTGAGATTCCTGCAGTCAGAGACCTCCTGGTCCCAGTGTCTCCAGGCATCTTCCGGTCTATCTGTACATCCACGTCCCCTCCATGAAGCTACACAGAAACTCCGGGGCACCAAGCCATGGGAACTGGATGCCCGCTCCATCTGTGCGTGTCTCCACTTCTGTCAGCCTTCTTTCAACCACCTGTGGGTGGCACCTTTCTCACGGGCACCACAATAAACACAGGGCTCCTTCGAGGGGTTTCCAGCCGTCCTGAGCTGCACCCTGAGGGCTGAGCAGCAGGCCCCTTGCACTTGGAGTTCCCGGCTGCTCTGGGTTCTGTGAGTCCTCTCACTTCCTCTCCAGCGGGGCTTCTACCTTAAGATGGGGGATCCAGACAGTGCCCCCAGCCTGTCTTCTGGTCTCTTCCCTCCTCTTGTCCCTTCTTACCGCTCCTGGGATTTGGGAGGACTCTCTCTCTTCCCTTTCTGCCCTTCTGTCCTACTTTGATCCCTTACCCCTTTATCCTTCCATAACCTCTTCTGGAAAAACCCAAACAAACTTTTCTGCCAACCCAATATTTGCCCTCCTTTTCCTGAGGCAAAAATTGAGAAAGGGCTGTAGGAAGAGAAAGGAGACCATTGAAAGTTGAAAACACATTGGCAAAGTTTTCCTAAACGTTATCCGTTCCTTATACCCACCTCTGAATTCTTTCATTAATAATTTTAGTGGACTGAGGACTTCCTAGGTGGCTCAGTGATAAATAATCCTCCTGTCACTGAAGCAGGCATGGGTTCAATCCCTGGTCTGGGAAGATCACGCATGCCACGGAGCAGCTAAGCTCATGGGCCACCACCTACTGAGTCTGTGCTCTATAGTCCAGGAGCCACAATTACTGATCCCACGTACAGCAGCTACTGCAGCCCGAGCACCCTAGAGACACTGCTCTGCAGTAAGAGAAACCACCAAGTGAGAAGCCCATGCACCACAAATAGAGAGTAGCCACCTGCTCGCTGCAACTAGAGGAAAGCCTGGACAGCAACAAAGACCCAGCATAGCCAGCAAATAAGTGAAATTATGAAAAAAAGAGGGAGGGAATATATAAGAATAAATACATAATGTTAGTGAATTGAATGGTGGTCCCTGGGAAAGATATGTCTGCATCTTAATCCCTTTGAATGTGCCTTTGAATGTGCCTTTGAATGTGACCTTATTTGGAAAAGGTTAAGTGTAGTTGTAACTTAGTAAAAGATGTCAAAATGTGATCATCCTGGGTTGTCTGCTAAGTCGTTTCAGTCGTGTCCGACTCTGCATGACCCCATAGACGGCAGCCCACCAGGCTCCCCCGTCCCTGGGATTCTCCAGGTAAGAACACTGGACGGGGTTGCCATTTTCTTCTCCAACGCATGAAAGTGAAAAGTGAAAGGGAAGTCGCTCAGTCGTGTCTGACTCTTAGCGACCCCATGGACTGCAGCCAGGTGGGCTCTAGACCCAGTGACAAATGTCCCCATATGAGACACACAGAGAGAGAAGAGCAGAAGGCCATGTGAAGATGGAGCCAGTGACTTGATGATGCAGTTACAAGCTAAGGGACATGAGGAGTTTCCTTGGAGTCACCAGGAGCTGGAAGAGGTAAGGAAGAATTCTCCCCTAGAATCTCCAGAGGAACCACAACCCTACTGATATCCTGATTTGACAGTCTGACCTCCAGAACAGTGAGGGAATAATATTCTGCTGTTCTAAGCCACCCAGTGTGGAATAATTTGTAAGGCAACTCTAGGAAACTCATACAGATGGATAATGAGCATGAAATACTTTTGACATTAATATAATAACAAGAAAGCAAAGCACGGCGCCTGTAGAGGACTTGGTGTGTGGGAACTCTATTCTAGTAACTATTTTTGTTTTAATGGGAGCCGACAGCCTTTTCCTGTGCCTCTGGGGACCAAGCTGTCTTGACCTTCTTAGCAAGTTTGAAAATCCCTCCACCTGTTCTCTTTGCTAATATAGCTATTCTTTCTGTCACGCCCGTGTATACCCGGGACGCTGACAGAGTTCAGAATCGCTGTCTCTAGATACTGATCGTGCAATAAAAATGGCAAGCTGATTAGTCAGCCGGGGAGGAGAAGCCTTTTTTCCCATTATAAGCATGATCTAATGCTGTAATCACCTAGTCGGCAGCCAGCAGCCAAGTGCTTGTGGTCAGGCCGAGGCCCCACAACAGGTGAACCCTGTTAAAAGGCATCCTGCTACATGGTTTCAGCTGTCCTGTAGTCCCGCCTGTCTCATTCCCTGAAATGTAATAACTACATAGAACTCATATGTCCCGGAGTTTATTACAATCTCCAGGGTCATCTTTAAAAAAAAAAAAAGTGAAAAAAATAACTCCAACTTCCAACACATAAGGCTCCAGGAAACCCAGGAATCTGCTATGGACTGTAGACATAGTCTTGGTGGCTACTTACTTTCCATCAGAATGGTGTCGCTGACCTCAAAATAGACCCAGTGTCTTCCTTCATCCCCAAGGCATTGTTTTCTGGCTCGACTTAAACTTTGAAGGAATTTCAGTGCACAGAAGGGAAACTTAAGCTCAGAGCTGGCCATGACCACACCCAAGACCCTGGGCTATATCCCATGCCACGCCGTCCCTACTGCTGCTTTTCCTTGACACAGAATCCCAACATGTTGCTGAGGACAGCTCTCTTCCCTTCTCACCCCCACAGAGGAGCTCATTATGACCGTGTCTTTCATCCCCAGTGGCTAGCCTCAGGGTCCTCTTTCCTCCACCCCACAAGGGGAAGGAAGCTCCATGTCCATGCATATTAGGACAACTCCCCACTCTTCTCCTTCGGTATACACAGAACTTAAGAGTCTCCTTGTCTAGGCTTTCCCAGTTCAGAACGGAATCTCCTTTTACACAGATAAAAGCCCAATTAAGTGTTTTTTCCCTTCGAGAAAGCCTTGGCCCCCACAGACCGATTCGGGTTTCTATTTTTAGCAGCACAAAGAATTGGCATAAGCTTCGAAATTACAGTCTCTCCTTAAAGGCTCTGAAGAGCCTAGATCCAATTCTGAGATAGAATCAAAGCCCGCATATGTACTGAATTCCCCTCCCTTTTCCTCCAGCCCATAGGGAACTTGGTCTTTATACAGTATTTGAGGCATTTCTTGTTCCATGTACCAGCGCTGTGTGACTTGGAAGAAGATTAACTTGTCTGAACCTCAGACTCTCTCTATCTGTAAAGTAGGATTAATAATACCATTTGAACAAGGTTATTGTAAGATGATTTAAAGAAAGAACTTAAGAAAATTATTTAGCATGGTGCCTGGCACTAAAAAATATTCAAGAAACCCTAGGCTCTACTGCTTCCTCTCTTTATGTGATTAAGCAGTGGCTTGCTTTGTTGTCTTACATATGTATTGTAATGTAGTGCTAAGGATGATATAAAGTTTTAGAAACTAGTTAACAAAGATACATTAAGCCTCCAGAAAAGCAAAAAATGCCCTGCTTTATTGAACATCCTTTTAGCTCTGTCTTTGTACTGTAATTATTTAAGATTAATTTTTAGATATGGAATTGGTGGACAAAGGGTACAGACATTTTTAGGACTTCTGCCGCATGCTCCTGAATTGCCCTCCAGAAAGTCTGTTCCAGTTTACATTCTCCACAGCACTTGTGTCAAAGTGCCTTTTTTCTTGAAATCTTGAGTTTTACCTAAAATTTATTAATTTGCAAGTGAAAAAAAACTATCTCACTTAAACTGGTCCTTAAACTGATTTTCAGACCTGGAAAACAAGGATTAACTCAAGTCCAACTCTTGCATTTTAAAGATAAAGATCTTAAGGTTTACAAAGATTAAGTGACTTGGCTGATTAAGGGGCAGCCAGGATTCATATCCCATGTTTCCTGACTCTGGAATTCTTTCCATTATAGTACTCTGGAGAGGAAGAGTTAGCCTGGGGTGAAACCACTCAGGGCCTACTTACAAACAGGGTTCAATTAGACCAGAATGAATGTGTGGTAGAGTGAAGAGTCAATGAAGGAAAAGTTAATTAGTGTCTGGCTAATTTATCATTCAATAAGGAGGACCAGCACTCTCCGTGTTAGCGCCACCTACTGTGAAAATTTCAGCTTGCACAGGAGCTCTCTCTAAAATTGAAGGTAGAATGAGGAAATCACTGGTACAACTGTACTGATTTAAATTGTCTTCATCGCTTTACCAACAAAGGTCCATATAGTCAAGACTATGGTCTTTCCAGTAGTCATGTATGGATGTTGAGAGCTGGACCAGAAGGAAGGCAGAGTGCTGAAGAATTTATGCTTTTGAAGTATGGTGCTGGAGAAGAATATTGAGAGATCAAACCAGTCAATCCTTTAGGAAATCGACCCTGAATAGTCACTGGAAGGTGACTATTGTTGAAGCTGAAGCTCCAATACTTTGGCCACTCAATGCAAAGAGCCAACTCATTGGAAAAGACCTTGACTCCGGGAAAGATTGAAGGCAGGAGAAGAGAGCAACAGAGAATGAGATGGTTGGATGGCACCACTGATTCATGGCATGAACTTGGGCAAACCCTGGGAGATGGTGAGGGACAGGGAAGCCTGGCATGCTGCAGTCCATGGGGTCTCAAAGAGTCAGACATAACTTGGCGATTGAACAACAAATTCTAGGAAGAAGTAGGGACTTCCCAGGTGGTGCTAGTGGTAAAGAAGTGAAGTGAAGTTGTTCAGTCATGTCCAACTCTTTGTGACCCCATGGACCGTAGCCTACCAGGCTCCTTGGTCCATGGGATTTTTCCAGGCAAGATTACTGGAGTGGGTTGCCATTTCCTTCTCCAGGGGATCTTCCTGACCCAGGGATCGAAGCCGGGTCTCCCGCATTGTAGGCAGATGCCTTAGCATCTGAGCTACCAGGGAAGCCCTTGGTAAAGAAGAACCTGCCTGCTAATGCAGGAGACCTAAGAGACATGGGTTCAAGTTGGGAAGATCCCCTGGAGGAGGCCATGGCAACCCACTCCGGTATTCTTACCTGGAGAATTCCATGGACAGAGGAGCCTGGCAGGCTATGGTCCATGGGGTCACAAAGAGTCGGACCAGTTAGCATGGATGCATAGGAAGAAGATGACGCAAAGAGTCACATACTACTGAGCAACTAAGCACACACAGGAAGAAGTAGAAAGAAAAAGAATTCAGTATGGAGTCACTGAGTCATGAGCCACTGGGACCTGACCTTCTGTGGTCTTCTGAATTGCTGTGAATGAAGTTCCAGTTTCCTACAGGGGCAAGATCAGTATCCTGTTCTTCCTATTCTGTATACAGAGTGTGACTTTCTTCATTTTTCTGTAACCTAATTTCTGATTTAAGCCGACATTCTACTAGCAGCAGAAACTTCGTATCTAGGGACTTCCAGCGTAAACTCTCTCACTTTGTGTTTACTCAGTTACTTTGGATTTCAGTGACTTATTTCAACATTTCATTCCTGTTCCTTCTTCTTGGGGTTGCAGGTAAGAGCCTGGAAGCTTAGGATTGTTCAGGTATAGAAACTGTGAGCTGGGTGGTGAGGAAGGCTGGGTGGGGGTCGTCAGTCCATAGGCATCTTTAGCCTGATGCAGGTCTGGTCTTTGGCTGTGGACATCTGTTCATTCTGGCACCCAACAGCCCCACTTGGCTTCCTAGATTTGGTTGTGAAAAAACGTTCCATCTCAAATATATCCTCTGCACCCCAACTCCAAGCCCTGCTCAGTCTACTGATCCTCTGTTAGTCATTTTGTGTCCATCAAGGGGAGAGGGGAGGGCAAGGGAAATTTTATAAGTAGATGCTCCTACAAATTTCTGGTTGTGGGACTATCGGAGAGCTTTCTCAGAGCCCCTCTGTCTGTGTTGCCCTGTTGTTCTGTCTTCTGTAGTATTCTGTAGCACGTGTGTGGGCAAATTATGTCCTGAAAAGGGACAGATGGTGAATATTCTAGGCAAGTCCTCTACTCTGCGATTGTCACACAAAAGCAGCCATAGACACCTTGTGTGCAAGTGAGCATGACTCATTCAATAAAACTCCATTGATGTTACCCCCCGCCCCCAACTCCTGACATTTCCCAGAAAGCAAGGCACAAATCCTTTCAGTCTTGGCGCTGCCTAAATCTGTTTGGGGGATAGATTTTTTGTTCCCCCTGAAAATCGCAAGGTCAGGGAGGAGGCAAGGGACAGGGCCCCCAAGGTAAGTCTCGAGACTGTCTTCTCTCTTCTGCTCTCTCTCTAGCCAGAGCAGCCTTCCCCTCCTCTCTTTCCATTCTCTTGGGTACAGTATAAACTTTATGTCATGCTTTCTAGGGGGTTAGTCTTTAGATTCCATCACACTTAGCTCTACACATTACAGACCTTTGCACTTGAAGCTCTAAATTCTATAATAAGAGTCACGAGACTATGTGGCTACAGGTCAAGAACTTGATGGTCTCTTCCCCATGCTGTTCATAATCCTTCCTTTTGCTGGGAGCAGTTGATACCCCCAGTGACAGCACAATGGTAAATGTCCTCTCTGCTTTCCCTAAGTCTGATCCTTGACCAAGTTCAACCCAATACTCCAAGGGCAGCCAAAAAGAAATTCCCTGGCCAGAGTCTCTTCATCTGGCTTTATCTTGTGAGGAATTGAGAAGAATAAGGTTGACCTGAGAGTCATACTTATGAATAGAAATGAGCATGAATAGAATGAATAGTTTTGCTTTCAAGGCAAAGCTGTTTAGAGCAGAGTATTTCAAACTACAGGTTGCAAACCATTAGGACATTAGCATAGGAGTATGCAACACTTTTTAGTAAAGGGGCAAATAATAAGTTTTAGGCTTTGAGGATCATACTTAACAGGCAGCTCTCTAATTTGCTGTAATTGTGTGAAAGTGATCATAGATAATGCATAAATGAATGGGTGTGGTTGAGTTCCAATAAAACTTTATATATGGAGAGGGAAATTTTAATTCACCTAATCTTCAAATATCATAAAATATTAATATCATTCTTCTTTGGATCCTTCCCAACCATTTACTAATAAAAAATGTAAAAACCAGCCTTTGCTCACTGGTTGAGCAAAGAGGTGACTGGGTGGAACTGGCCCTTGGGCTGTAGTTTGCTGAAATTTGTATTGCATATGACTGTGTGTGTGTGGGTGTGCTCAGTTATGTCCAACTCTTTGCAACCCATTGGACTATAGCCCACCAGGCTCCTCTGTCCATGGAGTTTCTCAGGCAGGAATACTGGAGTAGGTTGCCATTTCCTTTTCCAGGGGATCTTCCTGACCCAGGGATTGAACCCGGGTCTCCTGTGTCTCCTTACAGTGCAGGCAGATTCTTTACCACTGAACCACCAGGGAAGCCTTTGTATCAGGGGGTCAAGAAATCAGTTAAGTGAGGTTGGGTCAGGATTTTCTTTAAAAAAAAGAAATAAAATCCGGTAGAATTAAGAAGACAGAAAATGCCAGCCTGTATTATATACATAAAAGATTTCATGGAATGTTTATTTCAGCTAATTAACATATGTATATGTGCATTGAATTATGATGCAAAATGTATTTCCTACTGTGGAATATAGCTGAAGAAGGTTTGAAAATCATCCTTTTTGAGAAACATTCCTTGCAGTATGACATTTTTATCTCGGAAGAGTTATTTCTCTACTCATCCCACACCTCCAGATTTGATGTTAGTATTGCCAGATGAAATGTAGGACAAGTTAGATTTGAATTTCAGATTTTAAAAGAATAATTTTTTAGTGTTAGTATGTCCTATGTAATATTGGGGAAATACTTATACTGAAAATGTTCATTTTTATCTGGAATTCAAATTTAGCTGGACATCCTGTATTTTTACAAATCTGAAAGCTTTATTTGATATATGATGAATTGTTTTAATTATTACTATAATGACCTAAAATGTAGGTGAGGGCAGTAACTTCAGGGAAAAAAAAAACCTGATAATTAAAAATTCCTCCTAAATGCCAGGCTCTGGGTTCTTTCACAAGCACATAAGAACTAACTCTCGTTACAGTGCTCTCAGAAAGGGAGAGCTTTGTTGTCTGCACTTTACACATGAGGGAGCTGAAAAGCACTCTCCCCACAACTGCGTGTGAGGTGGGGACGGAGGGATGCTCCTCTGACTCCAGGGTCTTGCTGCTTCACCAGGTTGTTCTCAGAAGGGAGCTCTGGGTCAAGGCCACTGAGAGTTCTTGGCCTCAGTGTTGCACGAGGAGGGCAAGGGGAGCAGGTGGGTGCATTGGGGTGCAGGCAGTAAGGGGTGCACTGTCTGTGGAGAACTTAAGCACGATAGAGAGCTGATGAAAGTCTGATTTTTGTGATCGCTGTACAGTACCAGCGATAAAACACCCCTCTCCTCAGGCAGACATCCTCGCCCTCCAATGTGCCACTATTTGGTACAAAGTTGGTGCTTAGGACATGTTACTTTTCTTTTTCTTCCTTCTCTCTTTTTCTCTTTCTTTCTCTTTACCCTGGGACTGGCAAATAAATTTCAAACCACTTGCCAGCTCTGATTGGTGATGGCAGCCCGGACTGTTGGGTCAAGAAGGATTCTAGAGTTGAGTCTTTGCTGGAAACAAAAGGGAGCTCTGCTTGATCAGTGGTGTCTGCCTTGGGAAGGTGAGTAAGGAGCAGTAGCATTGATGCCATATGTTTGCCCTCCTGTGGCTAAACTCTGCAATCTTCAGATGCTGAATGGCTATTAACTATGAACCCAAAGCTTCTTCCTACTTTAGATGAAGAAGGAAAGAGGGAGAGAATTTCTGTCCATCATATATATCACAAACCCTGTCCAAACACTGAACTCCTGAGTCACCTGGAGCCATAGGCTGTGTGTACCTTGGAGGCATAAGCAGGCAGGCAGGAAGGGCACATGTTTGCTAGAGGCCAGCAGCCAGGGGCAAGTTAATACCTCTCCTCCCACAAACTCTCACCGCTGGAAGCTGTTGCATGAGCTCATGCATAGTGTGACCAGAGGCCTCTGCTGGCGTGTGCCTTGTTGGAAGCAGTGGAGAGGAATGCCTTCTCTAATTCTGATGTGTGTATGGCTGAAGACAGGGCTACAAAAATAGGCTGAAGGCAGGAATTTCCATTCCTCTGTGTCCCCAGAGCAGTTTCCTCTTGGACACAAACCTCCACCTTCCTTAAATTCCCAAATTGAGTAACTGCTTGGAAGGCTTTCTTGGATTTTTTTTTTTAAATTATTTTTCCAGCTGTAATTTTTCTTCAGTCTGGAATTTTGCTCTTTTCTGTTTCAAATTTCATTGTAAATCCAACTTGAAAATCAGACATTATTAAATAGCTTTTGTGTACAGCAGGCATTGGGTGTGCCATCTTTTAACGCTGAAATAGTCTTCTAATTAGATGACTCCATGATTACCCTGCACCTCAGTTTACCTCCCCACCCCAGAAATTGGAGGTAAAAATAGAAAGACCACAGGCAAGCCTTCAGATGGAGGAGTTGATAAGTCTAATAAAGTCTTTAAGGTCAAGCAGAAGGAATGTTCAAAGGCATACAAAGGCATTTGGATAGCTTCTTGGATATTTAATAGCATTGGCAAAACCTTACTTTGTTGAGTCAGTAACTTGTGGGTCTAGAAATGGCTTCTAAAACTATCTGGTCTATTTCCTCTTGGGGAGTGGTGGCGTAAAAGAGACTGATCCCTCATATGGCTCACAGCAACTTTGTATCTGTACAGAGGTCAAGATATTAATCACAATATGAATAATATCACCCTTTGATGATTCTGGCATATGTATGTCTAAAAGCTGGAAATTTGATTTTCTTAACACACCAGTGAGACAAGTGTCTCCAAGGAAATGGGTCTAGACGCTGGTGCTTTGGTTTGCGTTTCTTCAGTTGAACAATTTGTTGAGTCGTTCATCATGCTTTCCCTCTGGAATCTTATTTTCCATTGTGTCCTTAAACCTAACTTCTAGGCCACTTAGTTGGGTCTCTTTACCAGACTTTCTGGAGCCACTTTAATTCCTACTTCAGAAAATGTATTCCCACATAGATACTCCCTTCCCCCTCCCCTCCCCAACCCAGCCTTCAAGATATCATGGAAGTCAGGTCAAACAAGCCATCCTTGACTATTTGTCCAAAATCCGATGATCTCTCCCATGTCTGAATGCCTGTTGGGAGTTATTGTCAATACTCAGTCTTTGCACTTGGTCTCTGATGATTGGCTCCAGTTGTTTAAATTTCTCTTGAGGGAAAAGACCATTATTGTATGATTTTTTTCCCCTGTATTTTACAGAATGCATAGCCCATGCTTCGAGTCATACTGGATTGCTAAATGTTTGGGTCTCTTGTTTATGCACCTAAAAACACGGAGCTTCTCTTTCTTCTTTGTGGTGTTTGACCAAAGTTTGCCCCCAACCTTACCCAATTACAGGAAAAATAGTGTTCACAGTAGGAAGCAAGTTCTGTGAATCCACATTTCCTTTGTTGGGCAATGATCTAGCTGCATGTGGCATAACTTTTGCTGACACATAGGGTACTCACTCTTTTCTTTCTTTTTTTTTTCTTTTCATGTCAGAAAAAAAGACTATTTCCACTCAAGTTACAAGTGGTAAGGGGTGGCGGTGGTTTCTCTGTGACCTTGAGCGAGTCATTTCAACACCGTCAGTTGCAGTTTCCTCTTCTACAACTTTTCCAGCTCCAGTGTTCAGAGACTCTATGGCTTTGTGGCCGCTCAATCTTATCACGTCTCATTCAAAAGATTTGTTTATATGACAAAGGGAAGGCCTCCCTAAGTTCCCTCTTTTTTCTCTGCTCTGGATCTCATGATGAAGGAAGGAGCTGGTAAAGTTAATAATCAGAGGTCTGGCTGGGCCTCCCCTCCACAGTAACTGTGGTTTCTTTTATCTCACTAACCAAGACTCAGAGCCCACCTTGAGGATAGTGGCTTAACTTGTCCACAGGGACATCTAGACATTTTGGTTTGGGGAAAATCATTCTGCTAAGTCTCTCTTCCTACCACTGTGTTTATCCTCCAGGGTACAGAATTGTCTGCCTGTGGTTTTACAGCACGGACCACATCAAGTCTTCTGTAAGAGCCTTTAGAAAATTCAAGACAAATTCTCGTGACTGCTAAAGGCTTTATTAGATGGCTTTTCTCTTTCTTTTGTGGTTGATGGCAACAAGACTGTTTACCACTGTTAGCCATAATTTTATGAGTTGCTATTTGGTGACTTATGTTTCTGCCATATCATTTGAGGTGTTGCATCTTGAGGACAGATGTTTTGGGTAAGACATGAGTTGATTTTCACTCATCAAAAGTTGGCCCTTGTGTAAAGGGAGAGTAAAAGAAACTATACTGTTATTAGGTTTTCAAATGCATGCCCTCCCTAGAAAGCTAGTCTGATTTCTGCCATGATTGGAGTGAGATCCAAAGCTAGTTAATTAAGAAATCTCTATTATCTAATTGCTGTTATGTTTAATGAGCTTTTTAAGCTTATTATTTCAGACAGAGAAATCATTTTGTGGAATTTTAAAAAGTCATTTGATTGGATGGATCTTGGTCTTCTAAAGGATGTGCAGCATTTTTTCCTAAGAAGGCACTGTTCAGTGGGAAGTGACAGTGGGATTAGTCCTCCTTGTTAAGTAAATTCAGTGTGTGATTTATGTGCTTGTAGTTCCACACAGACTCAGGGAAGCAATTCCCCTTTGAAACATACAAAATAACTTTGCCAAAAAAGAGGAAAATCAGAGTTTCAGAAGAAAGTAAGTTGTTTGGATTAGAACTGAAACCATGTGGGGCCCAGAAATCTTGTAATATTCTACCATTAATAAGTAAATGTGCATGTACAGAAGGAGTAGGGGAGTCCATCTATTTAGATTCAAAAGCATGTCAGCCTAATTATATTAGACAACGGTGAGCTCAATAATTCCACTTTCGATCCATTGCTGTGTGAAGTTCATCATTATCTTCTTCAAATTATTGTTCATTTCAAGAGCCACACAGTGAAAAAGCTTGCAAGAACTTTGAAAGAGGACTTGTGCCTTCCCCGAAAGCTGGGTGAAGCATTTCTTTGGAAACATTTCTGCTGAGGCTGTGCACTGGTTGTGAGTGGGCGTAAGGGGTGAGTGTCTGTGCTTCCCCTTTTCAAATTTGTTTAGCTTTCATACGTCTCCATGGAAACAAGACCCACTTCTGAACTGTCTTTAGAGTTGTCCATAAGAGGAATGAATAGAAACATAGAGATTGCTAAAATTCTCATGTGATCCAAAAATATCAGTCAAGGAGAGGGAAATTGAGGTTCATTGAGCCCCTCTTTGGGACTGATAATTTAAAATAAGGTTTTTCCTTTAACCCTAAGAGTTACATGGCATTATCTCTGTTTTACATATAAGGGCCTTGAACTGCTGAACATTTACTCAAACAGTAAGTAACAAACTCAGATTTGAACTCAGGTCCGTCTGATTCTTAGACCCACGCTTTTTCTATAAAACCACATTACCGGTAGTGCTGACCTTCCCTTCCACCTCCCTCAAGCATTTTCCAGAACTATATAAAAATGGGCCATGCTTGATGTTACCTTTTTTTGGGTAAATAAAATGCCTGTGAGGAAAGAGATACTAGGAAGAAAAAAAAAAATTAACTGGCTGGATAAGCCAAGCCTGGACTCAGCAGTAGCACCCTGCGTGATGAACGGTTGCCCCCAAAGGTTTTCGAATCCTAATCTGATCCGGTAAAGCTACATTTAGCTAACAATCCCTCTAGTAGAGGACCTCCATTTACAAAACTGTTAGCTGCGTTCCACTTTGCAGAGAAGATAAGGTGATGGGCAGGAAAGAGTCCTGTAGATCTGGGTTCAAATCTCAACACCTACTTGTGGGAGCCCGTACTAGGCCTTGAATAACTTCTCTGAGCCACAGACATCAACAGGGTTTCTTCATGGCACAGGACCTGGCCCCCAGGTGTTTCAGCCGGTGGCAATAAGCAACACCCTTCCCATATCCATTTCCATCCACAATCTATCTCAGATATTTACAAAATTTCAGTTTATAGGAAGAGTCCACAAGGGCTAAGAAAGAACTGACCCTAAGGGAAGTGATCTCATATGGTGAGATGGGGCCAGAAACCAGCCTGGGAATTGGAAAACAGATGTAGACTCACTACTGTCTTGTGGGCATCATTAGAATTCAGCCCCACCAGAGATTAAAATGCTTTGACATGTACACCATAGTACTAGAGCTTGAGCAGTTGATTGTGGGACCCCCTGACCTCCACTGCAATGGAATGTATTACAAAAGAAGCATTCCCCTGTTTATTTTAGGATTGCAAGGTCTCTGGCATTGAGGTACACATGGTTTCAGCTTAGATGGTACCCTGGCAGTGGAGACAGAGATGGGACTGCCAGCTTGGAGTGACACCTTCATGGGACAGTGAGGACCTGAGGCCAAAAATTCTAGCTCTATAATCCATAGAGGGTAGTAGACAACCAAATGGGATCTATGGGACCTCTAAGTGATCCTGAGTCTTCCCAGAATTATATAGGTAGGGGAACTCTTTAAATATTGCACTTCCTATGGTCAAAAAGGCTTTGAGATTTAGAGCCATTGGAATTTAGATGGAAATGATTTGTTGGAAAAGTTACCCTCTAGGTCATTGGGAGGATGAAGCACAGTGCAGGCCCATAGTAGGTCTTCAAGAAAAGTTAATTGTCTTGATCTGTCTGGGGCATGAGCAGGGTTTGGCTCAGTGAGCAAATACTGGACACGGGCAGGATTTTGCTGTGCTGCCCTGGATCTCAAGGGGCATTCAACCAAAGAGATCAGCTCTCAGTGTGTAGTCTGAAAGAAACATTAGACAGGAAAAGGCGAGAAGGAATAAATCCAGAAATTAACTAGGAAGATCTGGAACCAGCAAGGCCAAGCCATGCAGCCTCCAACTGGAAGGGCTGGAGGAGGTGGGAAGAGATCCAGAGGGGTGGGGAGACTTAACTCACTTAGTACTAAGTGAGGGCTAAAGCCTAGGTGCTCTTCTTTTCTTTTAACCTTTTAAAAATATAGTTTCAGGCTCATAGGTAAGTTATACAGATAGTATAAAGAATGTCCATATATGTTTTTTTTTCCACCAGTATGTTTCAGTGTTAACATTTTACCCCTTTGCTTTATCCTCTGTCTCTATTTATCTCTGTATCTTCATACCTTGTTGTTGTTTAGTCACTAAGTTGTGTCTGACTCTTATGACCCCAGGGACTGTAGCCTACCAGGCTCCTCTGTCCATGAAATTTCCCAGGCAAGGATGCTGAAGCGGTTTGTCATTTCCTTCTCCAGGGGAAATTCCTCATCCAGGGATGGAACCTGTATCTCCTGCACTGGCAGGCAGATTCTTTACTGCTGAGTCACCAGGGAAGCCCTATCTTCATACCAGCTATATATTTTTTAGAACTGTTAGAAACACGATGCCCCTTTACATGCGTCAGTGGGTATTTCCTAAAAATAAGAACTTTTTTGTTATTAACCATAGTATGACCATCAAGGGTTTCCCTGGTGATTCAGGTGGTGAAGAATCCACCTGCACTGCTGGAGACCTGGGTTCAGTTCCTGGGTTGGGAAGATCCCCTGGAGGAGGGCATGGCAATTCACTCTAGTATTTTTGCCTGGAGAATCCCCATGGACAGAGAAGCCCGGTGGGCTACATTCCATGGGGTCTCAAAGAGTTGGACACAACTGAACAACTAAGAGCGGCACAGCATAACCATCAGATTCAGGAAATTAATTTTCATACAATATCATTAACTAATGTACAGACCTTATCCAGATTTTACTGGTCCTCCCAATAAGATCCTTTAGAGCAAAGAAAACTCCAGATCACACACTGCGTTCAGTTGTCACACCTCTTCAGCTTCTTTGACTTGCAACAGTTCCTTAGTTGTCTTTCCTGATACTGACACTTTGAAGAATACAGTTCAGTGATTTTATAGGATATTTTCAGTTGGGATTTGTCTGCTGTTTCCTCCTGAGTGGTTTCAGTGATAGATGCATTTTTAGTGGGAATAGCATAAACATCATACTGTGTTCTTCCCGGTGCATCATATCAGGAGGTACATGATGTCCATTTTTCTCATAACCTGCTGCTGCTGCTAAGTCACTTCAGTCGTGTCCGACTCTGTGCGACCCCATAGACGGCAGCCCACCAGGCTCCCCCGTCCCTGGGATTCCCCAGGCAAGAACACTGGAGCGGGTTGCCATTTCCTTCTCCAGTGCATGAAAGTGAAAAGTGAAAGTGAAGTCGCTCAGTCGAGTCTGACTCTTCACGACCCCATGGACTGCAGCCCACCAGGCTCCTCCAACCATGGGATTTCCCAGGCAAGAGGACTGGAGTGGGGTGCCATTGCCTTCTCATAACCTGCCTAACCTATTTAACTTTGATCATTTAGTTGAGATGGTGCCTGCTAGGTTTTTCCACTGCTGTGTTTGCTTTGTCATTGATAAGAATCTGGAGGGCAGCCACTTTGAGACTGTATAGATATTCTGTTATTTCTCAAACTTGCTCACTGTTCTTACCATTGTCATATTTTCACAGAAATCAGTGATCATTGTGATGATTGCCGAACGGTAGAACCCAACCTCCTGACTTAACTGTTCCAGCTGAGTGTGTGGGGACATGTCTCGCACAGCCTCCATGCCTTAGCCTGTGTGCTTCTTTTCTGAAATGCCCTCTGACCCCTTGTCCCTCAATATTTGACGACAATTTCTTTCAAGACCCAATTCAAGATTCATCTCCAAAGACTCTTCCCCTGACTCACTACAATCTACAGTGACCATTCTCTTGCTTTTCCTTTCCACTCCTGCCTTTAGATATTTCTTAGTTTTTAGGTATTTCTTGAAGCCTTGACTTTCACTTATGACGTTACTAGGACTACATCATCTTTTACGTTTTTCAAACTGTCTGTGGTGAAGGGCCAGTGTTTGAGAATTTCCAAAAAAATGAGGAAGAATCTGTTGTTGTATGTGTGTGACCCACTATCCAAGTTCAACAGCACGGAAGTGGTTGCTATTGCCCTGCTCACTGAGACAGCCCCACTGGCCATGTTCTTGAATGTCGTGGCAACATTAAATTGCCCTAAAAGTTTCTAGGCTCCATATAAGCTGGTAATACCTTGTACTTAATATTTCTGTACTTGACATGGACCAGTAATATTTTGAGCAGCACGTTTTAGAGCATTTCCTCCTCTTCCCCAAATCCACACTTACTCCCAGACCCAAGAGAGATATACAATGGTAATTAGGTGAGAGAGAAAATTCTTTCCCTCGATTGCCTCCATTCCATTTAATTTCAGTGAAGATTCCCCTTTGTGACATAATTACCACCAAAAAGATCTGAGATTTCATAGGTGAGGAAGCAATGAACAGCTGCTCCTTTCCTAAGAAAGAATGAGTTTGAGGGACATGAAAGGAACATAGGGATTAAGAGAAGTAACCCCTGACAGCATAATATTTTAAAAGAATAAGGAAAGCTGCATTTACCATTAGAATAATTCAGTCTACAACAATCACATCAATGAAAGAACTAACTCTTCTACTCTATTTCTCCTGGTAAAAATGGAGCTCTTCATCTGAGACCCTCAATATTAATATAATAATGGTCACTTGGGCACTGTGGTCAATAGGTGCTGGGAAAATGAGGGAAGCAAAACACAGCCTTCATGAAGCTGATATTCCACTGGGGAGACAGTGATGGGGCCAATGAAGGTTAAATCTCCCTGAGATTATGGGAGCTATTTGGGGGTCAAAGATGACCTCCTGGAGGATGTGATGTTGACAGTGAGAGCAGAAGGTGAGTAGAGGTGGGATGTGGGAACGGAAAGACCCCAAGAGAGATACCAGCATGTGCAAAGGTGGGTGGGGGAGCCATGCATTGGAAGAACTGCCTGCAGTCTGGAGTGCCTGGGCCCAGAGGGTGGAAAGAGCCCCAGGCAGAGGCGCAACCACAGGAAGCAGCCAGACCCATTGTCTTGTGGGCTAGCGAGGGTTCTGGTCTTTGAGGCATGGGTGGCTCAGACGGTAAAGCGTCTGCCTGCAATGAGGGAGACCCGGGTTCGTTTCCTGGGTCGGGAAGATCCCCTGGAGAAGGGAATGGACAATCCCCCCCCCCCCCCCCGCCCGTACTCTTGCCTGGAAAATCCCATGGACGGAGGAGCCTGATAGGCTACAGTTCCATGGGGTCGCAAAGAGTCAGACACAACTGAGTGACTTTACTTACTCAATACTGAGAGTTCTTGACCTAGGGAGTGATGGAACAGCTTGTGCTGTCAGGGTGATCTCTACTGTAGAGAGGACGATCTGGTAGATCAGAATGGGCTTGGTGAGTTGAGTTCGAAGCCTGTTTCCTCCGTCCTGTCTGGAGGTGACAGTGGCTCAGATCAGAAAGTGGAATCTCTTGTCTTTTCATCTTTGGGGGACCTGCCAACAATCTTTGAGGGATGGGTGGGCAGCGTTCCCATTTCTCAGATGGGGAGCCCTTTAGAAGAGGTCCCGATCAGGGTATTTCTGCCCCCCATCGGTAGTAGAAAGAAACAAGTTCTTTGAAAGGCAGAGACGACAGGCCACATGGAGCCCAGGTGTGTGGGCTGCTGAGAGATTGTTTGGGGGCTAAAAGCTCCCCTTGGCAGGCCTCAAAAAGCCATTTCTACCTCCTTCTGCCTCACCACTGAGGTGGTTTTCACCCAGCAGATCTTGAGAATGATAGGTCTATAACAGGAAATTAAAACTGAGTTTTTGGGTAGAACCTGTGAACAGTTGTTAAAAGTCTTGCTGATGGGGAGTAGAGGGGCAGGGTAGCGAATTAGTTCAAAGTTTGAATTACAGCATGTTTTGAAAGAAATAGCGTGATGACATTCAAGGGTAAAGATAAATCAATTAGAACTCATATATACAAAATGATGTTCCTTTCTCTACTACATTAATTTGCAACACAGTGTCATTACTTAGTGGAGTATTCCAGTCAGGCATATTGCTTTTATTTTTAAATATTTATTTATTTTTTGGCATATGAACTCTTATTAGTTGCAGCATGTGGGTTTAGTCCCCTGATCAGGGATTGAACCTAGACCCCCTTAGTTGGGAGCTTGGAGTCTTAGCCAGTGGACCATCAAGGAAGTCCCAGGCATGTTGTTAAAAGAATAAGACAACATTAGTAGTAAGGATGTTATCATCTATTGAGTATTCACCAAGTTATCATCTGTTGGGTATTCACCACGTATCAGGCACATACCCAAGCATTTAGATTGTATAAGCAGACCCAGTGCTGAGGACAAACCCTCCATAGTAGGATTTTATTATCATAACCATTTTGCAGATGAGCAAGCTAAGGCTCAAAGGGTTTAAGCACCTTACCCAAGGCCACATAGACGTAAGTGAGAGAGTCCAAATAAGAACCTGAGTTTGTCTGGCGTCCAAGCTTATAATCTAGTCCCAGCCATGGAGAAGGCATCAAGGGTTCTGTGAGGTTTATCTGCTTCGTGAATTAGAGTGAGCTCATTCTTCTCCCTCCGTGAATGTCACTCCCAATCACAGGTGCTGTGGCTCTAGGAAATGAGTAGAACTCTCGATACAGCAAAGGCATGTGTCTGGCTGGGGAAGGTCAAGTGCTTTGTATGTGTCTGTCATCGGGAAAAGGTTGAGAAATGATGATGTAATAAAGAAATAACTAAGACTGATCCTGGGGTGGCAGAGTTGGGGTGGGGGGGCTGTCTCGGCACATTCCCCTTTGATTTGTTCTTGCTTCTCTTCTACACAACAGACAGGGGTCCTTCCCCATGGGCTATATGGCTCTGTGCCTCCCTGACTCTGGGAATGCCCCGGATCCACAATCTGAATCCTGGGGAGAAGCGTTTGCTCTGGGGCCCCAAGCAGTGAGGCTTGTTGGGACCTAGAAACCACCTTATTTAACATAATCTGACAGCACCCTCTGACAGAGTCTCCCTGAGAGCAGCAGAAGCGAAACTTCCGGGGGTCAGGTGGACACTGTCACTCCCCTTGGGGTCCTCAGTGGTTTCCCTTATCCTTAGCGTGTGTGCACGCTCAGTCACTAAGTTACGTCCGTCTCCTGTAACCCCATGGATAGTAGCCCTTCAGGCTCCTCTGTCCATGGGATTTCCCAGGCAAGAATACTGGAATGGGTTGCCATTTCCTCCTCCAGGGGATCTTCCCCACCCAGGAATTGAACCCATGTGTCTTTCACTGGCATATGGATTCTTTACCACTGAACCTCCAGGGAAGCCCCCTTAACCTTGGTACAAGATGGCAATGTCTCTTGGATCTGTACTCTTTCTCTCTAGCCAGGCTCTTGCCAGGGGCCCCTCCCTCTCTTTTCTGGCTATATTCAGCCACTGGCAGCCCCCCAAATGCCTCTGGGACCTGCTCACCTCCTTAGCTTTGATGTGCTGACCCTGCAACTTAAATAGTCCTTCTTCCCTTTCTTTTCTGTACCAGGTCAGCTCTCTCATCCTTAAGACTCACTTGGTGGTAACCTTTTCTGGGGCATTTTCTCTCACTTCCATCTCCACCCCTGCTGGGTCCTCACCTTCTTTCTAGTGAGGGCATATTTCTATCTTAGATTTCTCACATTGTTATGTGGGGTGTCTGTGTGTTTTCGGCTGGTGTCCCCATTCTCCCAGGGGAATTGTGTGCACTTTAAAACCAGAGCAGCCCTCGTCTAGTTCTTTACCCAGGAAGAAAGAGGGATAAGTTGGGCGAGCAGCTTTCTAGTTTTCTCCAGCGTTGTTCAGGTTTGTTCACCTCAGTGCTCAAGGTGAGTGACAGAGCCTGCACGCATAGTCATGTCTTCTGATAGCAAGTCCGTATTTGTCTCTATTGCAGATCTCTCATAGAGGTTGAGAGTGTGGGCTCTGTATTTAGACGAACTTAAAAAGACTTCATCTAATCTACCACCTGCTACCTGTGTGGCTTTTGGCAAGTTGCTTGACTTCTCTTGGCTTCGGTTTCTTATCTACAGGGTGAAGATCACTAATGCAAAGAAAACACTTCATGCACAGGCCATAGGAAGTGCTCAGCAAATGTCAGCTCTGGGTGATGCACATAAGACAAAAGCTTTGATCATGTGTGGACATTTAATCTCACCTAAGTAGATATTCAATTACACACATATGAATTAAGTGCCTTCAGATTCAAGGTGTTTGCCAGATGCAGCAAAGAGAAAAAGACTGAACTCTTCCTAAAGAGTCCATAAAAGATTTGGAGGCTAACACTTATCAAATGACTCAAATTCGTAGAATGAAACCCACTGCTGAAAGTAAGGGCTTTGAGGTTTCAAAGAAGGGAAAGCTCATATCCTGTCGAGTGATTAGGAAAGGCTTTATGAAGTCGTCAGTATTTGAGAGGGCCTTGAAGTGTGGATAGAATTTCAGAGGTCTGGAGAGGGACCTGTGTACTCTTGGCAGAAGAGGGAAAAGAGTCAGAGCACAGGCATGGAAGTTGTTCATAAATATCGAGGTTCCAGGTGACTTTTCATATAGATTAGGTTTGTGAGGGTCTTGGGACATAGGCCTGGAAATATGGGTTGATGGTAAAATTTCCATTTAATCTAGGAGATAAATGGGGAACCACCGGCTGCTATTTCTTACCCCATTAATGTCAATATTTTCCAGCCTTCTGAAGCATGCTTTTACTAGTGGGAGGAAAGGGGAGATGGTTCCTATTAGTGCTTTCCTCACGGCTTCTAATAGATGCTGTTGGTGGCCCATCCAAATCACCTTGACTGGCCTGCTGCATCCTGCCCCCAGCGGCCGGCAGCTCACAGCTGCCCCCTTCTCCCAGAATCACCCCTAACCAACCCAATAAGAGCTGCCTCGCCCAGAAGGTTGACTCTCCCCTTAGAGTAGCCTGATGCCAGTGACTGATCACAATAAGCTGTAAAAGGCCAGTTGCTCGTCTCCAAGCAGGACGGGCTCCATGCACAAACTCACACTCCAGAGCTGCCCATGGGATCAGGCTGACTTAGCTCTGGCCTCTGCCCTCTCCAGCTTCCCTCACTCCTCTTCTCTCCGGAAAGAACCCCTTGCTTAATCACGGGTTCCTGAATGCTCATCTCAACTGTGCTTCTAGTGAACCTGACCTAACACACCTCCTCTCCAAAGGAAACCTTCCCATCTTTTCTCCCTCAGTACTTTCTTTTGTACACCTGTGACTCTGGACTAATCACACTTCTTTCCACTTTTCTGGGACTTAACCAGCAAGAGAAAATATCAGTGATGTGGTCCTGACACCTGAAAGGCAGATAGCCAGGAGCCACAGACTTAAAAATGGTTGGAGTGAATGAGGGAAAAGGAAGTTAGTAAGACCATGGCTTCATATGGCACCTGACTGCTGCTGAGTATAAAACCAGGGGTACTTGCGATTTCTTATTTACTTGGGAATCTTTCAGTTGCAGGTGGTGTCCAATGCTTAACCAGTTATGATGTAACAATAGTAATGTGGTGATCAATAGGGCTGCCCTTTCTGGGAACATGGCAGGACTGCTCTTCCCTCCTCTTTGAAGCTAAGTGTGGCCAAGTGACTTGGTTTGGCCAATGAAATGTGAGTGGAAGTGACATATATTTCTCCAGCAAACGCCATTGTATGCTTTTTGAAGTTGTTTCCCTCTATCATAGTGAACAGCAACATTAGAGATGGCAGCTGCTCTATCAGCTTATATTCCTGAGTAAATACAATGAGCACTGTGTTTGCTGACCCACAGTGGATGCTCCTATGTTCAAAAAAGAAAAACAGCTGTTTTAAACCACTGAGACTTTGGGGCTGTTTATTGCTGCAACATACTGACTGACACAAATGATTTTTTGTAATTGCACTAGCATGCCAGATACTGTTCCAAATGCTTCTCTTGCATTAACTCATTTAATCTTCATATCAACCCTATGAAATAGATACTCTTATTATCCCATTTTATTGTTGAGGATATTGAGGCCCAGAGAGGTTAAATGTCTTGTCCAAGTTTCTGTAGCTAGTAAGTGGCAGATCCAAGATTCAAATCTAGGCAACATGATTCCTAATCACTATGTAGATCTCACAAGAAAGATTCTTTAGTGCTTCCTGCACTGTGAAAGTCTGGACGTAAACTGCTTCAGGCACAGCTGGAGCCAGGTTATCAAAAGATATCAATGGAGTCACTCTCCGTGCTCTGCTTTTCTCTGTGTTGGCTTCACTCTCAGATGCTCTTCCAGTGAGGAGGTCTTTTCATCTCTAGGTTTACGTTCTGTTACTAAGCAACTACAGAGGAAAAGGACCTTTTCCTCCTCCCACCCCGCCCCAATTCTAGCAAAAAGTCTTTAGAGAACTATCTTTCTTCCACTTTCGGTCATTTAGTGTAACTTTATCTGAAAAGGGACAGATGAGTGCAGAGCAGGCATGTGTAGAATGACAGAGACTGTAAAGAACTAACTTCTGTGAAGCTGCCAAAGAGCCAGAGAACTCCAAAATCTGCAGTTGCTGGAGTCGTAAAAATTAACAACCACCGCCCAAATGAATACCATTTATATTGTCAAACACTGTCATGGAATTAAAGATGGCAAAACTTCAGATTGGAAATCCCTGGGACTTGTATGCATTATTGGAAGAATTTCTGAGTTTTATGTCCTCTTTCTTCCTTGCCCTGAGTTCCTCTTGCTCTCCATTCCTCAGCCTGTGCTGCAGGCTCACACACAGTTCTAGGCACAGATATATTTTCCCCAGGCCCCTCCTCCAACACACACTGTCTTTGCTTTGTCTCCAGAGGAGTAGTGAGGGAGCACTGGATCAGAAGCATGCGTGTCTGGTCACTCAGCTGAATCTGACTCTTTGTGACCCCGTGGACTGTAGTCCTCCAGGCTCCTCTGTCCAAGGACTTCTTCAGGCAAGAATGCTGGAGTGGATTGCCATTTCCTTCTCCAGGGGATATTCCCGACGCAGGGATCAAGCCCACGTCTCCTGTGTCTCCTGCATTGCCGGTGGATTCTTTACCTGCTGAGCCATGAGCGAATCTCCCAGGGATCAGGAGAACTCCTGTGAACTTGTGAACACCAACACTTAGTTCTGGGTCTGACTCTCCACCTAAAAGACATGGCCATGAGCCAGATGATTCCAGACAAACCTCTTTCTCATACTGTTCTCGGTTCCAGCTCCCTCAGCCCCAGCTTCCTCCCTTAACAACATCCCCTGGCCCGAAGTCCTGGACCTTTCCCTGGCTTCAGCACGGCTCCTACCCCAGGCTCAGCCCCCGCCTGCAGTGCCCCCCTCTCAGGGACTCCCTAGCGCTCGGCTCACCTAGGACTGCCGCTCCATAGCACTCCGCCGGCACCACCCACACATTCTCAGTCCTGTCCTTAAAGAAGGAACATCTTCCAGCCATTCACTCCAGCCTCCTGCCTTAGATGGAATCCTTTCAGGGGCAAAATGCAGGAAATAATACAAATATCCAAATAAAGCAAATGGCACAAAAGGCACTATGGCATGTTGCCAAATGAATATCCAAGTTGGCCTGGAGGTCTTCCTCTGAACAATTCACAAGCTTCATGGCTGTTCTCATCTCTCCATGAGAGGAAGGGTGTTTCAGAGGATAAGGGACACACTAGGCTCACCTCCAGGGTCGGCCTCCCCCTTAGCTACTGTGTAATCTCAGGCTTGGAACTTAACTTTTCAATGAGCTTCAGTTCCTTACAATAAAATGGTAACTTCCCTGGTGGCTCAGACGGTAAGGAATCTGCCTGCAAATGTGGGAGACCCGGGTTGGATCCCTGGGTTGGGCAGATCCCCTGGAGGAGGGCATGGCAACCCACTCCATGGAGTGGGTTGAGAATTCCATGGACAGAGGAGCCTGGCAGGCTACAGTCCCTGGGGTTGCAAAGAGTCAGGCACGACTGGGAGACTAACACTTTCACAACAAGTATAGTCCCTCTTTGTGCTTACAGGGTTGTGCATGCATGCTAAGTTGCTTCAGTCGTATCCGACTCTTTGTGACCCCAAGACTGTAGCCCATCAGGCTTCTCTGTCCATGGGATTCTCCAGGCAAGAATACTGGAGTGGGTTGCCATGCCCTCCTCTAGGGGATCTTCCCAACCCAGGGACTGAACCTGAGTCTCCTGTGTCTCCTGCATTGCAGGCAGATTCTTTACCACTGAGCTGCCAGGGAAGTCTCTCTTTCTGTCTTTGTGCTTATAGGGTTAAATAAGATCATGGGTGCAGGCCACGTGCATGGCACTGGCCCATCACAGGCTTGTTGACTGCTGAAGACGACTATTTTCTGCAGCAAAAAGTTGTGTGGAATACTATAGAACTGTTTAAAAAGAGAGAAAACTCTCTGTGAATGGGTAAGGTTTGCAGTGTTCAATGACAAAAAACAGGTGAAGAACAGCGTGTGTTGATATCATCTGTTTAGGTAAAAAAAAAAAAAAGAGGAAAAATAACAATTTAGTTTAGATAAATGTAAACTGATTTAAACTCACAACACATAGCCCCACACTCTAAAGTTATACAGGAAAGGAAGTGAGTGGGGGCCAGGGACCGTATCACTGTACGCCTCTTGATCTATCTCAAAATTGTGCCCCATGCAAATACAGAACCTGTCCAAACACTGAGTTTTAAAATGTTAACAATAAAATAAGACACTCTTGTTTATTTGTTGAAAGTTGTGGGATTCAGGACGGGTTTCATTTTTCACTCCGAGAGAACACACACCACGCTGAAGAAATGTCATCTCTGGCAGACGCCTTGGAAAGTTATGGAGGAAAGGTATAAACTTTATGCAGGCACCCCGTCTCTGGTCGGAGGTTCCAGTGAGGAAGATGGAGCAAGTGAACGAGCCCCGAACTGCTGTTTTCATCATCATCATCACCGTCGAGAGCATCCACTGGAACACTTGTGTGGTGCTTTTCCACTTACACGGTGGTTTCACACATCTTAGCTCATTGAGTTCTCCTGCATTCGGTGAAGTCAGCATTCACGTCTTGAGGATTCTTCTTAATGTCTCCTTCTATGGCCTGTAGAAGTCACTGGCCCTGGCCCTCCCTTAAGCCCTGGGTACTGTCAACCTCATGGCTTCTTAGAAATAGTGGAAGGCCCTTCCTGAGGGCTCCCTGGCCATATGCACTAGCCCAGCCTTGCCAGGCATGTTGAGGAGTTACAGCGCTGGGAGCAGCCTGATGGGAGCTGATGGCTCCACCACCCCCGCCTTGGGACCTCTCTGAGGCCGCCCTACACAGGCTCCCCTGAGTCCCAATGGGGTTAATCCTCAGCTGGCCTCTGAGGTAATCTGCTCCTTAAGGCATGGTGGGATGGCTTCCCTCTTTTCCCCTTCTCACCTCTTTCCTCCCCTCCTGGTGTTTCCTCCGATCACCAAGCAGATGGGTTGTGTGCCCTCGTGTCTTCATCTCTAGGTCATTCTCTGAGGGAGGCCAGCCCTATCAAAGTCACACCCCTCGAGAGTGAAGGGGCAGGCGCCTGACCCAGACCCGACTCCCTCCACCCCTCTGTTCTGCTGCCCTCAGAAACTCTCGCTGACAAAAGCCCTCCCTAAAGTTGAGACCAAGAGGGCAAACTTTCTTTCCACACTCAGGCTGAAGAAAGCTCCGGAGCCAAGCACAGAGTGCTCTGGGCATCCCAGGATACAGAGCAAAGAGAAGCCTGGTATCAGGTAATGAGCACAGGAGCATTTAAACAGTGGTGCTTTCTGAGCAACATTTTTTAAAGTGTTGTGATTTAGGACCTCCCTGGTGGCACAGTGGATAGGAAAGTGAAAGTGAAAGTCACTCAGTCGTGTCCGATTCTTTGTGATCTCATGGACTATACAGTCCTTGGAATTCTCCAGGCCAGAGTACTAGAGTGGGTTGCCATGCCCTTCTCCAGGGGATCTTCCAAACCCAGGGATCGAACCCAGGTCTCCTACATTGCAGGCAGATTCTTTACCAGCTGAGCCACAGAAAAGCCTGAGGATACTGGAGTGGTTAGCCTATCCCTTCTCCAGCGGATCTTCCCAATCCACAAATCGAACTGGGGTCTCCTGCATTGCAGGCGGCTTCTTTACCAACTGAGCTATCAGGAAAGCCCTGTGGATAGGAATCTACCTGCCAATGCAGGAGACATAGGTTCAATCCCTGGCCCAGGAAGATTCCACATTCTGCGGAGCAACTAAGCCTGTGCAATACAATTTCTGAAGCCTGCATGCTCTAGGGCCCATGAGCCACAACTAATGAGCAACTGTGCTGCAACTAACGAAGCTCACGCATCTAGAGCCTTTGCTCTGCAGCAGGAGAAGCCACCACAGTGAGAAGCCTGTGCCCCGGAACTAGAGAGTAGGCCCCGCCCGCCACATCTAGAGAAAGCCTGAGAGAAGCAGCAAAGACTCAGTGCAGCCAATAAATATCTAAAGCTCTCCATTAAAAAATTAATAGAAGTGTTGTGATTTAAAACAAACAAGGTTCATGTTTGGAATAACTGTAAATATTCATTGAGGTTTTCTCACTAATGCCCTACTTTGATTTTGGCTTTATCTTACCAAGAATTAAATTGTCATGTAAAGTTGCTAATTATTTTCTTTTTTCAAAAAATGCTGTTTATTTGTTTATTTTTGACTGTGCTGGGTCTTTGTTGCTGTGTAGGCTTCTTCCTACAGTGGCTTCTCTTGTGGAGCACAGGCTCTAGGGCGCACGGTTTCAGTAACTGCAGCACAGTAGTGGGCTCAGTAGTTGCAGCCTGTGGGCTCGGTAGCTGTGGGTCCTGGGCTCTAAAGCACACTTGTGGTGCATGGGTTTAATTGCCCTGTGGTATGTGGCATATTTCCAGATTAGCGGTCGATCCCATGCCTCTTGCATCAGCAAGCGGATTCTTTACCACTGAGCCACCAGGGAAGCCCATTGATTATTCTCTTAAGAAAACTGATCATCTTTTGAAGGGTGCTCTGTTGAACGCAACTGCCATCAGAGCTTTGAAGGGGACTAATATTGGGGCCAAGACTCTGCAGGATGAGGAGGGGCGTCCGGAGGGCTGAAAATTTCCAGTTCATGGACTAGCCTGTGCGTGGTGTGCACCGGCGCTCGGGCCTGGCTGGACTAGGTAGAATAAATGTATGCGAGTGATCAGGTTTGTGCCCCCACACTCTCCCTCCCAGGCATGGTAAGACAAGAAGAAAGCATCAGCAAATGGAGACACTCATCTGGTTTCCAGGGGTCCAAAGGGCTGGCCTACCAGGCACCACGCTGAGCTGAGCTTTGTCCTGGAGCAGCCTGGAGTCATGCCTGAGGGGGTGGCTATGGACAGTGGCAGGACCCTGGAAGCCATGTTCAAGATCCTACCTCCTAGGGAACATGCAACCTGGTGAGGTGGGGGCCTTTGACCAGATCAGGGGTTCATCCGGGAACAGGAGGGATGGCCAGGCGGGTGTGTGGTATTCCTAGGTGGCTTGTGTACTGAAAAATGTTAAATGATAGAGATACAAAGTCTAGCAATGTGGAAGCCACTGCCTATCATAGCTTGTATCACTTGTGTTATAGCAGGAAGGTGGGGGGAGAGTTTGTCTTCAGGGCACGGGTTCCTGCAGGCTGGGGGTCATGTTCCATGTATTTTAGAAAGTTTACGTCCCACCAGAGAGCTGGACACTCAGGAGGAGCTCCATCAATGCGTGCTGAACAGAATGCAGGAGGAAACGTTCTGCAATCCAGCATCTTCCCTGAGAGTGAGGTTGGATCAGGGGAATGGAAAGGTTGCTCTTCAGTCAACACAGACGAGTGGGATGCCTGGTGACCTGAGTGAATGCATCCCCCGGGTAGATGCTGTGGCTCTGGGGCTCTTACTATCTTGACACGACAGCAGCCCCAGCAGTGAGTGGACTCACTGCGGCTGTGACTCCTGAGGGTTCATTTGGCTGTAGTACAGGTGCTGCAGCTCCAGCTGGCTGGGAGTGTCTGGAGGGCCCAGTAGCTGTTCGGTGACTGATATTCCCCAACAAAGTCATCTTCTCCTGAGCAACAGGGCCACTACATTTGGGCCCTTCCCTATGACAAGGGCCTTCTTTCTGGCTGCCCTAGGAGTGGCCAGGATTAGTCTAGGACTTTGACTAAGAGGGAATGAGAATACTGGAGCACAACTTTAAGGTGGAAAATGTGCTTATGGGTCAGTAAGCACAAGAATTCTGTGAGGAGGGTTTTCCTCACACCATTCTCCCCTTTGTCCCGCACCACTGCCTGCCTCCAGCCTTCCCTCAGCTTATTTTGTTTTTCCTCTGACAAGGCTGGTTTTCTCCCCTTTGAGTCTCAAAGGTAATGTAGTATTCCAGGAGCTCGTTGCCGGGGTTCCCAGCTCAGAGCTCACTCTTGCTGGTAGAGAAATCATGGACCACTTACTGAACCTGCCGGGGCCTCAGTATCCCCATCTGTATCCTGTGGATGCTGCTGCTAATAGCATCTACCTCACAAGGCTGAGGATTAAATAAAGTAACAACTGTGCAAGGCTCAGAAAACTGTCTGGAACACAATAAGGGCTGCACAGGGTTCATTAATGTTACTTCCTGGCAGAGCATTTTGTGATGATTAAATGGCGCCCTTGAAAGGATGCTGCCCAAGCTCCTGGGCTTCTGCAGGGAGAATGAAGGTCATCTGGAAACAAGAGGGCCTTGTGTTGGGACATTAGGAGCCAGTGCCCTCATGTTTGAATTTAGTCAGCGTCTTGATCTTGCTGTGTGACCCTGGGCAAACCAATTGATCTCCCTGGTCTTAATTCTTTTTATCAGAAATAAAAGAGAGAGAAGAAAAACAAAATAAAAGAATATCATATAGTCTTATTTCACAGAACAGTTTGGTCCCTAAGGAGGACTAGAGGGTCTAAACAATGTCAGGGGATGTTTTCAGCTGACCTTGGAGGATGGCAGTTTCCATCTATTAATATTGTCTTGAAAACTCCTGAGCACCTGGGGTGAGCTTGTTGTCGATGAGATAGAAATGAACCCTTTCAGGTGATGTTTCCAATGAATGTGAATTCATGTAAGTTAAAAATAGAAAAGTATTTCCTGGAAACTGTGGCTGTTCAGCATCTTCCTTATCACTCCTCTGACCACGAAGGAGTGGAGACAGCTTATCTGAGGCTCAGAACTCCTGGATCTGTGTTTGCCTCATGGGCTTTTGGAACTCTGCTTTTGAAGCCTACGCTGGGACACATGTTAACCAAAGGGTTATTTCTCATTTGTGAAAATATTTGAAAAAGAAATAGAAACCAAGTTTCACTTGCGTATACATACTTTATTCTATTTATTTTAAAGATTAATTTTTCAGAGCAGTTTCGGGATCATGTTAAATTTGAGAGGGAGGCAGAGATTTTTCCATATACTCTTTGCTCCCACAAATGCATGGCCTCCCCATTACCAACATGGCCCACCACAGTGGCAGACTTGTTACAGCTGATGAACTACATTGACACACGGTCACCCAAAATCCAAAGTCCATGGTTTACCTTAGGGTTAGCTCTTGGTGTTGTACGTTCTACGGGCTTGGACAAATGTATAAAGATATACGTGCTATGCTGTGCTGTGCTTAGTTGCTTCAGTCGTGTCCGACTCTTTGCTACCCCATGGACTGCTGCCTGCCAGGCTCCTCTGTCCCTGGGATTCTCCAGGCAAGAACACTAGAGTGGGTTGCCGTGCCCTCTTCCAAGGGATCTTCCCAACCGAGAGATTGAACCCACGTGTCTTGCGTCTCCTGCATGGCAGGAGGATTCTTTACCACTGAACCACCGGGGAAGCCCGTAAAGACATATACCCACCATGACAGTATCATACCTAGCATTTTCACTGCCCCTAACAGTTATCTGTGCTCTGCCTCTTCATCCCTCCTCTCCTATCCCTGGCACTCATCTTTTCACTGTTCCCGTAGTTTTGTCTTTTCCAGAATGTGATTAAATTGGAATCAAATAGTGTGTAGCCTTTTCAGGTTGGCCTCTTCACTTAGTAATATGCATTGAGCTTCCTCCATGTTTTTTCATGGCTTGATAATTTTAAAAACATATTTACTTTATTTCTAATTATTCATGTGGCTGTGCCTGTGTTGTTGCCGTTGTCTCAGTTGTGGCCATTTGGGGTCTTTGACCTTCATTGCGGCCTGCAGCATGTGAATTCGTGCTTGTGGCATTTGCGATCTAGTTCCCTGACCAGGGACTGAACCCAGGTCCCCTACACTGGCAGCACAAAGTCTTAGCCATGAGACCACCAGGGAAGTCCCACTGATAAATTATTTCTTTAGTGCAAAAATCTTCCATTGCCTGGATGTACGACAGTTGATTTATTCACTTGCTAAATGACATCTTGGTTGATTCTAAGTTTGGGCAATCATGAATAAAGCTGCTATAAACACTCATATGCAGGTTTTTGTGTGGACATAAGGTTTCAGCTCCTTTGGGTAAATACCAAGGAGCACAGTTGCCGGATTGAATAGTAAGAGTATGTTTAGTTTTGTAAGAAACTGTCAAATCATCTTCCAAAATAGCTGTACCATTTTGCATTCCCACCTGCAAAGAATTGGAGTTCCTGTTGCTCTACATCCTCACCAGCATTTTGCATCAGTGTCCTGGATTTTGACCATTCTAACATTGTCAGTGTGTAGAGGTATTCACTACTGTTTTAATTTGCATTTCTGTGATAATGACGTGCATATTTTTGTGTTTGATTGTAGTCTGCATATTTGATTTTGGTGAAGTGTCTGTTAAGATTTTTAATCCTTTGTTTTGATTGGATTGGTTGTCTTCTTATTGTTGAGTTTTAAGAGTTCTTTGTAAATTTTGCTCAGTAGGATTTTTCACAAGTGCCCTCGCAAGTATTATCTTCCAACCTGTGATTCGTTTTCTTATTCAGTGTCCTTCATACAGTTTTTAAGTTTAATGGACTTCAGTTTATCAATTATTTCTTTCAGGTGTGTCCCTTAGGTATAATACCTAAAACGCCATCACAATTTGTTTTATATTTGAAAAGGCATTGTATTTACAAAATGAGAGAAATAAGTGGGGCTTCCCTGTACAATCTGTGGTGAGTTTCAGGGCACAGGTGTCTGTTGATCTCATCAGCATCAGGCCATCTCCTCCCAGAAACCCTGATTCTCATTGGTAAGCCCTGTATCTCTATGAAAGTTGACACCACCAGCTTTCGAAACAGAACATGTGATCTAGCTAATCAATGGACCCAGGCCTTGGCCACAGTTATTGGTTCAGTGTTAGGCAAATGGCTAAACCCAGTGTGAGCAGAGTGAAGCTCAGGACTCTAGTTTAAAAATCTGAGACAAACACAACCTCTTTTCCTCACAGGCAGTATGATTTATCTCTATGAGGGATAAAGGTACTACAGCCAATCTTTGCTACCTAGAAGGTAGCCATCCTCAAGACAATATACAGACAGAACAGATCAGTGCTGAGAAAATGTTAGAAAAAAGAAAGGAGCCCTAATGAGATTCAGACCCTCTGGAACAGATTGTGCCTGGAGACTGTTCTCAAGCTGGACGTTGGGGTTAACGTGATCTGATAAATTTACTCTATCAGTTAGGACCTAGTCAGGGAAAGAAAAACCACAGCAGATATTTCAAAACACAGGGGCTTAATAAAAGAATTTGTTACACAAGTGAGAGATCAAAAAGAGGATGCTGAGGTAACCCAGAGATTAACAATACCTGAGGTCAGCAGAAAAGAGGCAGAGGGTGGTTAACAGAGCTTATGACCTTGGAAGTCGGTCTCACGAGACTGATACTGGGCTCCGGGGGGGCAGCTATGTGGCTCACAGTATATTGAAGTCCTCAGACCACTAAGGAGAGCGAGAGATTTGACAGGTGCTCACATCCCCAAGGAGGTGCCAGGGGCTGTCTGATGCCCAGTGGATGAGGAAGCCCTTCCCAAGGTGCCATAGCTGATGGGAGGCTCTGGACTCCCTACAGGGACATGTGAGGGACCTCAGGGAGTGTCAAAAGGGGTTGGGAAGTGGAGCCCACTGTCTACTCTTGCTGGAGAGACACTAACAGGAACTGAAAGTCAGAAATGAAGTTCTCCTTCTTTTCTCTCACCTCCCAATATTCCTCTAATGCCTCCTATTGGCAGAACTTCACAGAGAGCCAGCTGTCACCGGAGTCTGTGCAAAGTGGTTTGTAGGGACCCTTCCAGCATCACAAAGCAAAAAGGGGATGAGAGAAGAAAGATAAGAAGCAGGCATGATGGTGCACATGTGAAGGTGGACTATACCAGCACCGCATAGGTAGAAGGTCGTCTCCTCTCTCTCTCTGACTCCGGACGTATTGCGGACAGAAACCTCGGCAGAAAACAAAGAAAAATAAACTCATGCCTTCAGCAGTTAGTGGACCATCTGCCCTCCTTCTGAGTCACCACCATACTGTTTGTTCACTTCCCCTGCTTGGAACCCCCTCTCTCCACTTCCTGTTCTCATTCAGCAAGCACGTGTTGAACACCTACTGTGTGCTGAGTACAGGAAGTACAAGATGAGAAGGAAATGAACCTGACCCCCTACTCTAGGGGGCCCTCCCTTCTCTTTCCCAAATGCCCCTCCTTCCAGAAAGCTTCCCACATGTCTTTCCCAGCACTCCAGCAAAATCCTGCAGCCTCTGCCTGGGTCTCCGCATGGCTGCAAGTGATTATCTACAAGTATGTGTGTATATGGACATGTCATCTTGCTTTTAATGAGTGCTTTATTTTCGTTGGTCCCATCTTCCCCCTGCAGTGCATAAGAAATCTGAAGGTCGGGTTTCTGTTTCCTCCGCTGCTCATAACTATGTGAAACGTGCAGGTGGCTGTGCTCAAAAGGGGAGAAATCCAACCAGGGTTTCCAGAGCCACAGAGCAACATTTCCAGTGCCTCGGAAGATGCAGGATGGGTTCCTCACACCCACTCTGTGTGGTCCCGACATCCTGATTATATTGGTTCTGTTGTGAGCAGGCCTGTCACTCTCCCCTTCCGCTGCAGGAATGAAGGCTTAGGTGGCTGTCATTTACCTAAGGGCTCACAGCGGGCACATCACAGAAGTCACACTCCAGCATCTGCCCCTGCCTCTGTGGGTCCACACCTGGATTCACAGTGCCACTGACCTTAATGGGTATGGGTGTGTGGTTACATGGGCCTCCCTGGTGGCTCAGTGGTAAAGAAACTGCCTGCAATCCAGGAGTTGCAGGAGATGCTGGTTCGATCCCTGGGTTGGGAAGATCCCCTGGAGGAGGGCATGGCAACCCATTCCAATATTCTTGCCTGGAGAATCCCATGGACAGAGGAGCTTGGTGGGCTACAGTCCGTAGGGTTGCAAAGAGTTGGACACGACTGAAGCAACTTAGCATGCATGTATGTATACGTTGTTACATATTCACCCGAGGCTTACTCTGTGCTGGGTGCTGTAGCTTTCCAAGACCTACTGATAGGTGTTACTACTATTCCCACTTTTATAGAGGAAACCAAGGTTTTCAATGGGTAAGTTAAATAGTTTATGTAACCTGTAACTGGGAAAGCTGAAACTCATATCTAGGTCTTTCTAATACCAAAGGGCATGTTTTAATTGCTATGCCATCCTGCCCATAACTGTGACTTAAAATGATGATTCAACTTCTAGAACTCACTTCTCTGTGCTGATGTAGCCAGGCTCTGGAGTTCAAGCACCAGGGTTAAATTGCAGCTCTGCAGCTCTGGGCAAGAAGCTTCACCTCACTAGGGCTGTTCCTTCCTCTGTACCACGAGCATTAAACAAACAACAGAAAGGTAATGCCAACTTCATAGGTTTGTTTGAGGATTATATGAAAGAGAAAAAATATACGTGTGCTTTCCACAATGCCTGGCACAGGCTTATTCTCATAACAGCAATAATTTTTACTCCCAGCCTCATCCAATCGGTTTGGCTGGCAGCTTCCTTAGTAAAACCATGCTCATCAGACAATTGTTTGCTCTGAAAGGCCTGAGTCCGAGGAGGCTCCGATACTCCCAGAAGCTTGTACACAGAACCATCCCAACAGCTGCTGGGGAAAGCCTATGCGTGCAGCCGGCCTGCAAACCCCAGGCCTTGTTGATGTCCTGTCTTAGCCGGCCCGCTCAGCTGCTCCACACATGCTCCATAAATGGGAGTCATTAGCGGCAAGCCCCATAAACACCCCCTCCCAGCCCTGCTGAGCGCGTGTGCTGGCTGTGTGGCAACCGCTCGGTCAAGCTCATCAGCCCAGATATGAAACAGCTATCAGTGTATGTACAAACCAGCATGCCCTAAAAAGAGCCTTCCCAGGGCCAAGCGGGGGCGGCTTCTCCTGGCGCCTTGCACAAACTCTGCTCTCACTCATCTCCCCATAAAGGACCAGTTAGTTCAGACGAATAATCACAGCCATTTGGCTCAGGCTCCTCCACGGGGACATTTGAAAGTGATGATCTTCTTTGCATTTAATAAAACTTCTTTATTAGTTTCCCCATCCCCCAAGTTAATTGAGGGAGCAGATTTGAAGCAAGGGGGCTGACGGTCTTGGGTTTGCCAAGCTGAACTGATTCTGTTGCTAGCACATACAAACGCTTTGTGCACGTCCAAGTAGCTGAGGTGAAAAGCACGGGAGCTGGGAGCTGTGTCACAACATGCTCTTGTTCACTCTCAATAGGTTCTGGGTTCTGGTGAAACTGGGCCGTGGAAAGAGCCACAGCAGGCATGAAGCTTATGCTACACTAGGGTGGAGAAAGGGACATGGAAGCTGGAGGAAGTTGGTGTCTCAGTGCAAGGATGGCAAGCGCATCAGAGAAGTGAAGGTTAATAGCTCTGATGCAACCTTAGAGACCAGATCTGTCCTAAGAAGAAAGCAGAATCAGATGTATTTAGCAAGCGTTTCCTTAGGTACAAGGATGACCTCAGAAGCTCTGTAGTCTTCTCTGAGCCTTGGTTTTCCATTTGCAAAATAGAAATAGGGATAGAAGATCAGGTGTTGGAGGCAGCAGGGTTTCAGGCTGGGCTGACACTTGAGGCACAAAGAAAGACAGAGTCATTGTCCCTCTTTCCCCTGAGGGTATTTCAAATGGGGGAAAAGCCCCCAGTGTGGAGTGTGGTGAGCGGTCTTTGGGGAAACCCTGGTTCAGCAGGAAACCAGTCCTGGTCTTGAGGCCAAGCCCCCAAGGCTCCCTGGCCCTCCGCCAAGAGAGTGGGAGGGAGAGGGGGAATCCAGAGTTCAGGAGCAGAAAGAGGAAGAGAGAGAGAGGGGGCCAAGGACAAGGCGGAACAGAGAGGAGGCAACTGGCCAGCTCTGGAGGGTGGGGCAGCAGCTAGGCAGGCAGGAGGGTCTGCAGGACCGCCTCCCCAGCAGTGGGAGCCCCAGGGCCTGTGCGTCCAGCCAAGCCACTGAGGGACAGGATGGGGCACTGCTGGTTTTCCTGAGGCTCGTGGAGATTTAGGCTCCGTCTGCTGGTCACTTACATGGCCATGAACATCAGCCCCACTGGAACCTCCCAGAATCCCAGGCAGACACCACTAACTGAGGCTGGGTCCACGGCACCCAAGAGGTAGAAGTTTTCTATCTCAGGCCTTTGTCCCAGTGTGGCTTCCTGCCTCTTCTTGATCTCTTTTCAGGAATCTGGTTGATGGGTAAGAGATGAAACTCACAGGAAGGGCACCCAGGAAGGAAGCAGGTGCTACAGAGAGAAATGGACAGGCAGGGGTCTCCATTGTCACTTTGCCAACTTTGGAGCCTAGAGGCTAACGACAGATTCATCAGACATGGCCCCCTGGATAGACTCAGATACTGGGCACCCACCAATAACGGGGAGCTGCACAGTGAGTGGCTAGAGCACAGGCCCTAGCCCCTGAGCCTGGGGCTGCCAAGCCACCCACAGCACTTCCCTCATCTCCTCCCATGGGTGGTCCTGGTGGGTGCTGAGGCTAGGACCACCCCCCGCCCCCTCTCTGCCCCTTCCTCCTCCTGCCCATATTTAGAGAGCTTCCTAGGCTGACGATGCCCCAAACCTGAATGCTGTCTCTCTCTGCAGAGGGAACTCCTTATACGACCTCAGTACCCTTTAAGGACGTCTGCATTTCTCTGTCCAGACAACACGCTGCTCTAGCATCCAGGCAAGAACCTTCCTTGCAAATTCTTGACAACACCGTTTTTTATTTTATCCGTCTCCAGCTCCCCTTATATTTCAGACCGCTGAAATGTGCCTAAAAGGATTTGTCGTTCCTCCTGAGCCTTTATGACTTTGCTCTTTCTGTCTGCCCTGCTGCCCGAGTTCTGTGTGAAATGTTAATAACCTTAGAAACAAATCTGAGGAGTCTCCGGGAAGTGCTAGGCTGTTACCTCCTGAAAACGCAGATGGAATTTCCCCCTCCCTACAGACCCCTGACATTTCTAAAGTTGGTTTCATTCCCTTCATCACACCACTCACCCCTCTGGCTTTATGTCTTGTTTATTATCCCTTTAAATTATATGCCCCCTTAAGAGAGAGAAAGAAAGTTCGCCATAGAGAACAAAGAAAGTTAAGGCCTTTTAAAGTACATTTATGGAGGCTTTTCATGAACTTTACAAACGGAGTAAAAAACAAGTGTGAAAGGATTTTTCAAGGAAGGAACATGCTTTTGCAATTTGCTGGAAGTTTTCCCTTGTGTTCCAGAAAAGCGGCCTCCCCATTACTCACCAGGGAGGCACGCAGGCCAGGGAGGAAGGGGAATCGGGGAATAAAAACAGGCCTTCCCCCTGTCCATGTGCAAACAGCACTTAATAATCAAATTGAAAAAACACACAAATGAAATTAAAACGTTTTCCAAATGGGCTGCAGCCCTGAGGCCAGACTCCGTGGGGCCATGGCCGGGCGAATTTGTATCTTTGCCTTAATTGGGCTCCAAGCAGAGCCGGCTGTTAGAAAAGCCAGATTCTAGTGTCAACAGGAGGTAGGACACGGCCAGTGGAGGCAGAGAGAGGCCACTGGGAACAGCACCCTGGCCTCTCTGTGTTCGCCTCTCCCTGGGGCATCACCTATTACCTGGGACTCAGTTCCTAAACCTGCTCAGACCTCTCCCCTACGGCAAGAACCCTCCCTTGACTCTATTTGCACCAGCTTACTCGCTCATTCGCTCACTCAGTCGCATCAGCACAGGGCTTTTACACCAATTGTGAAGCAAAAATAAAAAAAACCCCAGAAGCCAAAAACATCTCTCAACCCCCTGCCCCTTTGGCTGTGACGTCATCTAAGGACTCCTGTTTCAATGGCCTGTGTGCTTGCTGTTCAATTACTCCCTTCCTGGTCCCTCCTGTGCCCCTTCTGCTCTGCTGTTTTCCTGCGTCACTCCGCCAAAACTGCCCTCCAAGGTCAAGGTCAGTGGTCCCTCTGTCCATATGTGGATAAACCCATGTCTCAGGCCTCATCTTTGACCCACCAGCAGCAGGGGTGCCACCCCTCCTGCTGGAGACCCTATCCTCACTTGGCTCGACCCAACCTCTTTCTCTGGGCTTTTCTCCTCCATGGTCAATCCTTCAGAGCCACCTTGGCTGGCCCCTCTTTCTTCCCTGCCCTCTTACATCGGAGCACCTCAGTGTGCTTTTGAACCTTCCCTTTGTGATCATTCGCTTGGTGACCTCATTCAGTCTCCTGGCTTTGAAATTATCTAGTATGCCGATGACTCCTGCTTTTTTATCTCCTTTCCCAGATTCTCTCCAGAATTTCAGACTTGTGTACACAGGTCCCTACTCAACACCTCCACTTGGATATCATATGGACATTTCAAAGTTAACATCTGGAAAATAAATTCAAATCCAAAGTCTTCACAGTGCGTCTATACATTCTTCTGTCCTTACAACTTTTTCACTCCCTCTCTAGGCACACTGGGCTCCTTGCTGTTCCTTGAATAAGCCAGACAGGGTCCCCTCTAGGGCCTTTGCATTAAATGTTTCCTCTCCTCGAAAGGCTCTTCTTCCAGATATCCACAAAGTTAACTTTAGAGTTTTAAAAAATGTTTTCCTGAACCAGGATCCAATCAGATGCATGGTGGCGGTTGGATTTCTTTAGCCTCTTTAGATCTAGAACATCCTCAACAATTAAAAAAAAATGATACTGATGATTTTTTTTTAAGAAACTATCTCGACCATCTCCTTGAGTGTGCCATGCCATTCAGCAGCCTGGCCGTCTCCACGTCATGTCATTTAACCTGTTCTTCTATCCCCTGTGAACACGGCCTCTTTCAGCCCTTCTCAAGCTAGTGAATGTCTGGGTATGGGCAAAGTGTCAAGTGTGGGTGAAAGACTGAGCAGCTAAACTCAGTCCAGTTAATGAAGTTTTGTAATAAGGAGGTGGGACTTTACATTAGGCATAATGGAAAGTTAACAGAGGTTTAAGCAGGCAAGAACCAAGGTGTTATAGGAAAGTTTTAACTTTCGGAAGCTGAAAAGGCTCTGAAGAGGTGAAAGGTTAAGGAAGAGGCTCCTGCAGTAGCCTTTTTATAAGATTTGACGAGAGCTGGAACTTGCCATGGAGCTGAAGAGGAGGTGGGAGCATCAAGAGATGACTTTGAATTGACAGAAACATATGTCCATAGATTTAAGTGTGGAGTTGGGGATTATGGGAATCTGAGGACACATCTGAGGCTTCTGGTTTGGGTTACTGAGTAGACAGTGTGAACAGCCACTAGAATAAGGATTTCAGGAAGAAAAATGTGCTTTCTGTGGAAGAATACACATTTGAGACCTGTTTAAGTTTAAAATGCACTTGTATTTAGTACCATGTGATTATGTTATGTCTTTCATGGTGGTGTTCTTGTCTCTAAAGCTAGATTTTTTCAAAACACTATTCATTTATTTTTTGTTCTGCTGGGTCTTCACTGTTGCTCTGGTTTTCCTTTTCCAATTGTGGTAAGCAGGGGCAGCTCTCCAGCCGCGGTGCCTGGGCTTCTCATTGTCTTGGCTTCTCTTGTCGCAGAGTGCAGGATCTCAGGCACTCGGGCCTCAGTAGCTGCAGTTCCAGGCTCTAGAGCACAGGCTAAATAGTTGTGGTGCTCAGGCTTACTTGTTCCTCGGCATGTGGGATTTTCCCAGACCAGGGATCGAACTGGTGTCTCCTGCGCTGGCAGGTGGATTCTTTACACTAAGCCACCAGGGAAGCCCCAAAGCTGGATTTTTAAGCACGCAGATCTGCTGCATTCATTCATTCACTCGTTCATTCATTCAAGAAGCATTTATTGAGCACATTTGCACTGATTACTCACTTATTCAGTCTTCACCTCTATCCCACTCCAATATCAAAAATAAGCAGTAAATCTGGACGTGGAATACTTACATGGAATTCTGCTATTAGGTTTTTTCCCCCATTGTATACTAGCTTTCTCTACCTGAAGAAGGCAAGCAAGAAGGACAATAGGCTTTCTCTATGCCCAGATCTCATTTAAATTCTCCCAATAACCCTATGAGACACGTACTGTTATGATTTTTCAGGGAGGAGAAGATTATAAAGGGGCAGCTGGAGATGTGGGGGATGATGGATATTTTCACTGTGATTGTAATAACTGTTTAACTGGTGTATACATATATACAACTTAAAACTTACCAAACTGAACACTATGAACTTGGAAAGCTTACTGCATGACAATTATACCACAATAAAGATGTTTTATAGAATTTTTGGTCAATAACCACAAAGTAGCTTTTGATAGGTGTCATTTGCTGGGGAGAAGTCAATAATCTAGTTACAAACAAACAAAAATACGTTTCTCTGGGTTTCCCTTCATTTTTTTTCTTACCCTTAGACCTGGGTTTCTCATTTTTTGGTGGCTACATTCTCCCCACTACCTTTTCCAGAGTGGCTTTGGTTCAAACAGAGCTGGGTTTTGTTTGTTTGCTTCAGGTGTAATTTACAGAGATCAAGTTTACCCTCTTTAGTGTGCAGTCTGGTGTGTGTTGACAAACACATAGATGCATGTAACCACCACCACAATAAAGACAGAGAGCATTTCCACCCTCCTTCAAATTCCTTGTGCTACTTAGAGGCCACTCGCCTTTCCTCAGCCTCAGCTCCTGGCGGCCACTGATGTATCTCTTTCCTTTATTAGTGTTGCCCTTTCCAGAATGCCATATGATGGAATTATACAGCATGGAGCCTTTGGAGTCTGCTTCTTCCTCTTGGTCAGACCTTCTTCACCTCATCACTGATGACACTGGGGCCCCATCACTCTTTGTTGTGGGCCGTCCTGTACACAGTAGGGTGTTTAGCAGCATTCCTGGCCTCCACCCATTAGATGCCAATAGCATCACGCCCCCCCACCCCCACCAACTGTCATATCAAAAATATCTTCAGATATTGCCAGATGTCCCCTGGTTGGGGGAGGGGGAAGGTCAAAATCATCCCTGGTTGAGAACCACCAATCTAGAATAATGCATTCAGATCACGTGTGTTGTTGCACATAAGGTTTACTATAGCTTGACAGGCTTCTCTGTCCATGGGATTTCCCAGGCAGGAATACTGAGGTGGGTTGCCATTTACTCATCCAGGGGATCTTTTCGACCCAGGGATTGAGCTCATGTCTCCCGTGGATCTTGCACTGGCAGGTGGATTCTCTACCACTGAGCCGCCTGGGAAGCCCTTTCACTTAAAGAATCATAACTATTGATACTACCACTTACTGTCTGTGCAAAATAGGACCATGCAGAAGGAACTCAAAAGAATGAATGGACACAGACCCAAACTATGTTTGGAAGCAGCCTCTCTGAGAAGAGGAATGAGACTGTCTGGAGACAGAAGTTTCATTTTCTTCTGAAAGCATTTCTTCCTCTAAACAGACATTTGAATTATGGTAGTCAACTGGTCTCAATCCTAATGAGGAGGTGTTGGCCAAAATATCCACTGCTACTGAACTTCCCAGGACTCAGCCACAGTCAGGAATCAACAACAGGAAAGAGGGCATGACAAGTGACTGTGACAGGCAAGTTGAGTGAATCTATCCATCTCTAGGTGTCTCACATATCAAACAAGGATTATGGCACCAGTAGGACGGTTAGCAGAAGCAGAAGATATTAAGAAGAGGTGGCAAAAATACACAGAAGAACTGTACAGAAAAGATCTTCACATCCTGGATAATCATGATGGTATGATCATTCATCTAGAGCCAGACATCCTGGAATGTGAAGTCAAGTGGGCCTTAGAAAGCATCACTACGAACAAAGCTAGTGGAGGTGATGGAATTCCAGTGGAGCTATTTCAAATCCTGAAAGATGATGCTATGAAAGTGCCGCACTCAATATGCCAGCAAATTTGGAAAACTCAGCAGTGGCCACAAGACTGGAAAAGGTCAGTTTTCATTCCAATCCCAAAGAAAGGCAATGCCAAAGAATGCTCAAACTACCGAACAATTGCACTCATCTCAGACGCTAGTAAAGTAATGCTCAAAATTCTCCAAGCCAGGATTCAGCAATATGTGAACCATGAATTTCCTGATGTTCAAGCTGGTTTTAGAAAAGGCAGAGGAACCAGAGATCAAATTGCCAACATCCACTGGATCGAGGAAAAAGCAAGAGAGTTCCAGAAAAACATCTATTTCTGCTTTATTGACTATGCCAAAGCCTTTGACTGTGTGGATCACAATCAACTGTGGAAAATTCTGAGAGAGATGGGAATACCAGACCACCTGACCTGCCTCTTGAGAAATCTGTCTGCAGGTCAGGAAGCAACAGTTAGAACTGGACATGGAACAACAGACTGGTTCCAAATAGGAAAAGGAGTGCGTCAAGGCTGTATATTGTCACCCTGCTTATTTAACTTCTATGCAGAGTACATCATGAGAAATGCTGGACTAGAAGAAACACAAGCTGGAATCAAGACTGCCAGGAGAAATATCAATCACCTCAGATATGCAGATGACACTACCCTTATGGCAGAAAGTGAAGAGGAACTAAAAAGCCTCTTGATGAAAGTGAAAGAGGAGAGTGAAAAAGTTGGCTTAAAGCTCAACATTCAGAAAACGAAGATCATGGCATCCGGTCCCATCACTTCATGGGAAATAGATGGGGAAACAGTGGAAACAGTGTCAGACTTTATTTTAGGGGGCTCCCAAATCACTGCAGATGGTGATTGCAGCCATGAAATTAAAAGACACTTACTCCTTGGAAGAAAATTTATGAGCAACCTAGATAGCCTATTCAAAAGCAGAGACATTACTTTTCCAACAAAGGTCCATCTAGTCAAGGCTATGGTTTTTCCAGTGGTCATGTATGAATGTGAGGGTTGGACTGTGAAGAAGGCTGAGTGCTGAAGAATTGATGCTTTTGAACTGTGGTGTTGGAGAAGACTCTTGAGAGTCCCTTGGACTGCAAGGAGATCCAACCAGTCCATTCTGAAGGAGATCAGCCCTGGGTATTCTTTGGAAGGAATGATGGTAAAGCTGAAACTCCAGTACTTTGGCCACCTCATGCAAAGAGTTGACTCATTGGAAAAGACTCTGATGCTAGGAGGGATTGGGGGCAGGAGGAGAAGGGGAGGACAGAGGATGAGATGGCTGGATGGCATCACTGAGTCGATGGACGTGAGTCTGAGTGAACTCCGGGAGTTGGTGATGGACAGGGAGGCCTGGCGTGCTGCGATTCATGGGGTCGCAAAGAGTCGGACACGACTGAGCGACTGAACTGAACTGAACTGAGGATGGTTATCACTGCAATGAGGAAGTGCTGGGAGGTGAAGAAAGGCAGCAAGTTCCCTCTTTTGCGAGCGGCTGGGCTGCATGGACATCTCACCACACTGGTCTTCACTGTTTGCTTGTTGGCTGGCTCGTGCATGCTTCATGCTGCCTGTCCGCTAATGGCCTGCACCCACTTAATTGCTTGTGACCACACATCTGTGGTGGTGAGCGGCTGTCAATGCACTTAAGGGGTAGGGGAGGGGTTTCGACAGGGAAATGTTCTCCAAAATCCTGGTGGGGGGACTGGGGAGTGCAAAATGCCCTGGGCTTGGCCAGACACAGTGCCAAGGGGGTCTGTGCTGATTGGATAGGGGCACAGAGGTTTCTGTTTGGAAGAAAAACACTTCTAGGGAAAGCAGGCATGGATTTGGCCTTTCCATTTCCTTCTAGAGAATGCTGTTTATAATAATATCCATCGCAGGATTGGGCAAAGCTGCATTTGTTGATTGAGTAAGTAAATAAGTGAATACATTTAGTAAACATCTGGCCCAAGGCGAAACTGGGAAACAGATAAAGCTGGTCATGGGTGCTTCCAAATTCTAAGTTCAACTCTTTTTTTGCTTTTTAATAAGTTCAACAAATATTGATTGAGCATCTCCTAGGCTCCAGGCCCTGTGCTATGGGGTAAGAGGACAGAAGTGTGTATGTTTAAAGCCATCCTTACAATTTTATTTGTCAATTATACCTTGGTGATGCTGGAAGAAACCAAGTGCTAGAATGATAAAACAATCTTTACTCTCCAGTAGCTCACCACTGTGTCCTGCGACAGATGGAGACGGCTGGGACAGCTGGGTCTCTGTGTGATGAGGAAACAATAGAGGCATGGAGGCAGCCACCATCACGCTTGCTTTGTCATGCCACATGGGTGAGACTTTTAGTTCTCAGATGCTAGATCCCAGATGAATTCATTCAACACCTAGTATATGTGGGACACTGTTCTTTAACTGAGTAGATAGCAATGGACTGAAAAAGGATAAAAATAAAACCTCTGTTCTCGGGGTCTTGTGGGGTGAGGCCAACAGTACAAAAATAATTAGGTAAATTATACAGTAGATCATATACAGAAATATAAGGCAAGCAAGAGAAACAGGGGACAGGGCTGCACTTTCACGGGGTAGTCAGGGAAGGCCTCGTATTTGAACAAACACCAGAAAGAGCTGAAAGGTCAGTTATCTCTGGAAGGAACATGACAAGCAGAGAAATTAGCAACCTCAAAGTTCCTGGGGTAGAAGCGTAGCATTTGAGGGATCACGGACAGTAGGGCCAGGTTAAGTGTAGAGCAAGCTGAGAGGAAAGCAGGAGGCAAGGTCCAGCTGTGAGGCCAGATGTGCAGAACTTGGCAGGTTATGGGGAACACTTCAGTTTTTAATTTATGTGTGATGGTATACGCTATCATCTGAATATTTGTGTCCACCCCTGCATCCTCCCATCTCCTGCCCCTGCCACCAAGCTATTCAGATCCATATTAATGCTAAGATTCTACAGGGTTGGCCTGCTGGGGCGGTGAGGTTGGCATCACCCAAACTCTCAGCTAAAATGCATCTTTGTGTGCACTCGGAAAATTCCTTTCCCAAGGCGATGCCCAGTGCCAAAGTTTGTGTTCTCAACCACAATGCTAAATGACCTCCAGATCCCTGGTCTCTATCACCTCCAAGGTTAACCTTCCAGTACAGCCATCTTACAACAATAGCAGTCCTGGGAAAACAAAACAGGAGCATGAAATAGCACAGTGAGGGTATCATGATTTTCAGATACTCCATAAACTCAGTCTGGGGCCACTCAGCATGAGATGGCACTCTTTGGTCCTCAAAGGTATACTAGAAACCTTGGGAATAAATAACCACTTGTTCAAATCTCTTAGGGAAAATTAAAACTGGTGCCAAGACAAGAAATAAAGGGTCATTCATATATAGAGAGAGACAACATGGTAAGAGAAGGGCATGGGATTTGGTGTCAGATAAACATGACTTACCATTCTGACCTTACTGCTTATTTTCTGTGCAAGCTGGGGCCGAAGACAAAAGCTCCATGCACCTCAATTTTCTCACTTGGAGATAAAATTAGGACCTACTTGCAGGGTTGCCGCAAGAGAGACGTAATTAAGTACAGAGTATGTGACACATTAGTGGTGCTTAATAAAGAAAAATTTACTATTCCTTGAGCACTCTTGTAGAAGCTGGGGTCATACAAAGTGAGCACATTTGTGTATGTGTGTACATGTATGTGTGCACATGCAGTCCCAGCTCAAACGTCTTCAGATTCATCCATGTATGACTGGCTGTGTCTGGTAAAGGTGTGGGTGAACTTCCAGGAGCAGATCTGTGAAAGGATATTTGGGTAGAGAGAGAATATGGGGACAGTTTGGTCAGATGTTCCTAGGTGGGGCCAGGGGGAGTCAACCTTGGACAGTGTTGCCTGACCTGGTCCCAGAGATGTGAGTTTGAGGAGGGGCTGCAGGAAGATGATGGTTGAATTACTTTCATGAGATTCTAAGGCTCCCTGGTGTTGTTCACCCCCAGGGTGCATCATTGACACCTATTTGGCTCTCTCTTACTCCATCATGGGTATAACCAATTCCATTTGTTGTGGAAACTAAAGGTGGTGTGTCTGTTTTCCTGCTTAGATTCTATAGTTACACTGCCATCTTTGCCAGAGACTGGGATAGCGTAAGGAATCTCAGGTTGTATGTATTTGAATATATATGTAAATATGGAGGAAGAGGATGTAAGAAAATGTCATGAGATGCTAAAAATGACCCTCACTTGAGCTATTCGATTCTTACTAATAATCCAAGCATCTCCCTACACCAACATCCCCAGGAAATGGCATGCTTGTTCCAAAAACCCAGCAAGATCCTTCTGTGATCTTTCTTTCCTCAGCTTGAGCTCATCTGGACTCTGACTTGCATGGTTTGCATCCCACTGAGGTTAGGGTATTCGATTCCATTTCAGATTTACTTCCTTCTTGTGGGTAGACAGTTACAGTAATGGCTCCCAACAGAGCCAGGGCTCCCTTCCTCTATCCACACCCTGGTGTCGTCCCCTCCCACATGGACTCAGAGCTTGGCCACGCAACTTGCCTTTGCTAATGGGACAACAAATGTAACACAAACAGAGACTGGAAAATGGTTGTGAGTTGTCTTTCCCTCTCTCCGACGGCTTTTGGAACCATGTAAAGAAGCAGAGGCTGGTTTCTGGAGACACACAGTCCAGCCAACAACTAGCCTCCTTGCCTAGAAAAGTGAGTAAGGCCACCCAACCCCATTTTGAGCTGCCAAACAACTGCAGTCAGATAACCCTAGGTGAAATGAACAGAAGAACCACTCCGATGAGCCCAACCAAACTGCTGACCCCCCCTCACCTTGAACCATGAGTGCATAAAATGGTGTTTGTTTTCAGCCACTGTGTTTGGGAGTGGAATGTTATGCAGCAGAGGCTAACATACACAGTTTTCTCTCTACCTTTTGTCCTTTTCTACCAGGTGGCTCAGATGTAAAGAATCTGCCTGCAGTGTGGGAGACCTGGGTTCGATCCCTGGGTCTGGAAGACCCCGTGGGGGAGGGCATGGCAACCTCCTTGCCTGGAGAATTCCATGAACAGAGGCTACAGTCCACAGTCTCTCAAAGAGTTGGACACAATCGAGCAACTAACACTTTCACGTCTTTTACCAGCTTGCTATCGCGTTTGCCCCATTAACCACTCCTTCCGCAGGACACTGACCTCTGCCCCTCACAGGCACCTCAGCTGTTTCCTCACCAAGGGAAAATTTGTGCTGTGCCCAGAAGCATGGGCTCCATCAACAAAGATCCAAAGGCTGTCCCTGTACGGCTTCCACTGAAGAGTTAAGCCCTGACTTCATTGCATTCAAAGTTTCCCTTTTTTTTTTTTTGGAAAAAAATGTGGTTTTGCATCCAAATGATGTTCCAAATGTCTCTGGCTCACCAAGAAGTAATCCCTCAGCTGGAAAACGCAGCAACGCTGCTATTTTAGTATGGCATCAGGCCTCTGGCTTCTTGATTCTGCCAGGGCTGCCGATGCTTCTTGATGGAAAACTAAATCAACGGCCTAAGATACAGAGACTTGTCCCAAAGGGATATTTCAGAAAGGAAAGGCCCTCTGTTTTCTTTCCATTTCTGCTTCTTTCTATCCAAGTCCTCACTCCTCCAGCTAAAGAGGGGTCTTCTTCTTCAGGGGCAACTGAACTTCTAACCTGCTTAAGTGGAGGCCCATCTGTTGTCCCTGACCCTTTGGCTTCTCCCCACACTCGTCCTAATTGTTCTCTGATGAAGGGTGAACGTAAGCCTATGTAACACTCCAAAAATGCATGGCTGGCCGACCAAACATTAACAAGAGAGACAGTTATGAGAAAACAATATGCCTGTTTGCTCAACCTCCCTTTCTGCAGGCAGAGTACTTCTGGAAACTTTCCCATCTCCAAGGGAAGAGGTGCTTTGCTAATCCTGCCAAGTGTCAAAATGGATGGCGTTTGAACAGCTTTCTCCAGCTAGCGCTGTTTATCAGATTGTCCCTTAGTAGAAACTCCTGTGAATGCTGTGCAGAAAGTGTCTCCCCTGAACCCAGTAAAGGAGGCAGTTTAAGGAGGGGTCACGTCTTATGAAAATAGTTGCCTTTTCTAAAGCCCTGCTCTTCCCTGAAAGAGATTAGCTGGGCAAAGGTCACTGGGAGAAGCAGTGGCTCAGAGGCTACCTCAGGTACTGAGGATGACTCACAGACCACAGAGGAAGGGACTGGGGCTTGGTGTGAGACCAACAGGATGGGGCTCAGCCTAGTGGTCTAAATGTCAGCTGTGACCACCTCTCAGGAAATGCACATGGGATCCAATGTTGCTAGGCCTCACTAATCTGGGTCAGAGAAGGCTCCCAATGACAGTAACGGATCTGGCACTCCTTGCTTTTCCCTCTCTCCACCCAGATCTCTAGGATCACTGTCTTCTGTTTCACATCCTCAGGGAAGCCTTCCTCCCTCCCACCAAGATGATTCCTGGAACTTGCTTATCTATCTCTCCCTCCTTCATGCCCCTACTTTGTCCTGGAACTTCCCCATAAAGAACTTCTATCCACTTGATTATGTTTACTTGTTTGCAGGGTTCACTCCTAATGGACTCAGGCCTCCTGCAGAGAGGGGATGTGTTGTATTTACTCCATATCCTGGCTGCCAACCCAACACGTGCACTTAGTAGGCACACAGTACTGAGCGGATAAGTGATCCTTCTCATTTCCCATTGAACGTGGAGAAGGCGGTATGCCCAAGGTCACTAGTGGCTGAGTGCCTGAGTCTGGATGTGGACCCTGATTTGTCTTAATCTAAGTCTGTGATATGCCAATACTGCACCTGGCCTCCCCAGTTAGTGATCCCTGCCCATCACACCCACATACACATACATACACAGACACACAGAGGTCACAGGAGAGCATGGGCAGACTTACAGGGTGTCAGAGAAGAAGCTGATTTAAGACATCATGGACACCAACTCAATTATTTAACAACTGAGGAAATTGAACTAAAGAAATCAAATTATTTGTGTGAGTTGATATGCTTTGACCTACTTTAGGTCAAATTAAAAATGAAATTAAAAGACACTTGCTCCTTGAAAGAAAAGTTATGACCAAGCTAAACAGCATATTAAAAAGCAGAGACATTACTTTGCCAACAAAGGTTCGTCTAGTCAAAGCTATGGTTTTTCCAGTGGTCGTGTATGGATTTGAGAGTTGGACTATACGGAAAGCTGAGCACCGAAGAATTGATGCTTTTGACCTGTGGTGTTGGAGAAGATTCTTGAGAGTCCCTTGGACTGCAAGGAGATTCAATCCGTCAATCCTAAAGGAAATCAGTCCTGAATATTCATTGGAAGGACTGATGCTGAAGCTGAAACTCCAATATTTTGGCCACCTGATGCGAACAACTGACTCATTGGAAAAGACCCTGATGCTGGGAAAGATTGAAGGCGGGAGGAGAAGGGGACGACAGAGGAGGAGATGGTTGGATGGCATCAACGACTCAATGGACATGAGTTTGAGTAAACTCCGGGAGTTGGTGATGGATAGGGAGGCCTGGCGTGCTGCAGTCCATGAGGTCGCAAAGAGTTGGACACGACTGAGTGACTGAACTGAACTGAACTGACCTACTTTAAAATTTGGTCTAAAGCTATTCCTAGTCAATAATCATATTCCATTTAATTTCATCCAGAGGTCCAAGGAAGATACATGACTGAGTGATCAACAGTTCCTGCCTTCAGAGAGATTTCAGTGTGGTTGCGAGGGAAATACAAACATAGTTATGGATACAGGGCAGGACATGACAGGTTCGAAGTGGTTCAGGCCCTCAAGTTGGAAGAACTCGCATTGGCTTAGTAGAGTCAGGAGAGGCTTCATACAGGAAATGATATTGAGTTGGGCCCTGGAAAAGGGCTGGATGATGGACAGCTAGGGCAGGGGCCCAGCATGCCGCAATGGCACAGAGGGGGGAAAGTGCATCCTGTGTAGAGCAGAACACGTGCTCAGTCGCTAAGCCATGTCCAACTCTGCAACCCCCATGGGCTGTAGCCCACCAGGCTCCTCTGTCCATGGGATTTTCCAAACAAGAATACTGGAGTGGGTTGCTGTTTCCTCTCCCACATTACACGAATGGAAATGTGTAAATGGTAAATCTGCCCAAGCTCTGGGCTTTACATACAGCTATAGGATGGTAGGTGAGGCTGTGGGGTGGGGGGACAGGAGGGGCGGGGGTAGACTGGGGCATGCTTCCGGTGATGAGAACAGATAGGAAATTAAAGCGTCGCCACCTGGTGTCCTGGAGGAGAGCTGCAGTGGACAGCCCCTTTTGGGGAAGCGAGCAGAAAGGACAGGGACCTAGGGGTTTAACAGGACAGCAAGAGCAAAAGACCCTGATGCTGGGAGGGATTGAAGGCAGGAGAAGAAGGGAACAACAGAGGGTGAGATGGTTGGATGGCATCACAGACTCGATGGACATGGGTTTGAGCAAGCTCCAGGAGCTGGTGATGGACAGGGAAGCCTGGTGTACTACAGTCCATGGGGTCACAAAAAGTTGGACACAACTGAGCAACTGAACTGAAGAGCAAAAGGAAAAGTAAGTGATTGGGACCCAATGAAAACAGAGTTCTTTTGGCTATAAGACAGGGGAAGAGGGATATCATTTTAAGGCGGAAATAGGCTTTTCTCTTCTGTTTCCCACTCTCCCAGATTCATCCTAGACATCCATCTGCCTATAGGAGAAGAGATGACTGTGTGGGGAGGGGGAGGAGCAGGAGGAGGGGTGGAGGAGGCAGGCGTGGGGAAGAAAGTCTGCGTGCAGATTCTTAATGATTACAGAAGGAATTCCAGAGAGAGACCCAGGTACTGTTCAGCTCTGGTCATCCAAGATAGGATTATGCAGAAATTCCAGTCTTAGGAGCCAGACCTTTATTTCAAGAAGGGATTTTCCAGATTCTTTTTCCACCTCTCTTAGTACATCAAGAGAAAGTCTACTATATGTAGAATAGATAACCAACAAGGACCTACTGTATAGCACAGGGAACTCTACCCAATATTCTGTGGTAACTTATATGGGAAAATAATCTGAAAAAGAATGAATATATGCATAATAGGAAAAAAAAAGAGAGGAAGCCTGAAGCATGGAGTTCTCTTGTATACATAGTAAGATGCCAGCGCCAGTCATTTAGGCCTCATAGGAACCAGAAAGGAGGAAACAGAAATATTGGAGAAGCCCACCCTTTTTCTCTACCTGAGTATCTTAAAAAAAGAGGAGGAAGTAAACAGACCAAGAATAGCCGGGCCATCGGCAGAACTGCCCTGCCCTGCCCATCCCCACCTCTGGGTCTGCAGAAGGAGGGTGTTGGAGAAGTGAGGGTCACCCTGGGGACTCTGGGAGGAAGTCACTGCCTGTGCTGCCCCTTTAGAATGCAGGGCACAGTCACAGAAAAGGAACTCTGGTTGGAAAGCCTGGGCAAGGCCTGATATTCAGCTTCCCGGGGCTACCCTCAGGCTCATAGGGGTCAGATGCTGAGTTGGAAGCCAGTGCGCCCACTGAGGGGGTCTGCAGTTTGGAGACAAAGGGACCTCCCAGCTAACAGAGTGGCAAGCCCGTGATGCTGCAGTTCAATTGAGACCAAGACACTATATCTTCACCGGGAGCATTTCTTCAGCTGGAAGAATGGGTCTTATTTTGAGTACTGGGGGCCTGGAGGTCGAATATGACCCAGTAAGGAAAAAAAGAATGTCTCCCCAAAGACCAACGGACGGCACACATCCATGGCCCTCATGAGACCCAAGAACTCACTGCCCCTGGTGCCATGGAAAGGGGAGAAAGCCCCTTGCTCCATATGTCTGGGCCTCTAGTTGTGGTCAGACAGGAGGAGCAGGGGCTCCTGGAGACTCGGAGTGTTTTTCAAGACCAAACATTATCCACAGGGTTTGAAGTATCAGTTCAAAGTCTAACTGGGTTGACATTTAGTTTATCCTCCCCAGCCCACTAACTAGTGGGTGTGGCTGAGAGGAAAAAGACCAGATTAGTTCTAAGCAAAGTAATGCTACTCTGTTTTCCCTTCACAGTGGATATGTGGTGTGAGTTATATTTGTGCAACCGGCTACTCTTGAGTCTCAGGACATCAGGGTGAGGCTGGGCTCCCAGGCCTGGGGAACAGACAGTCAGCCTGCAAGGCTGCCCCAGGCTGCTCTTACATGCTGGCCTCCCCTGCGGCCTTCCTAGCAGGGCTGCAGGCCACCCAGGGCTCCTCACACATAATGGGGGGAGGGAGTTGCCTTCTGGAGAGGGGCCCAAGCAAGAGGTGGGGTCTCTGCTCCCTAAGGTGAGAATCAGGAGTAGGGCTGGTCTGAGGTGAGGGGAGGATGAAGTTATGCACTAGTGGGAGCGAATAAGGAGAAGAAAACAGAAAGAAAGTAAGGTGCAGGAAAGAGCCTTAGAAAGATGAGAAATGCCTGCTTGATAACGGTGGTTGTTCAGTCCCTCGGTTGTGTCTGACTCTTTGCCACCCCATGGACTGCAGCATGCCAGGCTTCCTAGTCCTTCACCGTCTCCCGGAGCTTGCTCAAACTCATGTCCACTGAGTCAGTGATGCCATCTAACCATCTCATCTGACAACGGTGAGAGGACCCAAAGCTGGGCTAGGGTCTTTGCACAAGCCTCCACCGTGGGGCCGGAAAGCCGAGCGCCCTGAGCGCCCAGTGCGGGTGGTGGGGGAGGGGGGCGGTTAGGAGATGGTGGGGAGGCTCCCCAGTCTCCTGGGCAGAGAAAGACAGGGAGGGAGACGGAGGAGAAGGTGTACACTAGTGACCCTAACTACTGAGCGCTCTGTGCAGATTCAGGAGTACAGCTTCTGGAGGTTGCCCCCAGAGGGCAGAGGCCCAGAAGGGAATTCCCCGGGCCCGTGGTCGGGGTTGAGGGGCGCAGCAGTCGCAGCAGGCCGGCTAGGGGGCTGAGGCGGGGGGCGCCCTGGTCTGTGGAGCCCCCACCCACCTGTGGGGAGCAACCGCTCGCCTCCCGCGCCCGCAGGCTCGGGAGAGCGGCTTTCGCGGGGCGCTGCTGCCCCCTCCCGGCTCGCTTGCAGGCCCTGGGCGTCCTGGAGCTGCTTCCCCGCCGGGAACCTGGGGCAGGGGGATCCGGGAGGGATGGAGCGGGGACCGCGGGCCGCTTCCTCCCGGGTGTCCGACTCCGCTGCTCGCGCTCCGCGCCTCTAACGCATCTGCCTTCAAAATCGTGCAGTCCGTCCTCCGTCTCGGGCCGCATCCCCGCGTCTGCTCTGGTGGCTCCAGGGTCTTGACCCTCACGCGGTGGAGCTTGGTGATGAGGGTGCCGCCGCGGGCTCAGCGGGGCTTACCAGGCCCGGCGGGTCGTTGAGTCTCTGGTGCTCCCTGAAGATGCTTGTCAAAGCACCGGCGGCTCCGGTCCTCCCACGGGGGAGTTCGGGTCACTAGTGTCCGCCTTCTCCTCCGTCCCCTCCCCGCTCTCTCTGCCCTCCTCTGGCCGCTGCTCAGACTGGAGATTCTCTGCGCCACCTCCCAGCCTAGCCCTGCCGGGCGCTCGGCTTCCTAGCCCCACGGTGGGCAGTTTCCCACGCTCCGGGGGCGTACGGCAAAGACCCTGGCCCATCCTTGGATCCTCTCAGTGACATCGAGCCCGCACATTTCATCTTCCTAAGGCTCCTTCTAGCACCTTACTTTCCGTACATCTTCTCTTTATTAGTTCCCACTACTGACCACATAACTCTCTCATCTTCACACAAACGGTCTCCTGATCCTTAATTCTCGTTCACCCATCCACTATCCGCATTCTGCCTGCCAGCCCAGTCAGAACCCTGAGTTCTGACTCCCTGATGGCCCTCAGTCAACCCTGGGACCCCAGTGCCCTCTTTGCTGCTCAACCCCAGCCCACTTCTCAGATTTTATTTGATGGCTCTGCTGCTTTTAGCTCTGCTGCCCATCTCAGGTGGCACTAGTGGTAAAGAACCCGCCGGCCAATGCAGGAGATGGAAGAGAGTCCGGTTCGATCCCTGGGTCGGGAAGATTCCCTGGAGAAGGAATGGCAACCTACTCCAGTATTCTAGCCTGCAGAATTCCATGGACTGAGGAGCCTGGCAGACTGTAGTCCATAGGGTTGCACAGAGTCGGATATGACTGAAGCAACTTAGCACATGCAGCTGCATTTAAGCCTACTGACACTTCTTTCCGCAAATGTTCTCTCCGTTCAGTCTTCTGGGGCACTCCCTCTGCTTTTCCTATGACCTTAAACCCGGTCCGCTTCAGTTTCCTTGATGGCTTCTTTGTCCACCAGCGCTAGCCACAGGGCTCCCTCTTGACCTTCTTCTCTTTCCATCCTGCCCACTCACCTGCAGGCTGTGGTCTCATCCATCTCTACCCCATCTCCATCTGCACCAGTCTGCCTCCAGCTCAGATTCTTGCCTGGCTATATAACTACCCGTTTGGAGGAACACAGGTCATCTCCAGGTGTTCGGCCAGAGAGACCACCAGCTCTGCAGATGTGAAACTGGAATCATTGTCTTTCTCCCCAAACTGGTTCTTCCACAGAAGTCTGGGAGACATTTTAAATTCCTTTCTCTTACTCACCTCTCCTACCATCCAACTGGTCTCAGCATTAGGTTGAGTCCATCTTATTCTATGTTATTGCCTAGAATCCATCTTTCACTTCCATGGACTCAGCAACAATTTACTGGTGCCAGGTACTGCTCTAAGCACTGTGCATGCATGTCCTCATTGAATTATCTGAACAATCTCATAGAAATAGGAGAGGACCGAGGCATTGAGAAGTCATTTGCTCAGGGTCATACAGCTAATAAGCAGCAAAGCCCAGAGGGGACCCCAAGTCTTGCTGACAGGAGAGCCATTTGTTTTTTTGAGCACTGATGTGCAGTCTTATTTCAGGATGCTACCATTCCTTGCAGAGATTCTCACATCGACTCTCTTACTAATTTTCCTGACTTAATTCTTTCCCCTCCTTGAAGTGTAGCTATCTAAAACTGAATTCATTCCCCACACTAAAATTCAATACTGAGACTCTCCTCAAATTTGTTCAGTTGCACCTGCCACTCTTAAACTAAAATTTATACTCTGGAACCCCCTCCTACCCTTCTACCCAATCCTTTCTTACTTATCCTTCGTAATCTGCAAAGAATTGTCCCTGGGATTTCCAAGAGTATATTAGGTAATTTATTAGGATTGAATTCAGCTATATGTAACAAACAACCCAATTAATGGCTTAAATGAGATAATTTAAATTCCTTCCTCTTAAAGAGCTTGGAGTTGACAGTTCAAGGGCCAGTTAGTGAGAAGGAAGAGGAAAATGGGATAGATGGGATAGACAGCTAGATGTCGCTGCCCGGATTTTCTTCCGCCACATTCCCCTGGCATTCCTGCTTGCATCTGCCATCGCTCCTTCCACATTTCAATGCAGATATCTGCCTACTGATTTGCTTCTCATAACTGTCTGAACACTCAGTTCAGAGGATGGCGTCTGGCATACAGCAGATGCTCAGTATAGATTTGATGTTGATGACCCTTGATATTTAAAGAGATAATAGAACCCTAGAATGCAGACCCAGTTGTGAAGTTCATCACTGTACCATAGTCATATAAGAGAATACCCTCATTCTTAGGAAACGCATGTTGGAGTATTTAAGGATGAAGATTGTGCTGTCTGATATATACTCCTAAATGACTCAGCAATAATAATATGTACTATATTTAGATATAGATATCATGTGTGTATATACGATGTATTGACTAATAGGTAGATGGTAGAGAAAACAAATTGGCAAAATTTCAACAAATGACGAATCCTACTGGAGACTTATGGGAGTTCTTGATACTATTCTTGTAAATGTTCTATAGAATTCTTTTTATAAAAATGAGAAGTTGAAAAAAAAATTTTTTTAAATGAGAAGTTGAAAGGGTCACAAAGACTATATTATCAGGGATCATTTCTACAATTTATTACTAGAGAAGTGTCTCTCAACAAGTGGAGCACCACCCAGTATCATCTTGCAAATTAAAACAACAAAAAAAGAGGAAAACAGAACTCTGAAATTTGAGACCATATAAAAAGAGGACCTTGTAAATTGTTTAGTCTGTTTTCCCAGAAAGGTGACAGTCCTTTTCTGAGTCACAGGCTCCCTGGGTCTTCGTGAGCCATAATAAGAGTTAATTAACTTCTTATAGTCCCTTCCTGAAATCCCTTCTCCACAGAGTTTTGCACCTGCTGTTCCCTCAGCCTAGAATGTTCCTTCTTCCCCTTGCTGCCTCATACCTTCTATTCATCCTTCAGGCCTCTGGTCAAGTACCAGTTCCTCAGAGAAGCCTTCCCTGACTCTCCTGGTTGTGTCAGATTCCCTTGTTACAGGCTTCCTGACAACATGTGTTTCTCTGCATCTCCTCAGCACAGTTGTACACTTGTATTGGTTTCATCAATGCCTGTCTCCTCTGCTCCAGTGACCATTAGTGACAGGCCACTATCACAGGTGCATGCTCACTGTGCACCAGGCTGCCTTCTAAACACTTATATAGAGGTAATGTCCACTGCAAGTCCCAAATCCACATGGCCAGGTCGACCAGACCCCTTTCCCATGCTTGTGACTTATATTTCATGCTGCAAATTTGTGATGTTTGCTCAGATGATACACAGGCATCTAAAACTGCACGTTCAACGTTGAACTCATCTTCCTCACAGGGCTTCTCCTCCTCCTCTGCTTCTGTTTCTATTTCAAGAAACAGCAAAGAAAAGAAAAACAAGAAAAGAAAGAGCAGTGCCAGCCACCCAGCTGTTCCCGGTCCCTCCCAAAATACACACACACGCACACACGCACACACGCACACATGCGCACACACACCCCCCCCACACACCCTACTGGGCATGTCTTAGATTCCCTTTCTCCTGCTCTCAAAGCTATTTTATCACCAAGTTCTGTTCCTTTACCTCTAAAGTGTCTTCTCTCCTCTGCTCTGATTCCTCTTATTCAAATTGCCATTTATCATCTCTGTGGTGGAATTCCATCAGAACTTTCTGTCTCTTTATTTACCCCACAGCTGAAATCCATTCTCCACACTGCAGCTAGAATTACCTTCTAAGTCATCATGTTCACCATGCCACTCTCTTGCTGAAAAATCAGCCTGTGACTTGGTGAGCTAAACTAACTTGGAAATGCTCATATATACATATATCAGTTCAGTTCAGTTGCTCAGTCGAGTCTGACTCTTTGCAACCCCATGAATCGCAGCACACCAGGCCTTCCTGTCCATCACCAACTCCCGGAGTTCACGCAAACTCATGTCCATAGAGTCGGTAATGCCATCCAGCCATCTCATCCTCTGTCGTCCCCTTCTCCTCCTGCCTCCAATCCCTCCCAGCATCAGAGTCTTTTCAAATGAGCCAACTCTTTGCATGAGGTGGCCAAAGTATTGGAGTTTCAGCTTTAGCATCATTCCTTCCAAAGAACACCCAGGGCTGATCTCCTTTAGAATGGACAGGTTGGATCTCCTTGCAAGTCCAAGGGAGTCTCAAGAGTCTTCTCCAACACCACAGTTCAAAAGCATCAATTCTTCAGCACTCAGCTTTCCTCACAGTCCAACTCTCACATCTGTACATGACCACTGGAAAAACCATAGTCTGGACTAGACAGATCTTTGTCGGCAAAGTAATGTCTCTGCTTTTGAATATGCTATCTAGGTTGGTCATAACTTTTCTTCCAAGGAGTAAGCGTCTTTTAATTTCATGGCTGCAATCACCATCTGCAGTGATTTTGGAGCCCCCAAAAATAAAGTCTGACACTGTTTCCACTGTATGCCCATCTATTTCATATATATATATATATATATATGTATGTATAAACCCCTAGAAATTTAAATACATAACTGAGTTCATAGGAAAGAAAGATGAATGCTCTCCTATCAAAACCAAAAAGAGACGCTGAAAACCAGGGTGGCTAGCACATGAGTTGATGCCATGGCAGTCCTGGGAGTGAGCATTAGACCTTGAATGGAACCTAATGGTGAGGGGCTGTATTTTATCAAGAGATGCAACAGAGTGAAACTTTGACCTCCATATTTGGCTAATATCTGCTCCTCAGCTCCGGCTTTAGCTCTGGCTTTTGGAAAGTCAAATGTTCAAATACCTGCCTCATCCTTGAACTTGTGCATCACCAGTAACCACGTGATTGTATCCGACCATTTACTCACTGATTTCACCAGTTTTCCCACTTATGTCCTTTCTATTTTCCAAGATCCAATCCAGGATATCATACTCCATTTAGATTTACTCTATTTTTAGTTACATATTCTTTAATCACCTCTTCTGTGATGATTTCATGATATCATTTTCTATAGATAGACTAGAAAGATAATGCATTTTCCTCTCTAACATGATTAATCAAATTTGTTTTCTATTATTGATAGTTTAAATTTTTTCTTTTAGCTTTACAACTTTTTTTGGTAGTGTCACATAAACCTTTAAGATTGTGGTCAACTTTGGGAAAACCACTACAAAATTTCTTTCACATATAAGTTGTAAACATATATTATGTAATTGTATACATTGTATTCTCAAATATCTTTATAATAGAAAAAACTTCTATGTTGATTAGATACTGAATAAGAATGAATACTCCATTTATAGTTTTACGTTTCTGATATTAGAAGAATTTGCTACAGGCTGGAACATTATATGTATAACTATACATCTTAAACCTTGTTTCTCAACCATCCACATATTTTTAGTGCCAGGCATTGTAGGGTTTTTTACATCTCCATCCAACCTCTGACACTGTGTGCCAGGCAAAGCAGCATGTGGATGGTAGGAGTGATTTTGGAAGCTATTCCAAAATCTGTACACCCTGCAATAACTAAATTACACATGGAAATGACTGCAAACCACCTAATATATCCATGAAACCCAAAATAAATGTAGGCCAACTCATCTTCCTCCTACTCAAACCCCAAAAGGCCCATGGTCATTCCAATGCCACCACCATGAGAAGAAGTTAGAAAAAAATTATAGTTAATTAATAAAAACTGTTATTTTTCTGGATTTTATACTGTTTGTTTTAGGTGTCAGCTTTTAAAACTTTGTTGAGATTTCTTTTCTCATTGTCAATATTTACTTTCATTCTTAGTCTTGTTTTTATAGCTGTGTTGTTTCTTTTAAAGAAGACTCCAAACTGCATAAGCTTTAGGCCCCAAGAAAACCGGATCCGCCCTTGACTGAGCGAGTTCACCAGTCATAATCGTCAGGGAAGAGCTACTAAAAGACATTCTTCAAGAAGAAGGGAATTGAACTCAGAAGGAAGAGGTAGGATTCGAGAGGCGATGAAACAATTAAGTAAATGTTAATTGAATAATAACAACAATAGTATTAAGCCGTTCCTCATTGCTTCAGTACACAACATAAGTGCTGTGAGGTGGCTGCCAAGGTCCCATAACATGGAGTCTTGTTCTTTCTTTCAGGTATCATTCCCACTCACCACTGACTAGAGAACAGTCTCGGCTCTGTACCGCCCTAGGACCTCTAGGCATTCTCACATTCTGTTCCTTCTCCCTGGAATACTGTTCCCCTCCCTTCTTAAGGAAAGGTCACCTGAGCCTACCAGCCTCGATGAGGGGCCCCTCTGGCCTGCTGCCACTCTCCCCTACATTGAATCCTTGCTTGTCTGTGTCCCCTGCTAGACTAGGTCTCACGAGGCAGAGCCAGAGCCTGCTTTGCCCTCTGCTGAACCCCAGCCGCAAGCAAAGAGTCAGGTGGGCCAGCTGTAAATATCTGCTAAGTAAATGGATAAACAGCAAACTGCGAGTGAAACCAAACCTTCTGCTTCTCAGCCCTTGTCCTTTCAACTATTGTTAACAGCTATTCTAGTAGCCCACTTGCCTGACTTAGTAAACACAGTTGGTTGAGAACAGTCTCGTCTCATTCTGATGACTGTGTCCTTCCTCGTCACCTGAGGGTACAGCAGATGCTGTAACCACGGCCGGCGCCCCCTCCAAATCCTCTCAGCCTACCCCGTAAGTGGCCTGCAGAGCATTCCATGCTGGCCTGGGGCTCCATGTCTCTCTCCGCCTAAGGACATCCTCTAGCTGTGGGGGTGTGCATGGAAGCGCCAGGGAATGAGCACACCAAGAGCAGAACCAGCCAACAAGGGTCGCTTCCTTGCCCATCTGTTTGACAATCGGAGTCCTGTTCCACATAGTCTCTCCCAGGGTGCCCTGCAGGACTGACCTCCAGCTGCTGAGAGTCACCTCTCCTCTCCCTCACCTCCCTGCTAAACTGCTGCCCACATACCTTCTAAGACCCTGGTTCCAGCAACACCTGTTGTGGCCCAGCAGAGAAGCAGTAGCAGGTGCAGGAGACAGAGCAGAATACGGTTTGGCTCTGGGATATAGCTCTAAAAATGTTTGAAAAGAAATTCCTGAAATGTGTGAATTTCAATAGAACAAATGTTTCTCCTAAACGCTTGGGGACGTTTCAAACTTCAAACACTGAAGAAGGAGAGTCTTAGAAGCAGAAGAGTTTATAGACCCATTGACAGGGAGCGTGCATGCTCAGTCACTCAGTCGTTCAGTCATGTCTGACTCTTTTGTGACCCCAAGGACTGTAGCCCTCCAGGCTCCTCTGTCCATGGGATTATCCAGGCAAGAATACTGGAGTGGTTAGCCATTTCCTACTCCAGAGGATCTTCCCCACCCAGGGACTGAACTTGCATCTTCTGCATCGGCAGGCAGATTCTTTACCACTGAGCCACCTGGGAAGCCCTATTCAGAGGGAGAGGAGCATTGAAAAAGCAAACCTTAGTTAACAGAAATTTCATTGCAGTGACTCAGGATAAAGTGCTTCTCTGGCCAGCACGTTGGCTGGTGTCCTCCATTTTTACATGGACAAGTTGAGCAGGGGAGACTCACTGTCAGATTCTTAGGCTGGGACCCAGCTTCCAAGGAGTTTAGGAAACCTGCTCCTGCCACCTTCATAAACTCTAAGTATTTGAAAACAACCAGGACCACTAGGGCTGTCTCTGTCCTCTGACTCATCCCACAGAGGCAGGGCTTCTGGAAAGAAGCCTCAAGAAGGGACCCTGGAGCGGTCCTTGCCATTGCCTGCTTATATCTTGCTCCCCCAGGAGGGGAAAGGCTACTGCCTGGTGCTTCCCAAGTCTCTTCCCAATGCCCTGGGCTCCGGGTCAACTGGCCAGGAGTCAGCCATCCCTGGGAGTCACTCCCCCTAGATAGAAAAGCCCAACCAGGTGCTTGGCAGCTTCCCAAATTGTTAATATCTCTGCATTTCACTGGAGGCGGCAGACTCCAACCTGCGACGATGAAAGCGGAAAGTCTTAAAATCTGAATGGTTTTTAGACAGATACAGAGAGTCTGGAAGGAAAAGTCCATCTCTGGGCCTGGTTATCTGGAAAGAAGGAGGCAGACTCATGAAGAGGTTTCCAGAGAGGACTAAGTGTGCAGCTGGTAAAACCATCAGTGGAGGCTGCGCCCGAGATCCGCACAATGGGTGCCCTGTATGCTGTTTGGGGACTTCTGTGTTTAAATGTTTGTGATCCCTGTGCCCCCTGCAACCTCAGGCTGGGGTCTGCTAAGAAAAACAACCTGGCTCGCAACGGCATTCTTCCAGCTCCACTTGAAAGTTTAAAAAACCCTTGGATAGGAAAATAACCTCAGGGAGCCAAGGCTTTCTGCACTTGGCGAAGCCCTGGACCCAAAATACACATAAGAACACTTCGCTTTGAAAGGCCTGCAGTATTCCTATCTGAGTCATCTGAAAACAAATAAAAAGAGACCTAAACAAACAAACCTAATTGTGCACAGAAACACGGCCAGGTTTCCAGCCTGGCTTCCCCTCTGTTTTCATTAGTCAGAAGCCAATATATGCAGCTTTCCTGGTATCCAGAACAAGCAAAATATTAAAAACAAATTGCCGAGGTTTCTCCCCTTCCCTCATGGTGCAGCGCTCAGGCCAAGTTCCTGACTTCTCTCTGCCTTGGTTTTTGAACCTCTTTCCGTCAGTCTTGATGGACAGCTGCCTGCTTACCAGGCTGCCTGTTGTCGAGCAGCAACCCTGATTGACGGTGACATTCATAAACATCAGCCATTATTGGACACTCGGATGAAATTTAGAGAGACATCCAGGTCTTGAGACATTATCGTTTTTACTAAAAGTCAAAGCAACTGGTTTGAAAAGCAAGCCTGCCAACCCAGATTCACTTAGGACAGACCTATCCATTGCTCTTGCCTGCACCCTACCCCTTGCCTTCCTTTTCCCCTCTTCCACTTATTTCACTACTGAGTGGGCATTCCATTTTAATGGATATCTCTTGGTTTTGCCCACTCATTGTCCTTTCTGGTAATATCACCCATTTTTTCTTTGGAGAATCAGTGATTCCCTAAATTTTAGTCCCTGTAGTTTAGCGGGGGTTGGGGGGGTGCTTTCCTCACTGACCTTGCTTCAGGAGTTTGTGATCAGGGTCTGGCCAATCAGTGTCACCAAAATTCATGTAGGAATGGATACATCCCTTTAGGCTGGAACTTTTGCAAAGACTATTGGGAAAGAAGCACACTTATTTCTCCAGCATTTTTAAACTGGCAGAATTAAGTCTAAAGCTGCTGCTGGTCATAATGACACCATGTGGGAAGAACTTGTCTGACCAGAAAGCAGGGCTGAGTGATTGAGAGGGAAAATAATGTGTGCAACATCATTTGAGCACCTGGATCTGGCCATGACTGAAGGCTAATCTACCGTGGACTTTTCTGTTATATGGACAAGATCGTTTTCAACTGGGCTGTTACATCTTACAACTGAAAGAAACCTAAAACACACATGTGCACACACACCTCTTTCAAAAAGCTGTGTGAAATTAAAATTGTGCATCTTCCAAGGGGACTGTTACACTCATCTTTTTGTTTCAGGAGGCAACATTCTTAAGAGGGAGATTTGTTTCCCATGAATTTCAGTTTCAGCTAAATGTGGCAGAGAAGTCTAAGAGACAATTTACTTTAGCCCTGAGTCCTATGAGAAAAATTGCCTTCATCTCTCAGTGTAGTAAAAGATGAATGAATTCTTTCACCTAACTCATTTTTGACACAAAGAATCAAATAATATAGCAATTATTAAGGAATTTCTTTGCAGTCCTTGGCTTGTTCTGATGACCAATTCCAGACATCTTATTCTGTGAGGCCACAGAGACATCTAAATGCCAAGATTAGTCTAGATCCAAAGCATGTGAAAAACAACAATAAATCCCTGCCAAACAAAAACCAAAGTAACCAATGACACATAGACAATTTGTGGTTAGCAATTGAAAGTATAGGACCAATAAGCTTTTTCCATGTTTCTTATGACATGAATAGGAGGAACTTGGGCCTTTTACCCCATCTTGATAACTATCCAGAAAAGAAAGTCATGTTAACTCCTTTAGTCTAAATCTCCAATTAAGAGTGAATATCAGGATGGGGTGGGGGATAGTATAAAGGGATATAACCTGGATTTGTGGAATTGGGCTAAGTGATTGGAAGAATGAGCACATTTTGAAATTACTAGCTATCCCTCTTGAAGGAATTTCATCAGAGCTTGGTTCAAATGTCACATCCTTGAGGAAGCCTTCCTTTATGTTTTCTTTAGAAAGTATCACTCCTTCCTGTTGCTCTTGCACAAAAATCAAAATATTTGATATTAGAAATAGTTGTAATAAGATGGAGAAAAATTTTCCTCACAAAAGTGTCCTTGGGGAGAACATCAGAATAAATAATTTGGTACATTTTGGGGGATGAAGAAAAGGATGAGATCTCAAAGTGCATTGTTGAGAAGCCTAAGATGGTTCCTACCCTGGCTTCTAAGCTGGGTGGGTCTAATTTGCAAATAGAAGAAGAGGAAATATTTTGATGTGGGGGAGTTGAAAGAGAGCTGGTAACTTTGCATTTCAAAGAGGTGGTAGAGAATCTGGGAATTGGGGATAGCTGCTGATGAGGTTGGGGGCTGCTCCAGGAAAGGTTTTGTGCCGTGAAGGGATAAAACCCTCCTGGAGGTGAGGAACAGAAGAGGAGCCTTGATGAACAGAAACATCCAGATGGGAAGTTTAAGCTGATGACTGTGATGGGTACCAGATGTCCCTTTTCTTGTTTCCTCAGTGACTGTGTGTGTGCTTTGTCACACAGTTGTGTCCGACTGTGCAACCCCACATGCTGCAGCCTGCTAGGCTCCTCTATCCATGAGATTTTCCAGGCAAGAATGTTGGAGGGGTTATTTCTTCCTCCGGGAGATCTCCCCAACCCAGGGATCAAACCCACATCTCCTAGGTCTCCTGCATTGACAGGCAGGTGGATTCTTTACCCCTGAGCCACCCGGGAAGCCGTTTCCTAGTAAAGCCTCCAGTAAAATCTCCTCTGCTCACAAACACATTTGCCTGATGTGGAACTCTGAAGGGCAAGGATTTCTGTGTGCAGGCTGACACAGGCAAAAGTGGAGAAAACACATGCAGACAGACATAAATCTGAAGTTCAAGCTGACTTCTGGATTCCATTTACCTGCATGCCTCTCCCAGTGGATAATAAAGCTCTGGGGGAGGAAGGGGATTGGCATTTGCTCCCATTCTAAAAATTTTCACCAAGATGAATTGATGACCTAACCTGCAAGGAGATATCTGCAACAAAAATTATGGCCTGTGTGTCAAAGAAATTGTTGTCATTGACTAAACTCCCAGGGCTCAAAATATATTGTGCTCATTATTATTCTGAGTGCATGAGTATTAAGGAAAAGAACAGGGAGGTCCTGGTTACTGGAGCTGGAGTGCCAACAGGGCTTTTATTTTATACCTTTTCTTCAAATTATACACAGATATAGTAAAGTGAGCTTTATTGGTATTTTCTCCCACACTGATGCTGAACTGGCCTTGTCTAGCCTTGACCAACAGAACATTAGCCAACAGAGGCATGAGAAGTAAAGTGATGCTCTGTCTCCTGAAGGGCCAAGAACGCCTTGACTGTCACCATGTGAGCCAGCCTGGGCTAGCTGCTGGATGATGGGGGATGCAGATACCCAACAAGCCACCCCTACCACCCTGGCTGACATCAGATCAACTGCCAGACATCTGAGGAGCCCATCCTAGGCCATCCAGCCCCAGCAAAGCCAGTCCAGACCAGAAGAATGCCCAGCTATCCTGCATAGTTGCCAGAAAGCTTAAATGTTGTGCTCTCAACCACTAAATTTTAGGGATCATTCATTACCTACTGGAAACTGACTAATAGGCCTTTATCCCATTTTACTGGTTAGGACATCAGGCTTAGGGAGACTGAGAAAATTGCTTCAAGTCAAACCTCTAGTTAAATGATGGAGCTGTGATTCAAACGTACATCAGTCTTACGTTAGCCTGATCCAGAAGGAGCTTAGTTTCAAGCCCAAGATAAGAGCCTCCTTTCCAGCACTGGGGGACAGTGATTAGAAGGGGTCTAATGGCAGTGCTGACTTGAGACTGAAGTACTGGGGGTTAAACTTATAATTCCTGCCTCCTGTGGTTTTCAAATTAGTCTGCACGTGAGAATCATTGAGAAGTTTTTTAAAATCCTGATGCCCAGATCAAATAAGTCAGACTCTCTGAGGGTTAGAGTCAGAATTTTTTAACCCCCTATTAATTCTAAAGCAAAGCCAAGGTTGACAATCGGTGTCTTCAACTGCCCTGAAAAGAAAAAGTGGAGGTTGAAGAAAATTGGTGCTATTTAACATAGAAATGTCTCCAAGGAAGTAAGGCTGGGGCCTCCTGAGAAAGAGAGATCAGGCACAATTGATTCAACAAACATAATATATGCACCAGACATTGTTATTATTCCCTGCCTTCAAGGATTGCAGACACGTGACAGTTACATAGATGTGTCATCACAGTCACACGACAACAGGTATCATACTTATATTAATATGATCCAGATCAGAGTAGGATCTTTAGAAGAGGTGCTTACTCTTTTCAGTTGGGTCCCAGAAAAGATGACCCTGGCGCTGAGACTGATGGAGGGGAGGAGATCTCTGCTCATTAGTACTGCCACCAATGGACCGGGCATTCCAGGGAGACTGGTTGGCCCTAAAAGTGGCGAAGATGCAAAGGGGAATCAAACACTTAGAGGACAAGCCAGAGTAGGTAAAAGGGAATCATACCCCCTAAGGCCCCATACAAACATTGATCTTATGTGTCTCTCAATAGATGGTGGTGACTAAGTGGCCCCAGTAGAGAATCACCTGGTCATTATAATGGGGATAGTACTTGGACCCCTGTTCCTGGGAATTCCATGCACACATGCTAAGTCACTCAGTCATGTCTGACTCTTTGCAACCCCATGGACTGTAGCCCACCAGGCTCATCTGTCCATGGAATTCTCCAGGCAAGAATACTGGAGTGGGTTACAATTTACTCCTTCAGGGGATCTTCCCAACCCTGGGACTGAACCTACATTTCTTGTGGCTCCTGCATTGCAGGCAGATTATTTACCACTCATTGAACCACCTACTCCACCAGGCTCCTCTGTCCATGAAATTCTCCTGGCCAGAATACTGGAATGGGTTACCATTACCTTCTCCAAGGGATCTTCCAGACCCAGGGATTGAACCCAAGTCTCCCACAGTGTAGGCAGATTCTTTACCATCTGAGCCACCAGGGAAGCCCTCCACATCCTGAGCCCATGGCAATAGCTGCAGAGCCCTCTGGTGCTTTATTCTCAATGTGTGATGTTGAAGCAGCATTGGGATTACCTGGGGGCTTCCTAGAACTGCAGAAGCTTGGGACCCACCCACGCTTACTGAAACAGAATCTCATTTTAACAGGAGTCCTGATTAATTCCAAGGCACATTAAAGTTTAAGGAGCACTGTTGTAGTGCCCTCTAGCACCCATGTATTGAATATATTCCCACTCAGCACACGATCCAAACCCAGGGCACCCCTTGCACATTGAGCTAAGCCAGCCCTGGTTTGGGCGATAGCAAACAGCAGGAGCTGTCAGCCAGGCTGTGGCAGGGACATGTTAGAGGACATAAAAATATGTATGGAGCAAAACACAAGGTCAAGAGTAAGGAGCTAGCATCAGGAACAAGTGTACTTTGAGGCTAAGAGTAGAACTTGTGCCCTTCCTCCATCCCATCCTTGGATTCCTTTATCCAACGATGTTTCCAAACCATGAATGTTGGCACAGTCAGCAAAACTGCAACTATGGACCTGCTTTCAGCCACCATTCCCTCCCACTATTGTGAGATTCAAGAATTTATGAGTTTAAAAACAAAGCTGGGCTGCCAGAGCCTTGCTCTGCCAGGTCTCAGGTGGTTGAAGAGTCCTGGAAGGCCCATGGCCACCCATACATGAGCCTCAGGAAGCTCTGCTGAAAGCTGGGCAAGGGCAGAGCCTTCACTTGCTAAGCAGACCAAGGTCCATGGGCACATGTGGATGGTCCTGCCTGCTAAACACGTCTCTCTGCTTTTTGCTTCAGAATCCCCAGCAAGTTGCATTCCTGACCGGAGATGTCAGGGGGACCTCATATGAACTGCCAGTCACCAACTCGCTTCTGAGGTTGGAGGAAATGGCTGGGAGGCTGCCTCCCCTTCCAGCCTGGAACCGGGTCATGTGCAGTCGCATTGCTCACTCGTGGGCCACCCACTTGGCTCTAGTTCTGCTTTGGCAAATCTTGCTCCTGACAGGCTGGATCCAGAGAAACCCTCTTATTTCTGAGTGTGTGTCAGGATGTGTGGAGGGAGAATGCAGTTTTGCCAAAAGGGGAGTCAAGGCCAGAAGGATGGCCCTGCATGAGGAGGGGAAGGAGACCCAGTCCACAGCAGTTTCTGAGTCAAAATTTCTGTCCTTGAAATCATCCTCGTGAGATACTGTGAGATGTCAGTTCTAAGGATCTTGAGATGGACTGTGGGATCAATGTGACCTCCAAAACCAATCACAAGTATTTGGCTCAGTGACATAAGCTTACGGACAATCCAGCCCAGTACCACCTCTTCTAGGAAGGCTGCTTTGGTTCCCCCCACCAGCTTCTCTGTTGGTAGGCTGCTGCTGAAACCCCTAGAGTAAGAGGGGACAATTTTTCTGCTAAATGTTTCCCACCACCAAATTCTTCCTGTAAAGTTTTGTTGAAGTTTAGGACAACAGAGTCTCAAACCAGAGAGGGTTTTATGACTACTGCTTGATCTCGGCATCCCCCACCTACTTGGCAGAACTCCAGGGGACATGGAACCATGGCACCGCTATTCCCAAAGTGGTGCCATGAACCTCCCCCAGAATGGCACTTCCTGGAGTCTTCTCCCATCACAGTACAGGTCTAACTGCCCTTTGGCCCCTAAGAGAAAAGGAAAGATTCCCAGTACCTACACTAAGACTCTGTCCTTTTCCTGACCCAGAATGATTGGTAACGAAGTGTCTATTGCCAGTAGGAGAAAGGCCATTGACCAATTGTCCCATTGATTCATCCATCCATTGACCAACTGACCTAGTGCTTGGACCAGAAATCCCATCCAACCCACTCAGCTGCAATCCTGTCTCCCTGTCTCACATAAGACACAGTCAGTACATTTTAACAGCCTGGGTTTTTCTGTCTTAAGTGATACCACCTGGGAGCCTGAGTCTGGAACACAGCTTTTCCTCTGGCTTTAGGAGCAGAGAAGATTAGGCTTTCCGTCTTCTAGCCATCTCTGCCCTCCCAATCTCCTGTGATCAAAGGTAGGACAAGGGGACACACAACTCCCAAAGACAAGGAGTACTTTCCAATTATGCTGCTGGATAAAGACTGAGGAAGGAAAATTTCTCTTACTCAGCAAAGATAGAAAGCTGGGAGCATAATAGTATCATTGCAACTGTTATTGTTAACAAAATAAATAGAACACAACTTCTCAGTCTGCCGAGAAGCTACTTCATGCTGTTGGACCCCCTCTAGTGGTGGGTAAGCACTGGCCTTAGGACTAAGGTTTCCCTTCAAGTGGTCCCTCCCAAAAGGAGCAGAGAATGTGCCCCACCAACAAAGTGTTTCCTCTATTTTACAACCACCTCCAGCCTGGCACATCTCCCAGCTGCAATACTTGTAACTGTTACAAATATGTAACAAATATCTGCTCTGTGCCAGGCATGAAGTTGAGTGCTTTTCATGTAAGACCTTGTTTCAATCTCATAGAAATCCTGGAAAGTGGCTCCTATTGTTATTTTCAATGAAAAGATAAGGAAACAGTCTCAGAGAAGTTAAATGTAATGTCCAAAGTCCCATAATGAGTGGCTGAGGCAGATTCAAACCCTTGTCAGACTCCAGGCCCATTCTCTCAGCCATCATACAATATAAACCCCAAAATAGAATGACATCACCAGGAGAACCTCACACCCTGGAATTTCCAGGCCCACATACATGTCAAATATCCTATGCTTTGTTCTCATAAAAACACTTGAGTTTGTCAGATATGTCTTGATTTGGGTTTTGCAATATGCTCAAACTGCTTCTGTTCTAAACTTGCCTCAACAAAAGCCTCTACAGGGTGCTTTTGAAAATACAGTTTCCAGCTTCTTACCCCACACCTACTAAGTCAGAAACTCCAGGAGGCAAGTCAAGACATCTGTATTTCTAAAACAAATTCCCAAAGTGATACTTATGATCATATAAGTATAAGAAACTATCTCCAAACTGTACACCTAGTATGCCGAGATGCCGAGATGGAGGGAGGGAAATAAAAGATGGGTAAGTGATGGTCAGGGAGCATGTAATCTAGGAAGGAAAGGCAGATGGATTCAGACCCACCATGTACACAATTAGACAATAACTGTGTGATTCTGATTATGGAACATCTATTATTCAGGAAAAAGGTACACTGTAGATTGGGAGACTCAGAAAGAATCAGGGAGGACTTGCATGGAGGAGGTGGAACATAAGGTGGGCTTTGAAGGATTGAAGGTGGGAAGAAGAAGAAAGAAGATATCGTAGACAGGGAGAGCATCAAGTACAGAAGCCTTGAGAGGAGGACAAGTTTGGCATTTTTACAAGGAATGGAGTAGGTCAGCCAACCCGTCAGGATGGGAGAAGGGTAGAGAAAGAATGTGCAGGAAGGAAGCTAGACTGAAGCAGGGCAGTTTCTATGGGTAGCTCTAGGGAAATATGGCGGGTTTTGGAGTGGATGTGTGTGTCCATGTCGCTCAGTTGCATCAGACTCTTTGCAACCCCATGGACTGCAGCCCGTCAGGCTTCTCTGTCCATGGAATTTTCCAGGGAAGAAAGTGAGTGGCCATTTCCCACTCCAGGGGCTCTTCCCAACCCATGGATTGAACCCACATCTTCTGTGTCTCCTCCATTGGCAAGAGGATTCTTTACCACTGCACTACCTTGGAAGCCCTCTGGAGAGAGCGCTTGCATGATAAAAGGGGTGATTAAGTAAGGCAGAGATCCCTGTACCCCAGCTCCCTGAACTATGACTGCAGATGAGAGGTAGCATCTCTGGCTCCAAAGAACACCCAGGGGTGCCTGACATCTGGGGCCCCTGGTGCCTCACGCAGAGCTTTGCAAGCAGGGCTCCTGAACCTACAAGAGCTGTCTTCAAGTGAGGCATCAGGCTGAGAGGCAGGCATTCAGGGAATGGGGTGGTGAGGTTGGTGTGTACCTGCGGCCTATATGGAGAGGTGAGGGGGGAGACAGTGTTGACACATATGTATCAATACAGGGGAAGGCTTCAGACAAAGCCTGCAAGTACTGGAAATTCTGCTTCAGCCACTTCTAGCCAACTGATGTGCCTCTAAGTTATTTTAGCATCAAAGCCTGATTGACCATATGGGAAGAAAAATTTGCCAAAAAAAGAAAGGCTTATTCTGAGAGAAACCAGGAGCCTGGTCTGATTGCCCTGACACAGAGCAGATATGAGCCAAGGCTTTCTGGAGAAGAAGTAGGACATTCAGAGGAACCAGCCTCACTGGTTGCCATGTTATGTGCCAAACGAGCTGTCCTAGAAATTAGAGGCTGAGTTGGTCAAGACTCTGGGTTTAAGTGATAGGAACCCAAATTCAAAGGAGTTGAAGCAAAAGGGAAATGGACTGGCCCAAGTGCTGGAATCGTGTAGCTATTTGGCTCCAGGCACGGCTGAATCCAGGGCACTCCTGTGATATAATCAGGATGGTCTCTGGGCAGCTATAAGCTTTGTTTTCCTCTGTGAGGGCTCATTCTCTGGCACTGTTTTTCCATGTCCTAGACAAGGAGATATCCATCTGCTCCGGCCAAGGTCCTTCAGAAGGAAGGAGACCGTCTCTCTCCTAGAACCCATATTGATCCAATCATCGTGGCCCATGAATGAGGTGCTTTGATTGGTCAGCTTGAGTTTTGTGTCCATTCAGGTGGTGGGAGAATCCTGGCCCTTGATTGACAGCCCTTCAGAATCCCAAAGTGCTGAAAGGACGGAAGTCCCCCCAAGGAAAATATGTAAGGCAGGAAAAAAACAGTCAGATATTCACGACAGAGCCTTAGGAGTTCATAGTCTAGAGAGGATGGTTCTGGAACCTCCCAGGGGCACAGGCATGGAAGAAGACAGTGAGGTGTCAAGGCAGAGGGATGGCTGGGGCAGACACATTAGAAGGCCCTGATCCAAAATCCTAAGTGTTCTCAACACAATAAAAAATATTTTTTTTCTATTTCTTTTATTTTGTATCTACATGAGATGACAGATGTTCACTGAACATATTATGGTAATCATTTCATGATGTATGCAAGTCAGGTCATTATGTTGTAACCTTAAATGTATGCAGCCCTGCATGTCCATTATATCTCAATAAAACTGGAAGAAAAAAAAGATTCCCACCAATTTGACACATTCAAATGTTTTTCTCCCCTTCTCTCTTTCCCTCCCTTCCTTCTTTTTCTCCTTTCCTCTCTTTTGTTTTCTTTCCCTTCCTTCCTCCATCCCTCCCCCTCTCTTATTCTTCCTTTCCTTCCTTTCTTCTTTCTCATGTGCCCACCTAGTGCAAATTGACCTACTGTATAGCACAATACTCTGTAATAACCTAAATGAGAAAGGAATTTGGAAGAGAATAGTCACATGTATTGGAGAAGGCAATGGCACCCCACTCCAGTACTCTTGCCTGGAAAATCCCATGGACGGAGGAGCCTGGTAGGCTGCAGTCCATGGGGTCGCTAAGAGTCAGACACGACTGAGCGACTTCACTTTCACTTTTCACTTTCATGCATTGGAGAATGAAATGGCAACCCACTCCAGTGTTCTTGCCTGGAGAATCCCAGGGACGGCGGAGCCTGGTGGGCTGCCGTCTATGGGGTCGCATAGAGTCGGACATGACTGAAGCGACTTAGCAGCAGCAGTCACTTGTATGTGTATAACTGAATCACTTTGCTGCACATCTGAAACTAACACAATCTTGTTAATCAACTATACTCCAAAATAAAATAGACAATTAAAAATTTTTTAAATATATTTTTAAAGTGTGGGACTGAGGGACACTTTAAAGGCTAGATCACTTATTCTCCCAGGCCACAAAATGAAAGAGAATCAGTTCCCCCTGTCTCCCTCTAAATTGCTGGGCAGAATTGAAAGATTGTCCTGATTCCCCAAGAACACAGGGCCCTACACTCCCAGAAGCTGGTAGCCTTGATGGAGGTGAGTGTGTACTAAGTCGCTTCAGTTGTGTCCAACTCTTTTGAGACCCTATGGACTGTAGCCAAGCTCAATGGGGGCAGACTTCTGAGCACTGCCCGCCCTGCCCCGTGCTCTGGATGATGGTCACATTTATCTTCCAAAGGGGTCCCACTGATTAGGAAAGTAGGCAATTGCTACTCCTCTCCTTTCTCATTCACTCTGGGGCTTCCCAAATGGCACTAGTGGGTTAAGAACTCACCTGCCAGTGCAGGAGACATAAGAAATGCAGGTTCAATCCCTCGATCAGGAAGATCCCCTGGAGAAGGAAATGGCAACCAACTCCAGTATTCCTGCCTGGAGAATTCCATGGACAGAGGAGCCTGGCGGGCTACAGTCCATGGGGTCACAAAGAATTGGACATGACTAAGCGACTTTGCATGCTTACACTCCTCTCCCTTCTGATTCTCTCTGGGGCCTAGGGGAGGACTTCTGTCTCAGACTGTGGGGTTCCAGGTGATGCTGTGGAGGGAGAGGATGCTCTGGGCTGGTTGGTCCTGGGTGGCACTCACTCATTCATGCATTGGTCATGTACAGAAGAGCCCCTGTGACAGGTGAGAAACAGCACCAAGCTCAGGAGCTGTAGGGACAGTGAGACAAGTCCTTTGTCCTTGAAGAGCTGTTTGCTGGGGACACAGACATTTGTGGTAGATTTAAAAGGCTTTTACTACTGAAGCTCCCCATTCAGCTGCTTCTTTCTTGTCTCAGCCTGTAGATGGTTAATCACAGACCCCCATCTCTCCCCCACCACCATCGCTGACTCCAGCTCAGGCACATGAAGCAAACTTATATAAAATCCTTTATTGGCATCTTCCCAACTGGAGCCTACTGGCACAATATTCTTTTCTCTTTGTTTTTTATGGTGATGTGAAGATGTGACCCTTGGTGGTATGAATGGGATTTTTTTTCTTCCAATTAAAATTCTGAATTGATTATTGGTGTATATAAAAACAATCATTTTTTTAATGTTGACTATATGCAGCAGCCTTGTTAAACTTATTTATTCATTCTAATAATTTGACAGTGGATTTTCTTGGGGTTTTCCTTGGGATTTCTTTACAGATGATTGTTCTACTTGCAAATAAAGACTTTTGTCTTTTTCTTTCTAATTTGTATACTGCTTATTTATTTTTCTAGTCATTGCCTTAGCAAGCAGCTCCAGTAAAATATTGAAGAGTTGGTTGGAAGTGAGCATTCTTGTCTTGTTTCTGATTTTACTGGAATGTTTCTAAAGTTTCACAATAAATACCAAGCAGCCATTTTTTTTAAAAAAAGGGGAAATCTTCAATATATATTATCAGTTGAAACTTGTATATATTGCTTATAAATTTTCTATACCAATGCTAGCATACTAAACACATTGTTATGGCACCTTCCTAAGCCTATGTGTATGTGCTTGCATATGTCTTTGAATATTTATGGAAGGATCCAGAAGAGATTGGGAACATGAATGGCTTTCAGGGAAGAGAACTGAGTGGCTGATGGGTCATTAGTTTCAACTGTCACTTTATCTGTTAGCTCTAAGCATCTCTCATCTGTATTCTTAAGTTTTGATATGTAATACTTTTAATGTTTTTCCATTCAAACTATTTTCTGTTCCATGATAGTTTCTTTTCTCTTATTTAGAATGCATTGCTTAGCTTCTAGACTTTTGGAAGGTTGATATTCCATTTAATCACATTTTGGACAGAGGATGTGGACCTTATTTTTTTATTTCTTCTAAAATACTGTGATCTAATATATAAGAGTTCCAGAAAAACATCTATTTCTGCTTTATTGACTGCGTCAAAGCCTTTGACTGTGTGGATCACAATAAACTGTGGAAAATTCTGAAAGAGATGGGAATACCAGACCAGCTGCCTCTTGAGAAACTTATATGCAGGTCCGGAAGCAACAGTTAGAACTGGATATGGAACAACAGACTGGTTCCAAATAGGAAAAGGAGTACATCAAGGCTGTATATTGTCACCCTGCTTATTTAACTTCTATGCAGAGTACATCATGAGAAATGCTGGGCTGGAGGAAGCACAAGCTGGAATCAAGATTGCCGGGAGAAATATCAATAACCTCAGATATGCAGATGATACCACCTTTATGGCAGAAAGTGAAGACGAACTAAAAAGCCTCTTGATGAAAGTAAAAGTGGACAGTGAAAAAGTTGGCTTAAAGCTCAACATTCAGAAAACAAAGATCATGGCATCTGGTCCCATCACTTCATGGGAAATAGATGGGGAAACAGTGGAAACAGCAAGAAACTTTATTTTTTTGGGCTCCAAAATCACTGCAGATGGTGACTGCAGCCATGAAATTAAAAGACGCTTACTCCTTGGGAGAAAAGTTATGACCAACCTAGAGAGCATATTGAAAAACAGAGATATTACCTTGCCAACAAAGGTCCGTCTAGTCAAGGCTATGGTTTTTCCAGTAATCATGTATGGATGTGAGAGTTGGACTGTGAAGAAAGCTGAGTGCTGAAGAATTGATTCTTTTGAACTGTGGTGTTGGAGAAGACTCTTGAGACTCCCTTGGACTGCAAGGAGATCCAACCAGTCCATTCTAAAGGAGATCAGTCCTGGGTGTTCATTGGAAGGACTGATGCTAAAGCTGAAACTCCAGTACTTTGGCCACCTCATGTGAAGAGTTGACTCATTGGAAAAGACTCTGATGCTGGGAGGGATTGGGAGCAGGAGGAGAAGGGGACGACAGAGGATGAGGTGGCTGGATGGCATTACCGACTCGATGGACATGAGTTTGATTGAACTCCGGGAGTTGGTGATGGACAGGGAGGCCTGGCATGCTGTGATTCATGGGGTTGCAAAGAGTTGGACACGACTGAGCGACTGAACTGAACTGAACTGAACTGAATATATGATTAGCTTCTAAGTATACCACACATACTTGATAATAATGTATTCTTTACTTCATGGGTACAGCATTTTATACAGATTTAAAAGCGTTGAATTCTTTTTGTTTAAATTTAAATATTTTTTGTTGGCTCTATGTAACAGTCTTTATGAGATCAGATAAAATTTTCCACTATTACCTACCTATGAAAATAGGTATTTCCAATATTTCTGGTAATTGACCTGTTTTGCTTTTTATATTATGAGATTTTATTGGTAACACCATACAAGTTTATGACTTCCATATATTCTTAAAGGTTCATTTCTTTCAATGTTATCTCCCACACTTCTTTTGCACTACTAATGCTTTTTGCTTTAAATTCTATTTTGTCTGATGTAAGTATAATAATATTAGCTTTTTCATGCTAGTATTTGCATGCTATATCTTTATCCATCCTTGTTGCAATCTTTCTATGTGACTTTGTTAGTATACCTCATGATTAAAAAAAATTCAATCTGATAATCCCTACCTCTTTATCAGTGAATTTATTCCATTTACCTTTACCAGAATTCCTAATGTATTTGAAAGTATTTCTCCCATTTTATTTTGTAATTTCTATTTGCCATTTTTTTATTGTCTCCTTTTATTCCTCCCATTCATTCTGCTGCATTGATTTAGTTTTCTATATTCCCTCTTTTCCCCTTTCTGTTGGTGAAGAAGCTACAGATTCTTTTATTATTATCTTTTTTAAAAATATTTATTCATTTATTTGGCTGCACCAGGTCTTAGTTGCAGCATGTGGGATCTAGTTCCCTGACCAGAGATCAAACCTGGGCCCCCTGCATTGGGAGCTGAGAGTCTTAACCACAGGACCAGCAGGGAAGTCCCTATTATTATCTTTATAATTAAAAAAAAATCTAAAGTCATTCAGTATTTCTATTCTCCTTTATAAAGCATGAAAGGAAACAATTTTAACTAGTTTTTTGTTACTTATCACATTAATTTTGCTTAAGTTTTATCTCTTCTTTAAAAGAGCAGTATTTTTATATAACTAATAGTACTCTGGTATTGTATATTTGAATGTTGCTAAGAGACCAGATCTTAAAAGTTCTCATCACAAGAAAAAATTTGGAACCATGTGTGGTGACAGATGTTAACTAGACTCGTGGTGGCGGTTCAGTCACTGTCGTGTCTGACTCTTGCAGCCCCATGGACTGTGACCTTCCAGGCTCCTCTGTCCATGGGATTCTCCAGGCACGAATACTGGAGTGGGTTGCCATTTCCTTCTCCAGGGGATCTTCCAGACCCAGGAATTGAACGTGGATTTCCTGCATTGCAGGCAAATTCTTCACCAACTGAGCTACAAGGAAAATCCAACTAGACTCATAGTGGTGATCATTTTGAAATATATACACATATTGAATCATTATGTTGTACACCTGAAACTAATAAGATGTCCTATGTCAAGTATATCTCATAAAGAAGAAAAAAGAAAATTCAATATTTTTGCTTCTTACTGTGGTGTTGGAGAAGACTCTTGAGAGTCCCTTGGACTGCAAGGAGATCCAACCAGTCCATCCTAAAGGAGATAAGTCCTGGGTGTTCATTGGAAGGACTGATGTTGAAGCTGAAACTCCAATATTTTGGCCACCTGATGCAAAGAGCTGACTCATTTGAAAAGACCCTGATGCTGGGAAAGATTGAGGGCAGAAGGAGAAGGGGATGACAGAGGATGAGATGGTTGGATGGCATCACTGACTCAATGGACATGGGTTTGGGTGGACTCCAGGAGTTGGTGATGGACAGGGAGGCCTGGCGTGCTGCGATTCATGGGGTTGCAAAGAGTCAGACACGATTGAGTGACTGAACTGAACTGAACTGAACCAACATAAGAGGTCAATTCATTATTATTTCTTGACTCTCATACCTTCCTTCCCCTTGAATTATTTTTTCTTGTCATTGAAAATATACATTAATAATTTTAATGACGGTCTATGAGTAAATATGCCTTTAAGCTTTGTGTGCCAAAACATTTCCTAAGGTAGCTGGGGTTAAAATTTGAGACTGTCATTTATTCATCCTCATTATCCTGAATATATTTCTCTGCAGGGAGAAGCAGTGTAGACCAATGGTAATGAGCATTTGGAACAAGATCCACTTAATTTGGATCCTCTTACTGACTGTGATAACTTGGACAGGGGTGACAAAAACGCCCCCTTTGGTCAGTTGCCTCAGCTGTAAAAAAGAGGATGATAGAGGCTTCCCTGGTGGCTCAGTGGTAAAGAATCCGCCTGCCATGCAGGTGACATGGGTCCGATCCAGGAAGATCCTATAATGCCTCAGGGCCACTAAGCCTGTGTGCCACAGCTACTGAGCCCACGCTCTGCAACCTGAGAGCCACGAGCCCTGAACCCATGTGCCGCAGCTACGGAAGCTGCGCATCCTAGAGCCTGTGCTCTGTGGCAAGAGAAACCACCTCAGTGAGAAACCACTGGAGAGTAACCCCACTTGCTGCAACTAGAGAAATCCACCAGCAACAAAGACCCAGCACAGCCAAAGAAAAGTAAAGAAATAAAAATAATAAATTTAAAAAAAGAAGATGATGAGAATCCTAGCTCACAGAATTCTTATTAGGATTAAATTAGTTAACAGACAAAATATTCAGTGTGGTGCCTGGCACATAGTATCACTCAAATGCTAACTATTATCATCATTAACCCTTTTCTGTTGCCGATGAGACAGTAGCTGTCAGTCTAGTGATTCTTTTCTGGGAAATCTAACTCATCTCTCTGAAAATCTCTTTAAGATTTTTGATCTTGAGTGTTCTGCAGCTTCACCCAGAATGCACTTTGAGTCTGGGAAGGGGGGCCAGTCTTTCTACCATTCTGAATCTTTATTTCTTTGTTATTTTTCTCTACTATCTCTCTCTGCAACTTTCATATGCTGTATGTGGTAGCCTCTCAAACTACCCTCCGTATTCCTTAACTGTTCTTGCTGCTGCTACTGCTGCTAAGTCGCTTCAGTCGTGTCCGACTCTGTGCGACCCCATAGACGGCAGCCCACCAGGCTCCTCCGTCCCTGGGATTCTCCAGGCGAGAACACTGGAGTGGGTTGCCATTTCATTCTCCAATGCATGAAAGTGAAAAGTGAAAGTGAAGTCACTCAGTCGTGTCTGACTCTTTGCGACCCCATGGACTGCAGCCCACCAGGCTCCTCCGTCCATGGGATTTTCCAGGCAAGAGTACTGGAGTGGGTTGCCATTGCCTTCTCCATACTTTCAAACTTTCGTCTCTCTGTGCCATGTTTTGCGTGAACTCCCTGGTATTTATGTTTCAGTTCTTTTCATGACTGTATCAGGTTTAGCGTTTATCCAGTCTACTAGATTTTTTTTTTTAATTTCAGGGCAGGGACTGCATTTTGTATTTCCAAGATTCCAAATTAATTCTTTTCCATATCCATCTTTTTTTTAAAGTTCCTTCCTGCCTATTTTTGTTTCACAATTTAAAAAAAAAATCTTATTTCTCTCATTAAAAAAAAATTTTGGCCTGCAGCATGTGGAATCTCAGCTCCCTGACCAGGGGTGGAACCCACACCCCCTGTACTGGGAGGATAGTATCTTGATCACTGGACTGCCAGGGAAGTCCTTGTTTTTTAATTCTTATGTACTTCATACTATTCATTCATTTTCTTATTTAAAGGCCTTAAACATCTTGATTTAAAATCTTGTTTTTAGATTGTTTTGCTATCTTAGTTTCACCTGAAGAGAACAATTTATTAAAATTGATTTGTCAGTTATTATCTGAAAAGATAGATTTCTTTGTGTCTTTTGGATTTTTGGTTTGGTTGGGTCGTTTTAAGCATGAACTCTTTTTCTCTTCTCGTTCTTCTTTTCTCTCGACTCCTCCCTTTCCTTTCAAGTTTCACAGATTCCTCTACCAGCCCTCTGCCTAACTTAGCCTTATTTTGATGATAGAGCTTTTACTAGTGGGCAGAGTGTGTGGCTCACTCAGTGAACAGGTGGTTAAACTCAGATCCTGGTTCCTGTGCTGTCCTGGTCACTGCTCACCTAGACATTCATCCTCACATATGCTATAACCTTGAGCCCTGGATAGGAGAAGCTTTATCAGTCTCTCATCCTAAGCCGAGAAACCAGCAGTCTTACCTCCAGCCTTAAGTTCAACCCTGGCCCCTGTATCACCTGGAACATGTTTGGGCCCTGTTTCCTGGGAGTCAGACTAGCTTAGTTACACATAGGAGCCAGAACTGGCCCATCTCAGCCTGCTTCTGCCCCAGAGCCAGGGCTCAGCGTCCCTCACTGCTGTGTGAGTCTCTTCTCTTTCTGATCTACAAAGATGGTTGTCAAGTCTGTGAGCTCAGTTGTGCCTTTTTGTGTCTTCAGTTTTTCTAAGTTTTATTTATAACTTCTATGCATTTATAGCAGAATGGGTGCCACAAATGGTTATTTACACAGTACCATCTTGCCAAAAGTGTTTTCTAGTATATTTTTAACAATGAACAACTGCTACTATATTATGATAGATACATAGGTGAAAGGCCACGCCCACTGGCTTTCATAATATGGAAATCACTTTTGACCTTGGGCAATACTCTTTCCTTCTTGTGGAGGCTGTGGATTGAAGAAAGGTAAGAACTGGAGACACCAAGAGTGGGCAACATTTCCAAAGACATTTCTCTGGGAAAGAGGGGAAAGAAATAATGGGACATTTTTGTTTGGTTTGATCAGAGTGATTTAATTTTTTTTGGTTTAATCAGAGTGATTTTTTACACATTGAAAAAATAGGAAGTCAGGAGTGCACTGCGGAGGCGGTGTACCTTGGAGAGGAGGAGCATAATCTCCTGAGTTTGTCAGACATAGGCTTGAGTCAGAGCTCTGCCACTCTCTGTAGACTTAATGTACTTATTCTGTAAAAGAGGATAACAATAGGTTCCACTTCATGACACTATTGAGAGGTTTAAGTAAGATATTGTATGTGATGACTTTAGTACGGGGCCTCCCAGGTGCCTCAGTGGGTAAAGAATCTGCAATGCTGGAGACTCAGAAGACGCAGATTCGATCCCCGAGTTGAGAAGATCCCCTGAGGAGGGCATGGCAACCCACTCCAGTATTTTTGCCTGGAGAATCCCATGGACAGAGGAACCTGGTGGGCTACAGTCCATGGGGTTGCAAAGAGTCAAACATGACTGAGTGTGCACACATGCAAGCGTGACCTTAGTACAGTACACTGTGAAGTCACTCAGTCGTGTCCAACTCTGTGCAACCCCGTGGACTGCAGCCCACCAGGCTCCTCCGCCCACGGAATTTTTCAGGCAAGAGTACTGGAGTGGGTTGCCATTTCCTTCCCCAGGGGATCTTCCTGATCCAGAGACTGAACCTCGGTCTCCTGCATTGCAGGCAGACGCTTTCCCGTCTGAGCCACCAGGGAATCCCTGTGTACAGTACATTGCGTACACAGTAACTGTTGACCATGGTCATGACTAATGGTGTGATGGTTCTTTTTTGGGGTGTCAACTTGGCCAGGCCATGGTACCCAGACATCTGGTTAAACATCAGTCCAGATGGTACTGTGAAGATATTTTTCACAAGAGATGAATATTTGGGTCAGTGGACTTTGAGTAAAGATTGCTCTTTGTAACATATGTGGGCTTCATCCAATCAGCTGAAGGTTTTAAGGGGAAAAGACCCAGATTCCCCAATAAACCAATGTCTTCAGACTTGAGCTGCAACATCAACTTGTCACTGGGGCTCTATCCTACCTGCCCACTCTGCAGAATTCAGATTTGCAACCGTCATGATCATTGAGTCAATTCCTTAATATAAGCTTCTCTGCAGATACATAGATGCTTCCCAGGTGGCTCAGTGGTAAAGAATCTACCTGCCAATGTCAGAAAGATCCCCTGGGGGAGGAAATGGCAACCCACTCCAGTATTCTTGCCCAGGAAATCCCATGGCTAGAAGGGCCTGGCAGGCTACAGTCACTGGCATCACAAGGAGTCAGACATGACTTAGAGACTAAACAACAACAGTAGATACACAAATACAGATACAGATAGAGTACAGATACAGATATAAGTATAGATATAGACACACACAGCCTATTGGCAGTTCTCTTTGCCTGGAGAACTCTGACTGATAGAGAAGATATAGGAGGGAGAAGAGGGAGAATCATAAACAGTAGTAGCCAGCTTCCACTTGTCTCAACTGGTGGAGCCCATGTGCCATAACTACTGAGCCCATCTGCCACAACTAGAGAAGTGCTTGCATGGTGAGGAAGACTCATTGCAGCCAAAAAAAAAAAAAATAGTACTGGCTTTCCTGAGGAGTTAGGGCATTTGTACCCTAGACAGAAAGAGGAGGTGCTTAGATGAAGCCCTGTGATGATGGAGGGGAAGCTGGGGGTTGGGGACAGAGGAGTAGGGGTGTCCCCTCTGAGGCCTATTCTCTCTGGGAAGTAGGGAGTGAGGTCACATCCAGGCCTACAAGCTACGGGGAGGTGGCGGGTAAAGGATGGTGGGAAACCAGGGGCGCTGGTGCTCAGGTAACTCCCTGGAAGCAAGGAAGCCTGCCAAGGTTGCAGAACACCATCTGTGCTGTGCCACCCATGGAACTGGGGTGGGGAGGAGGGCTTGGCGTGGGAGGAGAGAGCAGCCGCTAAGAAAGGGTTCGTCTCTAAATGGAGAGAGTGACATGTCCGCGAGCACATGCTGTGGGCAGGGAGCAGAGGCAGGACACTGTCTTCTGGTTACCAGCTTCTCCAGCACCTGCCTATGTCTTCCTACAGAAGGAGAGCTAGAGAGAGGAGCCCCCCGCCCCCCAGGGGCGACCACTGCGGTTATTCTTGGCATATGAACCACATTTATTTTCCAGCTGTTTCCCTCACATGCAACCTGGGAAAGCTGTCAGTAGTTTTCCTTTAATAACACACAAGCTGAGGGGTGAAGAGCCAGTGCTTTCCGGAAGAGCCTTGGGCAGTGGTGAAATGTCTCGAGGAGGAAATCAGAGCTGAAAAACACAGGTGAGCCTGAGCTTAAACAGGATCATGGGGACTCCCAGTTATAACCATGGGGAGCTCCGAGTGGAGCCAGACCACTGTGCAGGTATCATATTCAGGGCATTCACATCACTAGATGTCACTTTTTACCCACCAACTTATGAGACCTTGGAACCCGAGGTGGTTGTACAGGTGAATGATCCCTTACTGTGGATCATCTAAGTTTTTTTTTCTGAAGTTTTTACCATAATAAATAATTCTGCAATCAGTCTTCTTGTCATTAGAGCTTCACACACATTCTGACTTATTGTCATTGAGAAAAGGGAGAATAAGCTGTGACAAGGGAAGCCTTCGGATAATGAAACCAGTCTTAGCCAGAACTTTGGGTTGCAAGCAATAGAAACTCAAGTCAAGCCAATTTCAGCAAAAATTGGAACTCGAGGTGGTTGTACAGTTGAACTCCACAAACTGGGAGTTCCTGAAATGGAGTTGGTTTCAGATATGATTGGATGCAGAGACTCAGTAATATTCCTTCTCTGTGTGTCTCTGGGTCCATTTCTCGATCTGCTTTTCCTGGGATATTGGACTTGTACCTGTTGCAGAAGATGAACTACCTTCTTATGACTGTGGTGGTTACTGAGGGGAGAATATAATAACAGACAGGCTCAGGTTTACATCATCCACTCTTAGTGAAAACTAACTCCCATCACCCAATGCCAGACATAAAATACCAGGAGTCTCATCCTACAAGAGTGGCACTTCTGCTCCATGAGCCCATCACAACATACCCTCTCTCTGATAAGTGGGTCCTGTGATCAGTAGGTACAATGCCTACTATACGGTGAGTGCTGAATTAATTTTTTTTTAAGTGGCTGTTGATGGAAGCAACTCAAGTGTCTATTGCTAGATGACTAGATAAACAAAATATGGTGTACACACACAATGGAATACTACTCAGCCATGAAAAGGAAAGGAAATTTTATCCAGGCTACATGAATGAACGTTGAAGACATTACACTAAGTGAAACAAGTCAGTCACAAAGGGCAAACATCGTATGATTGGTCTTACATGAGGCGCCTAGAGTAGTCAGATTCATAGAGACAGAAAGCAAATGGTAGTCGCCAGGGACAGGGAGGGAGGGAGGAATAGGGAGTTGGTGTTTATGGTACAGAATTTCAGTTAGAGAAGGTGAGAAAGTTCTGGAAATGGATGGTGGTGACGGTTTCACAATGGGAATGTACTTCATGCCACTGAAGTATACACTTAAAAATGGTTAAAATGGCAAATTTGTTATGTATGTTTTACCACAACTTAAAAAAAAAAAAAGCTGTTAAGTAATTTCATACTGTCTAGAACCATAGCCTCTAGCTGATTCCACCTTTCATTTCATGCCTCTTGGAGATGCTGGCACAATGCAAATGACAGGCTATGGTCATGAAAGAAAATGAATTTAACTGATCTGAAATCCCGGCCTGCCCCCTCAGATCCACACATGTTCATCAAGCATCAGCTCTGAGTTGGGCCTGGCTGAGCGCCATGGTTTGGGTGTAGAGGAGGAAGGAAGAAGCACAGAAGTCTAATCATAGCTGCCAGCCTCCAAGGCCCTTCTCATTCTCATCGAATTGGGGCAACATAAGGCAGCAGAGGGTAAGGGTCTCCTGATGGTAATGGGGAGCGAGCAGTGCTTCCGAGGCCTTGGTCCCTTCTTCAGTAACAGTCCAAAGGGCTGTCAGGGAGACCATGGCTTCACCTGCCCTACCCTGCTTCCTTGCTCCCCCACTGTGCCACCTAGAGCTCGGGAGGCCTCACCCCAATGGAATGGATGGCAGAGGGGGAAAATGAGATTCTCTGAGAATTTTAGCAAAGGAACTCAGAGAGGACATGTTGGGGTGACTGGGTGAGAGAGGCTGGGGTGAAGACACCTGCAAAGAGGAGCCCATGGAGAGGGTAGGTCTTCAGAAGCATCTGCAGAATGAAATCATGGCTCAAAGAAGAGCTAAGATGAGAGAAGGTGGAGAGAGATATAGACAAATACGCAGAGAGAGATGCGGTTCCCTCCCAGCCTCCACTCATCCTCATCCTTCAGAAGGCCCACACACTTCCTGCCCTGGAGCTGCTGAGATCTCTCCCCTGTGTCCTTGAGCATCCTGCCCTTATCTCAGCTCGAGTGCACACAGGCCCAGGCTGGGCCCCGGGAAGCCGACTCTGTGAAGGAGCTAATTGGATGCCTTGCTCTCAAGGACCACCCTGGGGCTGGACCCCATGGGTGGGAAGGGAAGGAAGCAGGAGACGACAGGGGAGGAGGCCAAACTGGGGTGCAGGCCCACAGCCTCAGCCAACCCCCATGGGCTAGTTTGCTGGGCTGCCATAACACAAGATTGGGTGGCTTAAACAACAGAAATTGCTTCTTCACAATTCTGCAGGCTTGAAGTCTGAGATCAATGTCAGCAGATTTGGTTTCTTCTGAGGCCTCTCCCCTTGGCTTGTAGATCGCTGACTTCCTCTAGCGTCATCACAGTCTTCCTTCTGTGTGTGTCTGTGTCCTAATCTCCTTATTTCATAAGGACATCTGTTATACCGGATAAGGACCCGCCATGAAGTCTTCTTTAAATGACCTGTCTGGACATTCCGAGGTCCTGGGGGTTAAGCCATCAACATATGAATAGGAAAGGGGTACAATTTGGCCAAAATACCATGGGAAGCTCTGGAGTTAGAAGGACCCTGCAAAATTATTCCAGTTGGGCCCAAATAGCCACATCTCTGTAGATCAGCAATGGCTGGGGGTTCCCTGGGAAGGCCTGACTTAGGGCGAGGCCACTCTGCAGCTGAGTCAGTCCCCAAGGGGTCTGACAGTTGAAGATGGCCTGCCAACCATGGCTCCACAGCTGGGGCAGCAGGTCCTTCATTGACTGAGGCTCTGGGCAGTGCATCACAGGGTCTGTTTCTCTCACAGCCAAACAAACCTTAAGAGAAGGTCGTCACGAGGTTTAAGTAAGACAATACTGTTTAGCTCCCGAGGGCAGAGACTGTGGGGTGACCACTGCGTGCCCCCACCCACGAGGGACATCCATGTCGGTTGGTTCACTCAACACTCACATGTACTTCTCTGCTGCCTCACCCACCTCCACCTCAGAGCAGGAAACGCCCACATCTCATGTTCTCAGCCTTTCCTCCAGAGCAGATGTCTGCTGCTGACCGGGTTCTGAGAAAGCATGTGACAACAGGCGTGCCTGTGGCTGGTGCTGCCAGCCCCGCGCAGACACGGCACAGGATCCGAGGTGGCCTCCTGCAGGGCAAGGGGACCACAGAGAGGCAAGGACACAAACCAGGGCTGACAGCTGCAGACCTCTAGACTTCCTGTTGGGTGAAAAGAATAAAGTCTTCACATTTAAAACATGGTGCAGTGAGTTGAATTGTGTCCCCTCCAAAGAATCGTCCTTGTCCTGGAGCCTATGAATGAAACGTTATTTGGAAAACAGATCTTTGCAGCTCGAATTAAGTTCAAGGTCTTGAGATGAGATCATCCTGGATTCAGGTGGGCCCTAAATCCAACAGGGACAAGTGTCCCTGTTAAGAAGGAAATAAAAGGAGAGAAGACACAGAGGAGAAGGTGACATGGAGATGGAGGTGGAGACTGGAGTGATCCATCTACAGGCTGAAGAATGCCAGTGATTGCCAGCAGCTCTCAGAAGCCAGGAGAAGGGCACGAGGAGGATTCTCCCTCAGAGGCTCCAGAAGGCACCAACTCTGCTGACGCCTTGACCTCAGACTTGTGCCCTCCAGAACTACGAGGGAATAGATTTCTATTGTTTTCATCCACCAAGTTTGTCCTGGCAGCCACAAGAAACTATACACACTGTTTTTTATTTGCAGCCTGTCTTAGTCTATCTAGGCGACTATAACAAAACTATCAGAGACTGAGTGGCTTACAAACAGCAGAGATCTATTTCTCAGTTTGGAGGCTGGAAGCCCAAGATCAGGGGGCCAGCACTGTCAGGCTCTGGAGAAGGTTTTCTTGGTGGCGGGCTGGTAACTTCTCTTTGTAACCTTATATCTGGAAGAAGCTAGGGAGCTCTTCGGGGTCCCGATCATGAGGGCTCCACTCTCGTGACCTAAGCACTCCGTGAAGACCTCACCTCCTCATACCATCACACTGGACCTTATGAGTTCAACACATGAACTTGAAGTGGCCGTGGGGGACACTAATACCATTCCACATGTGGTATCTGGCCTAGAGGTGATGGGACTTCACTGGTGGCTCCGCGGTAAAGAATCCACCTGCAATGGAAGAGATGCAGGAGACGCAGGTTTAATCCCTGGGTCGGGAAGATCCCCTGGAGGAGGGAATGGCAACCCACTCCAGTATTCTTGCTGGGAAAATCCCATGGACAGAGGAGTCTGGTGGATTACAGTCCACTGCCATTGTGCAAAGAATTGGACATGACTGAGTGACTGAGAAGCAGCTGGAGGTAACGGCTGTCACTGCAGGATTTTAATCCAGCAGGAATGAGAGAAATGGTGCTTTAGGAAAATGGATCTGTTGTTAACACTGACTCCAGACCTGCCGACTACAAGGCATAGCTAAACAGTCCATGTACATCTTTAGAAGGCCAAGAAACTGTCCAAATGAACCACACTCGATAGTGACAGCCATGATTAGTGCATATCTTCTAGCTGGAGAAGTCTCAGAGATTTCAGTTACAAAGGCGATCATTTAACAATGACACCATGGGGTATTCCAGCAACCACTCAGTGCAAACATAAAAGGCTACCAATTACCTGTCCTTCCATGACGACCTTAGTCCTTTGAGTCTACCTCTCCTGAACACCAGCCCAGAGATTCCCAGTGACCCTTGGATGGTTCCAGAGTGACTTCTCACATGCTCTTGGCTCTGACTCCATCTCAAGGTCTGCCTGTGGCCCCTTGACAACAGATTCTGGCACTTCTCACTCATTTCAAGCATGTAGAATCAACCCAAGCTCCCAGCCATAAGTAAAAGTGACTTCTAGCTCCATGGGCCAGATTCCCTGCTACTATCTTAAGAGGGGAATCTGGAGGAATGATCAAGCCCGGGCTTCGCTTCAATCCTGCCTCCGCCATGGAAAGTTCTTTCATTCCTCTGAACCTCAGTTTCCTTGGCTGATGACAATGCCTGACTCTTCGGCAGCTGTGGGGGTCAGAGGAGTCAGGTTCAGTTAGTGAAGTAAGGCGTGGACTCCACCCTTACAGAGCTCACCGTGTAACGGAAGCACAGGCCCAATTTCCTTCTACTTCTGGAAAGTTAAAATTCAGTCAAGCGAATGTTGCCAAGTGCCTTTAGTTCAAATCCCATTGACAAATGCTTCAAGGTAACCCCACTTTCAGGCTGATCCTAAAGATGCCAGCCTGGGTTTCAATACACTCACACAGCAGTTACTCACAGCCATCTAATCTTATTCCTGAATTCTACATATACCTATGATTCCAGTTATCCAAATGCAAGTAGACAGAGGACTGGAGGTGTCTTGTGCTTCCTTGGATAAAATGTGGTGGGCACACACCATGGGGATGTGTGCAGCATTCAGAAGACACATACTAGATGCACATACATGTAACATGCACAGATCTTAAGGGAAAAGAAGGTGAGATGGAATGCTTTCTCTGTGCCAGGCACCCTCTAAGTACTTAACATAGATGAACTCATTTAGTCCTCACAAATCCCATTATATATATATAGTTATTAACTATATATATATCCCATTATATATATATAGTTATTACTAACTATATATATATAGTTATTACTCCCTGTGTACAAAGGAAGAAACAAAGATACAGAGAAATTCAGTAACTTGCCCAGGTTATATAATCAGTAAAAGGAGACTCAGCTAAGATTTTATCCAGGCAGTCTACACACTTCACCTTAATATGTACTAATTAAACACACAAAATAGGAAGGCCTTTCATCCTCATTCCCCGCCATTCTGCCCGTGAACTGCCAGTGTGTTCTCACTCCATCTCTGTCCTCCTGTCCTTCTCTGTACCACATGAAAGTGGAAGTATTAGTTGCTCAATCATGTCTTGCGACCCCATGGACTATAACCCACCAGGCTCCTCCATCCATGGAATTCTCCAGGCAAGAACACTGGAGTGGGTAGCTGTTCCCTTCTCCAGGGGATCTCCTCAACCCAGGGATCATAGCCAGGTCTCCCAAATTGCAGGCAGATTCTTTACCATTTGAGCCACTAAGAAAACTACAATTCCCAGGTTTCCTTGCTTCCAGCTTCAAGTTGGTTGACCAATAGGAAGCTCCGGTAGAAGATTGGGACATGGGAGGAAGGGAAAGCCATAGTGTTTCTCCTCTGTTTCCTGTGTATCTCCTACAGCCCCAGGACCTTTTCTGTGGCTCTGGTTCCTTCCAGATAGTTTTTCACCCAATTGTTCACATCCCACCAGGTAGTCCCCACTTTGAAGCCCCAGCCACAAGCCTGAGCTCTGGTGGCCTCACTTGTCCTATTGTCCCACCAGGGTGGTGATGGTGGTTTCCTATAGTGGGTGATCTCCTCTTCATATATATCTTCTCCATGATCCCATGCCTTGTCTAACTGATCCCCTATATTAAATTCCCTTTGTTTGAAAGACCTAAAGTGGTTCTGATTTTCTTGCTAGATCCTAACTAATAAATCATTTATGTTAATTAAAAATACATGCATGTGCTGGTAGAAGGACTTGCCTGTGTGTTAAGATGGCCAGGACAGAAGCCAGAAACTGCCAACCCAATGTGAAACCTTGATCCCTTTGTCTATTCTCCTCAGGCTCTGGATTTATAACCCACAATGCTGGTGTTGGATTAGGGGTATGTGTGTAAGTACGTGTGTGTGTGTGCTAAGTAGCTTCAGTCATGTCTGGCTCTTTGCAACCCTATGGACAGTAGCCCGCCAGGCCCCTCTGTCCATGGGATTCTCCAGGCAAGAATACTGGAGTGGGTTGCCATGCCCTCCTTCAGGGAATCTTCCTGACCCAGCGATTGAACCTGCATCTCTTGTATCTCCTGCACTGGCAGGTGGGTTCTTTACCACTAGTACTGCCATCTGTACTACTGTGTAAGTACTGCTGCTGCTGCTGCTGCTAAGTCACTTCAGTTGTGTCCGACTCTGTGCGACCCCACAGACGGCAGCCCACCAGGCTCCCCCGTCCCTGGGATTCTCCAGGCAAGAACACTGGAGTGGGTTGCCATTTCCTTCTCCAATGCATGAACGTGAAAAGTGAAAGTGAAGTCGCTCAGTCGTGTCCGACTCTTCGCGACCCCATGGACTGCAGCCCACCAGGCTCCTCCGTCCGTGGGATTTTCCAGGCAAGAGCACTGGAGTGGGGAGCTATTGCCTTCTCCGAGTGTGTAAGTACCGTCTTACACAAATGCATATATACAATATACATTTGTGTATACATGTCATACATGTCCAAGCATACATTTTTCCCCCATGAATAATGTAACTGCAAAGGTGTCTATGAAACATACATGGCAGGTGCCCTTGGAATGGAAGAGGATGGAAAATGGTAAACAGAGAAACAACAAGTCCTGGTACTTACCAAGAATGCTAATATGCTATAACTACTACCCAAACATGAGGTCTCAAACAACTAATTCTTTTTGCCCATGGAGACACCTCCCAAGTTTGGGAGAATAACATTTGACCTCAGACACACCACAGGTGCTATGCACAAACTGGGAGGTGAGCCTTTCTGGGCCCCTCCCAAACCCCTGCCTGCTCAGAGCCCTCTAATTAAGCGGGGGAAGAAGCAAAAACAAATATTAGGAGACAACAAGCAGGTTCTCCAAAAACAGAGGAGTAACATTTTTCAGGGTAGATCTCTGATAGCTGCTGAGGAGCTAAAGGCAAGATCACAACGTTTCAGTGAGTGAAAGAAACGACAAGAAGCCAACACATGACTTTCCAAAGCAATGGTTTTTAACCTTCCGACCAGCCCACGTGCTGCCACGCAGGACTAGACACATCACCGATCACCTTACACAGCCAGGTCCAGAAGCCAAGGCAGGCCTTTCTGGGCTTGTAGTCACAGTCAGACCTCCTGCTGTGGACCAGGCGCCTGCTCTTTCCGACCCGACCGCGCCTGCGGGCCGCTGCTCAGCCCCGGAAAGCTGCTGGCGCCATCTAGTGCTCAAACGTAGAACCGGCTCAGCGCGTACTGAGCAGCGATCGCAAGCCACCGGAGCTCTGGGCTTTCCACCCCCCATCTGCCTTTTCAAAAACTTCACAGCTTGCCAATTTGCAAATATTGGGAAATCACTGTGCCTTGAAATCTTCAAGGAGTAAACCTCCTGAGCCCATTGCCGGTAGAGCCCGTGAAGCCTGCCAGACAATTACCTAAGCCCCAAGGAGCTCCTGGCAAATTGGACCTTCTGGGCATTTAAAACCGACCATCCATCCACATGCGTGGAATCATAGGAAACTTGGCATCCAGATTTTATCCTCAGCTTCTCTCAGGGGCTACCTGAGCTTTTCCTAAGAGAAAAATCTCTCCCCTGAGATGTGAGGACATCTGCTTTTCAGAGTTCCCCACCGCCACTATCTCCAAATAACAATTTCAAAACCAGTTGTTGGCTCACATTTAAAATTTACAACCACATTTTATTTTCTCCTCAGAGGGGAGGAGAGGGTAGCTGTTTCAGGGTTCATTAAACCCGAATTTCTTCACCAGGATTCTGGGAGTAAATGGTTTAGCTGTTCTGCCCCCTTTGTATTAAGACACTGTGCAATCAGAACCCAATCTTGAAAAAATGAATTTTCAGCTGCAACTACTGGAAAGGGGCCTTGATTTATTCATAATTAGCTTATGTTGCCATTCAACAGGAAAGAATGATAATAACACGAGAAATAAACTTGAGCCCTGAGTTGGGGGGGGGGGCAGATTTGGGAACCCACAGTTGGTTTTTTGTTTTTGTTATTATTGTTCTGAAATAGCTGAGGAAGAAACCAAGCTCCCCATGTGGCCTGGAATAATTCATAAATATCAAAACACTTATTTTGACACTCTGCTTCCAGGGAAAGAAATAGGATTTGGGAGGGTCTTTTTCATTAAAGACTATTGCTAGTATGACCATCCAAAATTTGTCAGGAACGTCTTTCCCCAATAACCTTGGCAGGGTTTTCATTTTGAGCCACAGGACTCATGACTCTCCTCCCCAACCCGCTGCGCCATCCCAGGCAAAGGGAGGTGCAGGTAGGACAGAAGTGGGGGAGACTTTCCTCTTCCCTTTTCCAGCGTCAGGATCACACCGGAGGTGCTGGAAGGAGTTGCCTTTTGTCTTTCAGTGTAGGCTGGATTTTGACAGGCCCCTTTCCTTTCCTGTCAGCTTCTGAATTCAGGCAATTTCATGGTTTCTTTTCTGCCGCTGAGATGGGTTGGTGGCAGCAGGACTGTTAGATGCAGCCTGGGGCTGAGGAGCAGCTCAATGACTGAGCAGCCTGCCTTTGCCGGCAGCCGGTACCCACTCTGGAGGTTGTGCCGGCAGCTCAGGAACGGCTGAGAGTTAACAAGTGAAGGGAGCAGCCCGAAGGGGGACAGTGCATCCTGGTTAATTATCCAGCACAGCTGGACGGCTGAGAGCTGTCTGTAGACTTACTTTCAATGAATCGGATGATAATAAAGGAGAGTTCATTCATCCATTTAGCAAGTATTTATTGAGAGCTGCATGAAGCTTGGCTGGAAGTAATTAGCCAATTAAACAGAACTGTGCTGAAGGGGAGGAGCAGTCCAGACAGGGAGCGAGCCAAGTCCATTGTTGAGGCCATTTGCTTGGCCTGCTGGGGGAAGAGCCAAACAGTGGGTAGAGTTGGAGGCAGTGAGGGAGGTACAAAGGAGTGTGTGACCAGGCAGAAGCCGGAGCCTGGCTGGGAGGCCGTGTCATACAACGCTGTTGAGGCCATGGTGGGGACTTGGGAATTTTAGTCTAGGTAGGATAGGTAGGACGATCAGGTTGCTTCAAGTCCCACAGGGGCCTTACAGTGCCATAGCCTAAGTCAATGGCCACCTGATGAGAAGAACCGACTCACTGGAAAAGACTCTGATGCTGGAAAAGATTGAAGGCAAAAGGAGACAGGAGAGGATGAGATGGTTAGATAGCATCCCAGACTAAATGGACATGAATCTGAGCAAACTCAGGCAGATAGCGAAGGACAGAGGAGCCTGGCATGCTGTAGGTCACGAGGATGCAAAGAGTCAGACTTGACTTAGTGGCTGAACAGCAGCTGGGTCGAAAGCCCCTCCTTAGCATGCTGCCCGAGCAACACCGCTCGGGGCTCTCCTCTTCCCCACCCACCCCCATCTCCACCCACACCAGGCCTAGAGCTCTTGTGGCTCTCTCTGCCTCTTTCTGGCACATCCAGCATATCCTTCAAGACCCAGCATATCCACCACTGCCTCCACCAGCCTTCCTTGGCTTCCTCTGACTGTGAATCCTGGCTTTGCATCATGGACACACTCCTGTTATACAGAATCAATGTTGTCCCTCTAAGGGGCCTCCTGCCCTCCTAGCCTGGGGGCCTAGAGAGAGGAGTGGGCACTGGGCCTGGGTCAGAGCAAGCAGAGTAGGTAGAAAGTGAAAGTGAAGTTGGTCAGTTATGTCTGACTCTTTGTGACCCCATGGACTGTAGCATACCACGCTCCTCCATCCATGGGATTTTCCAGGAACGAGTACTGGAGTGGGTTGCCATTTCCTTCTCCAGAGGATCTTCCCGACCCAGGGATAGAACCCGGGTCTCCTGCATTGTAGGCAGACGCTTTACCGTCTGAGCCACCAGGGAAATCAAGAGTAGGTAGATGAGTGAGCACATGAATGAGTGGAGGAAGAGTTGGCTCATTAGCTCCCTGCCTGCCACGCAGGAACAAGGAGTAGGCCAGAGCTGGGCTAGCTGCCAGCTACATGGGTTTACATCCAACCTGCACCAATTACTCCTCTGGGGAGTCTAGGCCAATGGCTGTGCCTTCACTTTCTCAGGTATAAAACAAGAGACAATAATGATGCCACCTCCCGCCTTGTAGAGCTGTGGAGAGGAGCAAATAAGTTGGTGATTAAAAATACTTAGGATGGTGCTTAGCACACAGTGATCACCTGGAAGGTGCTAGCATTATAGGGGCAGCTATTGTAGCAACTCCGGGAGTTGGTGATGGACAGGGAAACCTGGCGTGCTGCAGTCTATGGGGTTGCAAAGTTGAACGTGACTGAGCGACTGAACTGAACTGAATGCAGCTGTGGTGGGGGGCTTCAGGAGGCCAGGAGAGGCTGGTGAGCTCTGCTGCCTTCTTCCCAGCTTTGTGGGGGGGCAGTTCTGAACCACAGGTGCCCTTCCTAGAAACTGTATGTCAGAGGCACTAGAGGAAACCTTATGTTCATTAATCTCCCTATAACGCCAAAGTCAAAATGGCTTTGCATTCCCAAACTCCTCCTTACCTTGCTGGGACCAAGTGCCATGCCCTTTTCCTAAGGTGGGAGCAGATTTATGGAGGTAGGGGTGGGGTAGTTTAAAGAAATTGGGCTTATACCTCGGGGTTGGTTTTCTTACTCTGCCACCTGTCAGCTAAATGACCAGGGAAAGAGATTTCTCCTCTGAGCCCTAATTTCCTTGGCTTTAGAAAAAAGCTAATCTGTCTGCCAATGCAGGAGACACAGGTTCCATCCCTGATCCAGGAAGATCCCACATGCTGCAGAGCAACTAAGCCCATGTACCACAACGATTGAGCCTGGGAGCTGCAACTACTGCGCCCACGTGCTGAAGCTACTGAAGCCTCCTTCCCCTAGAGCCCGTGCTCTGCAATCAGGGAAGCCTGTGCATTGCACCTAGAGAGTAGCCCCTGCTCCCGGCAAGTAGAGGAAAGCCCATGCAGCAATGAAGCCCAGCATAGCCAAAAATAATAAACAAATTGACAAATAAATAAAGTTCAACACAAAAGAAAAAGGCTGATGTCCTGAGACCGGTTTCTGTGGGCTGTGGTGCGGTCTGGCCAGTGGCTCCATGTGAGATTGCAGTCAGGCTCTGACGGCTCACATTCTGCTCAGTGTTAGCTCTGGACCTGGCTGAGTTGCCCAGTCTCTGTGCCTCAGTTTCCTCAACTAAAATTTGGGATGATAATGATAGTTCTTACCCTGTCATGGAAGATCTCTCAAATCCATTTAAGTCCTAAGCCCCAGTACCTCAGAATGTGACTGGATTGGGAGACAGGGTCTTTAAAGAGGTAATTAAGGTAAAATGAGGTCTCTGGGGGTCGGCACTTGCCCAGTATGACTGGTGTCCGCATGGGAAGAGGAGATGAGTGACAGATGAGTGGATAGGGAAGTTGTAGCACATGTACCTAATGGAATATTACTCAGACATAAAAAGGAACGCCTTTGAGTCAGTTCTAATCAGGAGGATGAACCTAGAGCCTATGATACAGAGTGAAGTAAGTCAGAGAGAGAAAGAGAAACACCGTATTTTAACACACAGATATGGAATCTAAAAAAATGGCACTGACGATCCTATATGCAGGGCAGCAAGGGAGACAGATATAAAGAACAGACTTTTGGACACAGTGGGAGAAGGAGAAGGTGGGATGATTTGAGAGAATAGCGTTGAAACATATAAATCACCTTATGTAAAATCGATAGTCAGTGGGAGTTTGCTATACCACTCCGGAAACCCAAAGCTGGTGCTCTGTGACAACCTAGAGGGATGGGGCAGAGACGTCGGGGGGGACAAGAGGGGGGACCTATGGCCGATTCACACTGATGTATGGCAAAAGCCATCACAATCTTGTAAATATCCCACAATTGACAACAAAATGTAATTTAAAAAAAAAAAGAAGAAGAAGAAGAGGAGATGAGGACACAGACACAGAGGGAAGGCTGTGTGAGGACACAGGAGAAGCTGACTGTCTGCCAGCTAGGCAGAGAGGGCCCAGAGGAAGCTCACCCTGACGGCACCTTGATCGTGGACTTCCAGCCTCCCGAACTGTGAGAAAACACATTTCTGTTGTTTACAGTGCAAGTCCATGGTACTTTGTGGTGGTGGCTGCAGCAGATTCAGATACCTCCGGAGGGATTGTGTGAGGATTAAATGAGATGACTGATGCCCATCAAGTGTTTGAAGAGGGCCGGCAGGCAGCAAGGGCTCCACACGTGCTCGCCCTAGGATAAGTCCTGGGCATGCAGGGCTCGGAGAGACGTGTCAAGTCTGAAGGGGACCCCTTCAGGGGTCAGCTAAGGGGACACCTCTTCACTGTCTTCAGACCCCATAGCCCTTTCAGGACCGCCTGCAGGCCACATGCTTCAGGCATCACTGACCGTAGGTGAGACACACAGCCAGGGGTGAAGCCAGTGTCCCGTCTTCTTGGGGAAGGAGGCCTCGCCGGCTGATCAGCAGGAAGAGAGAGAAGGGAACCATGGAAGAAATAAATCCTCATGACAGGGACCCGAGGGGAAAAAAGCAGCATGATTGAGAAATGGGAGTCCAGAACGGGCTGCATCACTTTGCTGCATGCCGGAAACTAACACAACATTGTAAATCAACTATATTTCAATAAAAAAAAATTTTTTTTAATCTGTGGTGGGAAGAAGCTGGGGAGCTGGGGGGAAAAAAAGCCAGCAGCGGGTAAGGAGTCAAGAACCCCTCCTTTGTCCTTTTTTAAGGGCAGGGACAGGGGCACAGAAGCCTCAGTTTGTTCTCCAAATGGGCCTCAACTTCCTTATCAATGAAATGGGGGTGGGGATGGTTAATTGTAGTGTCCTCCTGTGAGGATAAAAGAGTTTACATATGAAGATTGCTTGGTGCAGCACCTACATGCAGAAAGAGCTACCTTGTATCATTATTATTCTCCAGCAAGGATAAAAAGCAGCATTTACTGAGCACTTAGGATGTGCCAGGCATCTAAAAATTTTACTTGGAACATTTCATTTAGTCTTCAGAGCCACCTTTGGAGACTGGAATTGTCATAATTTCCATCATACATGTGGGGACCTGAGGTCTGTGAACACTGTGTCCAAGGTCACATAGCTGAGGGTGTGGCCAAGCGAGGACACTGCCCAAGACAGCTGGACCCAGGAGAGGCTCCGGGAGTGAGAGTGAGCCCCCCGGCAGTCCAGGCTGATGCTGTCCTGGCAGAAAACACCACCTCCGTCCATGCCTTCATCCAATGGTCTCACAGTCCTCGCCAGACAACGCCACCCCCAGGCTCCCAGCCTGCTCGGCATCTGCTGGGGAATCCAGTCCTCTCCTTCAGATTCCCAGGAGGAAGCAAAGCTGAACTTTTAATTTCTAGCAGGTTCTGAGGCTTTATGTCTGCTTTGTTGGTCTCTGCTAATGCGACAGACATGTTTTACTGTTGTACTGCCGAGCGGGCAAAGCCTGGAGAAGCAGACAGAAGGTGTTTCCTCCTCACAGTCACTGGGAAGAGAACTCAGAGCTTCTGAGGTTTCCTTATTATAGTTTGGTGATGCACCAATTCTGTCCACCTGGAGGAGGAGGGTGCTTGTGTGGAGCTCTCATGTCTTTGCAGGCAGCTGAAAAGGATGCCATGGAATGGATGGGCAGGCAGGCCTGGCAGAGGAACCTCGGGGCAAGTCAGGGCAAGTGGTGGCTGGCAAGACCCGCTCAACATCTGTCTTCCTGACAGCTCCAACTGCCGGGCTCTCCAGGGCCTTTCTGGTTGGTTCTAAGAATCAAGGCCATCCCTGGCCACTTCTGTGTTAAAGGCCAATGCTGTCTCTGAGGCTCCCTCTCCACTTTCTTTGTGCTGTATCAGTTAGGATTACTTCTGGTTGGAAGCAACAGAGATCAAAAAAAAAAAAAAAAAAAACACCCCAGCAGCTTACATAAGACAGCTGTTAATTTCTTCCTTACATAAAAACTGGGAAGTCAGAAGTCTAGGGCTGGTGTGGTGCTTGGTAATGCCTCCAGGGACTCAGCTCCTTCCAGCTCATTCCTCTAACTTCTCAAGGGTCAGTATTGCCTTCCTGGCACAGGATTGCAGCTAGAGCTCCAGACATCACAGCTGTGTTCCTGGTAGGTGGGTGGAGGAAGGCATAGAGAAAAAGGTGCTCACATATCTTTTAAGGGAAGTTCCTAAAAGAGCCATATGACACTTTTGCTTAAATTGGCTAAAATTTAGTCATATGGCTACATGCAGCTGCAAAGCAGACGGGGAAATGTAATCTTTGTTTGGGATGGTCAGGGACACATAAAAGTTGTGGGATCTATTATTATGGAAGAAGGGAAAGGAATGTAATTTCATGGGGCTACCTACTGATCTCGACCACAACTCCTCACAGCTAAACTGTCCAGTGGAAGAGAAATTAATGTTTTCTGTAATGTGTGGAGCATGACAGACTTCCGCATAAGCTAAGTCACTTGGTCATTGAAAGGCAGGTAAATGTGCGGCTTCTAATCCTGACTTGGCCATGTGCCTTGGATAAGCAATTAAGCCTTCTTTTTCTAATAAACAAAAACAAGGGTTCTGATCCCTGGGCGATAGGCTTGTCATGAGGATTAAACAAGGAGGCGGGTAAAGTTCCTGGCACAGGATACGTGTCCCTGGCTTTGCCAAGCTGCTAAGCCTCTCTAGGCCCTAGACACCTCGTCTATAAAATAAAAATCTGCTTTATATGGTTGTGACGAGGATTCAATGAGATAAGGAATTAAAGCATTTACAGCAATGCGTTGTTCTTAAGAAAAAACAACAGTTGGTGAATGGTATTATTTAGACCTCTCAAAATTCCTGCAAGATGTCAAAATATGATTTTTAAAAAGTTAAAAACACAGCTCTTTTTTTAAAAAATGGCCCTCATAAAATATAAAATGAATACAAGTCTTACTGATGATTTATTAAGTACTGAGGAAACAGAAGGATGGAAAAGCTGATTAATGGACTATTTGATGTACTAACAGGCAAGAGGGGAAAGGCAAAAGAATGTTAGCATAAGATCCATAGGTTAGGCAGGAAACTGGTTAATATTTTACATGGCAATAAAGCTATCTTTTCCAACAGGAAGAAATCACCTCCATCTTTACAGGGCAAAATCAGCAAGTTAACAGGTAACATTCAGTGCATGGGCTCTGACCAATAATAAACAATAGTCAACACAGGTAGGTTCTCCTAGAGAATTTAAATAACCCTCGGTGAGCCTGACTGCGTCAGCATGCCATTGAAAGGGCATGCAGTCATTTTCTTGCTTTATTTCCACATTTTGGAAATTTTTTCTTGGAGGTAATTCTCAATTATTGAAAAGATATTTGCTGATTCTTTATTGGGCACCTGGAGAAGGACAAGAAAATGACCCTGCCCTCTAGGACCATCCTGTCTGGTGTGTGTGTGTGTGTGTGCCTGTCTGGTGTGTGTGTGCCTGTCTGGTGTGTGTGTGTGCCTGTCTAGTGTGTGTGTGTGTGCCTGTCTAGTGTGTGTGTGTGCCTGTCTGGTGTGTGTGTGTGCCTCTCTGGTGTGTGTGTGCCTGTCTGGTGTGTGTATGTGTGTGTGTGTGTGTGTGCCTGTCTGGTGTGTGTGTGTATATGTGCGCCTGTCTGGTGTGTATGTGTGTGCCTGTCTGGTGTGTGTGTGTGTGTGTGCCTGTCTGGGGTGTGTGTGTGTGTGTGTGTGTGTGTGTGTGTGTGCCTGTCTAGTGTGTGTGTGTGTGTGGTTGGGTGGGAGCTGGGGAAGGCAGGAAGGAGAGTGAGCTTGACTACACCGTGTGAACACAGTGTTTGCTGGCATCCAACCCTGGGAAGAAGTCCCGGAAGGAGGAAAGATGAGGAGTCAGGTGGACAAAGGGAAGAGGAACTTTCCAGGCCAAAGAAATGCCCAGAGATAGGGCTGGGAACTGACTGGCACACGGAGGAAGCCGCAGGCAGCTCAGTCTGGCCGCAGCAGAAAGCTGGTATTTTTACAGATGAGAGGTTAATGAACTTGTTCGAAGTCCTGTGGGTAGTAAGCGGAAGAACGGGGCTTGTACATACTTCCCTCTCTCACCGCCTCACCTCTCCTCTCATTGCTCTTTAAAATCTGCCCTTTAGGGACTGAGGTCTTTGTTCAGTCATTTGCACTTCTTTGTGCATTGAAACCAGCCTGTTGCTTCTCCTGGGGCAGTTTGAATGTTAGGCCTCGTCCTTCTGAAGTGAAATGGGAGGCATTGACCTGCATTAAAAGAATTCTTGGCATCCAGACGCTGGAGAGGAGGTGCCGCTCCCTGAACCCTCAGCACCCCCTGAGGCTGCTCAGCAGAGTCTTCATACAGGAAGACCACCTGTCTTATCACAGATGTCACTTTCTCTTACAAGCTTTCTAGGTTTGATGAGAAAACGGCCTCTGGGCCCAATGATGGAGACAACAGGATACTTTGGCATATTCAGACTTAGAAAATTGGAGGTGGTTTAACTGCCTGGGAAGCAGTTCTAGACTCTCCCTGGCCTCTGTGGAGACTGAGAACATGGGTGAAACTGGACAGGGCGGAGGGGAAGAAGCCCAGTGCTGCAATGCTCATCATTCCACTCTTTAAATAGTTTCTGCACGAGGTCTCTGATGAAAAGTACTTGGAGGAAATGCACATTTCACATCACCTGGTGTTTGGGTAATTTATGAGCAGATATAACCACCCTGCCTCTCTCCCCTCCAGGCCAACCTTGTTCGAATGAGATCTGACTTTGCAAAGGAGTCTTGCTATCACCACCCCACTGCTCACACAGCCCATTCTTTCTGCTCCTCTGAGCTGAAAGAAGGCACCTCTTCTTCCCCCCACCTTCAAAAATGCTTGAAGGTCCAGCTCTTCAGTCACGGTCTTCCCTAGCATCTCCCCTCCGAGAAGCCAGAAGGGCGTAGTTTCTGTCTGTCCAGCAGCCTTTCCCCCATCCATTCACTTGACAGATATTGATCAAGGATCTTGTTTTCTGCCAGGCATTGGGACTCTGGTAATGAATCAGACGGCCGTGGTTTTCTGTTTTCTTGGAGCTTAGGTTCTAGTGGAAAAACTGTCCTTCTACTCCAATCGTGTAAACGAGGAAAAACTGCCATTCACATTAAGCTATTCATCTATTCAGTTAAGTGTTGTGGAGTCCTGTTACGTGCCAGGCACTGTTGTAGGCACTGGGGTGGCGATGGGAAATGAAATAGACAAAGCCCTGCCCTCTCTGAGTTTACAGCCTAAAGCAGGCAGGATAGACCATAAACAAATAAGTATGTCAAATAGGCAGAAATTTAAGTAAAGAGATAAAAGGCGGTGGCAGGGCGGACAGCACCATTTAGATACAGTGTCTGGGGAAGCTTCAGGGGCAGTGGCATTTGAACAAAGACCTGAAGGAAGCAAAGGCCAAGGGAATGGGAATCGTAACATGACTATGGGCCTTCCACGAGGCTTGATATTGATCCTCCCAGCCATTCTCTGAGATGGGTCAGGCAGTTAGGGACGGAGTAAGAGGGTTTCAGGGAAATTATCTTACACAAAGGAGAGAAGCATTAAGCCAGTGTGTCCAGTTTGGGGCCACTGCTTCCCTTTGTAGAAAGCTTTGGTCTCAGTGGGTCCAAAGTTCTGAACACAATGGGACTTAGACTTCCTCTCCTGGCTCATTGTATGCTGAGGCCAGTGCTACTCAGGGTGATGATGAAATGCTGAGCTCTGCCCTCTCGTGTAGGCTCAGGAGCTGCATGTGACTTCAGACAGGCTGCTTAACCTCTCTGGTCATCTCTATGGTAGAAATAGTAATGGAACCTGCTTCATGGAGTCCAGGTGGGGCTTACACAGTGAGCGAGTCAGCACGCAGGACATGCTATCGAAGGGTCCCCCGCAGTATATTCACCAACTGAGCCTGGGGTGATGTTGTGGATTGAATTGTCTCCTACCCAAACAACATGCTGAAGTGCTCACTTCCAGAACCTGTAAACGAGATCTTATTTGGAAATAGGGTCTTCGCAGATATAATCAAGGGGAGGGTTGAACCTAATCCCTGTTGACTGATGTCCACGTAAGGAGAGGAGACATACAGACAGAGACAAACAGCAACGACCCATGTGACCACGAGGCAGAGACTGGTGTGATACATTTACAAGCCAAGGGACACCCAGGATTGCTGACCTCCAGAAGCTAAGAGGAAGACACAGAATAGAATCTCCACTAGAGACTTCAGAGAGAGTGCGGCCTTGTTGACACCTTGATTTTGGACTTTCGGCCTCTAGAACTGCCACTGAATAAGCTTCTGTAATTTTAAGCCACCAAGCTGGTGGTACTTGATTACAGTAGCCACAGAAAACTAATGTAGTTTAGCACATAAAGCTAAAACCACTTTCAAAGATTTAAACAAGTGTTCACTGTCCAATCCCTTAAGTTAGTTCAGGGGTCCAGCGCACATTGTCACATGTGCGCATCCTCTACAAGTAGTTGTAGTTTTGTGTACTTTACTGTATAGGACTGTACAGAATACAGCAATATAGGATCTTTAGTTCAAGCCCAGTATGTCTGGAAGCAAGCATAAAAGCGGCAGCGATATAGCTGGTACTACTGTACTTTTCAAAGTATTGTACTTTTTTTATTTTTATTTATTTATTATTTTTTTTTTTATTTTTTTTTTTTTATTTATTTTTAATTTTTACTTTACAATTCTGTATTGGTTTTGGCATAGATTGACATGAATCCACCACAGGTGTACATGCGTTCCCAAACATGAACCCCCCTCCCACCCCCTAAAAATTTTTTTAATTTTTTGTGTTTGTTTTCTATGTCTCAGTTGTGTGAAAAGTATTATAAACCTATTATAGTGCAATACCATATTACCAATTGTCAACTATAGTTGGGTAACTAGGCTTTTTGGACTTATGAACAAACCGGACTCAGGAATGCTATCTCGGAACAGAACTCAATCGTATGTAGGGGGCCTACCGGGGCTGTCACACACTTTCTGGCTCAGAGAAAAAGTTCTCTAGCTTTTTTGGACAATATGCCCACACTCATGAAGCTATCTGCTTAAATAAGGATGAAACATCGGAAGCATGACCTTCACTAGAGCTTACCGGAAACCCAAATTGTAGAATGCGAAGGAGAGAGAATTGAAACGATCTGGCCAGGGTTCGGGCCAACATTCCAGAGGACTGATTCAAGACAGGGAACAGATCCCTGGGCCTCCAGCAGGCTCCAAACTCTCAGCAAAAATATCAACACAGGCTAAAATGAAATAGCATGGGCGGGTACAGAATCAGCTCCCAGAGGAGATTTAGAGTTGCAGCATCTTAGAGGTGAGAGGGACCTTAAAAGTCAGCCTGTTGGAAGCGAGGCCTTTGGAAGCAGGCAGTTTGGGTTCCAGTCTACCTCCCTGACACTGGGGAGTGACAGCTCCAAGCTCTGTGATCCTTGGACTTCTTTCCTTCTGCAAAACAGGGACCAGGCCCTAAAGATGCTTATTAAGTGCTTGGCGCAGCGCCTGACTCATCCCAACTACTGAGAGAGTGGCAACTCTTGTTATTAGGATTGGTATTATTTAATCCAGCACCCCAGTAAGGCTGGATTCCCCTTGACAAATGGCCCTCCTGCCTCTTTTTCAAACATCTCCAGCCCCTGCCTCTCTGAATAACTCGGTCAGAACCTTCTTTCTACAGTGAGAGAGTTCCTTGTATGGAAGATCTGTTTGGTTGAGCTGTGCTCCGTATTTAAAGACAGGCAGTGTTGTTAACTGGCTAGGGGCTTGGGCCCTGGGGCATGTTTTTTATTTATTTATGGCTGCACTTCTTTTTATGTATTTATTTATGGCTATGCTGGGTCTTCGTTGCTGCACATGGGCCTTCTCTGGTTGCAGTGAATGAGGCCTCCTCTCTAGTTGCGGTGTGCGGGCTTCTAGTTGCGGTGGCTTCTTTTGTTGCAGAGCACAGGCTCTAGAGCACAGGCTCAACAGCTTTGATGCATGGGCTTAGTAGCTCCACAGCATGTGGGATCTTCCTGGAACAGGGATCAAACCCCTGTCTCCTGAGTTGGCAGGCGGATTGTTCACCACTGGACTACCAGGGAAGTCTCTGGGCCACATTCTAATCCCAGCTCTCTTATTTAAGAGCTTTATGTCCTTGAGCAAATTACTCAACTCTTATGGTCACAATGGTTAAGGAACCATTTCCGTTACGGTTACTTAATGGTTTTATCAATATATTCATTTCAGTGCCTGGGCTTTCTCATCTGGGAGATGATAGTGATGATGATGATAGCACCTCCCTTCTTCAGTTGTCATAAGATTAAACTGGGTAACATACAGAAGGTGCTTAGTTAGAAGAGAGCCTGACGTATACCAGGTGCTCAATAATTTAACTGTTTTTGATGTAGCTCCCATCCCTCAGTTTAATCCTGTCACCCCACAGTTTGTTTTTAATCTTAATAAACTGCAGCTCAATCAACCCAGTGACCCATCAAAACACCAGTCTCACTGGAATCGCTTGTGCAGGGCCCTACATTTGGTTTTATACTCTGCAAGTCTTTGAAGTTCTTTTTTTTTTTTTTTAACAAGGGGCCCCACAATTTTATTTTGCACTGGGGGTCCCACAAATTACATAGCCTGTCTTGCCTGGAAAATTGGCCCTGCTGGCTTCCTGGTTTCATGCATAAGCAGAGCTAGGCAGGGTGGCCCTTGGCCGAGCCTGCTTCCCTTTGTGGTGCATGCAGCAGGATTGGTGAGTCTGGGGCTTGGCTGTCCAGTGTACACTCATTCTTCTCTCTTCGTTCACTCCTCATCTCCCTGTCCCTTAGTTTCACCCTGCTCTCCAACTCTCCCTGCCTCTGCTTGGCAGCCAACCTCAGGACCATTGGCCCCTCCAGCAGCATCTCTCTTTCCTTTCCCTGCAGTCATGGTGGAAGCACTCTGCATTTGCGAGTTTGCAGTGATGATCATAGATACCGTCTTTAGCAGCGTGGAAATCACAGTGGCCTGTCTAAACCCAAAGAAATGACAAAGTAAGAATTCTGGTTTCCAAGCCCAGAGATAGGAGTCAGCAGTCAGCAGAGAGTTCTGATGGTGAGGATGCTTGAGTGAAGCATTGGTGGGCCTTGGGCTTTGCTTCCAATCAAGGAAATCAGGAATGATCCACAATCATGATTAAACTGGAGAGTTTGCGCACCTGTCATTTCCCCAGGGTCAGTCATTGTCTTACTCCTCTGGTTTCTAAGGCAGTAAGAAAACAGTGTGTTTTCAACAAACACGGCAGCCAGCAGGAATTTTTTGGTCCTGCTTGCCACATAAAATCTGCAGGGGAAGCAAGAGGATTGAAAATGAAACAGGGCAACATGTGCTTTAAGATGCAGAAAGAGATCTAAAGGGGTCTATGCTTGGAGGAGGCTCACATCTACCAAATGTTCCCCCTGGAAGAGAGACCCCAGCTAGACAGTGAGTGAAAGCATCCTGCGTGTCTGAGGCACAGCGGTGGGAGGGAAGAAGTGCTTGGCTGCCAGGTTTTGAGGGGCACCTACTCTCTGCCTTAGGCCTGGCCCCTGTGGGAGTCAGGCTCAGTAAAAGGGGTAAATAAGACTTCCTGGGTATTCCATTCTTGCTGCTTCAGTGAAAGGCCCCAGGGCTCTGTAGTCAGGCGGGGAGCCCAGGACTCCTCAGAATGGCATACGGGGTGCTGGGATAATCCTTCTCCCATTTCACACTGAGTAAGCTGGCTTTCAGCTGGAAGATCTGTTCCCTGAGGCAAATTCTCCCATCATGCAGGGGCAAAGCCTCCCCTAGATTCCCCTGGTAACCAGAAACTCCCACCACAGGCTGGGGGTCCACCCTGAGGGTGTCTCTGAAGGACAGAGCAGCTGGGAGGGCAGAGGTGTTCGGGACTCTTGGGGCTACTCTAACAATCTGCCCTGTGACTCAGCCTGCAGACATGGAGCAGGTCTTGGTGATTTAGTGCCAATCTGCAAAGCTGTCGCCTCCTTCTCTGTTGCTTCTCCAGAGCCCAGATACTTCCCCAGCATAGGCCCTAGAGGCAGGAAGGCCTAATGCTGCTGCAATGTTTACAGAGCTCCAAGGCACGCCACCACAGACAGCCAGAGGGGCCTCTGTTCTAATCACGCCACACCCAGGAATGTGAAACCAGGGCTTGGTCCAGGAGGAGGCTGGGGCAGCAGCCACATCCCCCAGGGTTGATTCTGGGGCAGGGGCTTTAGGTTTGCAAGTTCCATTCAGGGCTTGGGAATGCCATGGGACCTTGCCCTGTAGAGTGGATGGGCCCAAGGGGAGAGCCCCCAGTTCAAAACAGGCTTTGGAGTCTCGTAAAGTAGAAACTGGGCTTGGCCTCAGGGACACAAGCTTGAGTCCTCACCTTGCCACCTGCTCCCTGGCTGAGTGTGGGTATATCACTTCCCCTCTCTTGTCCTGGTTCCTCCTTTCTGTTCATGGGGGCTGGAGCAACCTCCTAAGGGAGCTTCTAGTTCTGAGTTTTTGATGATTTGAGTTTACAGTGTCCTGAGCTGGCTTTGCAGAGAGTATGTGGGGAATGAAACTGTGGAGGGCTGACTGGTGATTTCCCCAGAGAGTCTATGGCCCTCGGGGATGCTCCTGCTGCAGTAGACAGCCCAGGCCCCACGGGGCAGCCATCAGTGTAGGTTTAGCTGCAATTTTGTAGCAGGAAGCAAGATGAGCTCATTAGGTTCACCTGTGTAAATCGGTGCCTTTCACAGCTGAGTGTCCTGGGAAGAGGTGGGCTGAGAATTCAGCTCCTCAGGTCAGGAGGCCCGGTGTCTGAAGGCCAGGCTGACCTAAAATGAGGCCTTTCGAACATATTTAATGGCACGGAAAAATGTTCAGTGATAAGGTGAAAAAAAGCAGGTAGAAAAAGCAGCATATGTAGGACGGTTTTCTTATTACGGGAAGAAATATTTCCCTCTAAAAGTAGAGACACGCGCACAGAAGGCAAGGCCCTAAAATGCAAGGAGTGATGATCTCAGTGTTGGGATTTCCTGTGGCTTTTATTTTCTGCCTTCGTGCTTTTCTTTATTTTCCAAGCTCTTTTGTAACCATTAAAACAAAATTTTTCTTTTTCATAGAAAGCTGCTGCTGCTGCTGCTGCTGCTGCTGCTAAGTCAGGTCAGTCATGTCCGACTCTGTGTGACCCCATAGACGGCAGCCCACCAGGCTCCCCCGTCCCTGGGATTCTCAGGCAAGAGTCCTGGAGTGGGGTCATAGAAAGCTAGGGGTATTAAACTTGCCAAAATAAATTGGCCTCATGTCCACAGCCTTTTGGGCTTCCCAGGTGGCACTAGCGGTAAAGAGCTAGCCTACCAATGCAGAAGATGTAAGAGACGCAGGTTTGATCCCTGGGTGGGGAAGACCCCCTGGAGGAGGGTATGTCAACCCACTGCTGTATTCTTGCCTGGGGAATCCTGTGGACAGAGGAGCCTGGCCGGCCTACAGAACCGTAGGGTCACAAGGAGTCAGACATGACTGAAGTGACTTAGTATACACACACACACACACACACAGACTTTTCCCAGAAAAGATCTTGCCGACAGCCTGACTGAGGGCCAGTTCCTAGGTGGCCGTGTCTTAATTTATACAAACCTGTGGTAGCTTCAGAATTTCAGTATAGGTGTGACTTAGTGGAACACTCTGATTGGGAAGGAGTTGAAGTTATATTTAAAATAAAATTGAGAGGGGCTTCCCTGGCAGTCCAGTGGTTAAGACTGTGTCCTACTGCAGGGACATGGGCTCAATCCCTGGTCAGGGAACTAAGATTCCACTTGCCGAGCTGCATGGCCTTAATTAACTAATTAAAAAGTAAACAAAATAAAATTAAGAAGGAATTTCCTGGTGGTCCAGTGGTTAGGACTCCACTCTTCCATGATCAGGGGCATGGGTTTGATCCCTGGTTGAGGAACTAAGATCCCCAGATGCCAGGGAGTGTGGCCAAAATAAAAGAAAAGAGGAAAAAAATACAGTAAAATCAAGAAAGCATCATTTGTCCATATAAAAGATTCCTATGCAATCTCCATCCTCTGGCACAGCTGACTGGACTAGCCATGATTAGCTGACCTGAGTGCAGCCAATCCAAGGGCCAGCTAGTGTCCTATGCAACAAAGATGAGCTGGGCCCTCAAATTCCTTCCTGTGGGATTTGAAATGAGAAATCAGAAGAGTGAAGCAGTTAGCAGTGGGAATAGCAAACGAAACGAGATATAAGGACACATAGCATATGGTAACTCGAGGTGAAGGTGGTGCAAGTTATGAAAATTAGAAATAATTCTCAAAATACGCAAGCAGAAGACATCAAAGAGCAGAGCTGTGAAGTTTTTTAAAAGTTTCCAGAGATTAGAAGAAAGGATACACCAAGTGGTAGCAAGAGGACAGTGCGAAAGTTCCAGAGAACAAGGTTGCCAGGTTTCTTAGTTTGGGTTCCCTCAGAAGCAGACTCTGAGACAACAATCTGAACGCAAATTTGCACTCAAAATAGTTAGGCAGTAGTCCTAGGAAACTCCAGGAGAGGCGTGGGGAAGAGATTCAGGTAAGGAAAGGTAGACAGGTGGACGTGGGTGATGGCGCTTTATCCAGGGGAGAGAGTTGGAAGATGTACACCTCAGACATATCCGCAGCCAGGAGGAAAGGGGGTTGGGGTGTCTCCCCAGCAACTCCTGGGAGTCACTGGTTGAGAGCTGAGCCCAGAGAGTTTGATTTTCTTGCACTCTGACCTGCTGCTTGTGAAAAGAGCTGCTGTTCATGGCTCCAGAACTAATTCTCTAGGCACACACTGGCACTCTGCAAGGTCTGGGGGCTCTGGGCAGGGCCCAGGGATGTATACTTCACCAAGGGAGGAACGACAGACAGGCAGATAAAAGCTGCAGCTTGTATGAGAGAGAAGATGAGGGAACAGTCAGTCCCTTGAACTCTGAGTTTTTTTTATAACTACCTGGTTCTTGAGCTTCATTCAGTAAGCCCCCGAGACTTGAGCTGCCTGGAGTAAGCCTGACTCAGACACTGAGAGGGAATACAGAGGGAGGCATGTCCCTTCTCCAGGACTCCATGCCCTCCTCAGCCTCTTACAAGGAAAGGACTGTCCTATATTGTCTTATATTTAGATGATAAGCATCGAAAATTATAGAAAACATGGAAAATTAAATTGCCTTGGATTGATTCTTAGTGCTTAATAGACATGACAATATCTCATAGTGTAGCTTGGGGTAGACACAGACACTCCAATTTCCCTTACGACGTGGCCAGTGTTAAGATGGAGCTGTGTTCTCAATGGTAGGGAACAACCAGGCAGAAAAAATGAATTCTGCTTATGGGAATTAAACAAGGCTCACAGAGAAAGTGCCTTTTGGACTGGATCTTGAGGAATGAGTAGAAATTCACCAGGAGGATAGAGGAAGGGAGATAGAGGAAGGGGAGAGAGGATAGAGGACGTTTAGCACAAAATTCCCTGGTGGCTCAAACAGTAAAGAATCTACCTGCAATGCAGGAGACCGGGGTTTGATCCCTGAGTTGGAAGGATTCTCTGAAGAAGGGAGTGGCTACCCACTCCTGTGTTCTTGCCTGGAGAATCCCATGGACAGAGGAGCCTGGCGGGCTACAGTCCATGGGGTCACAAAGAGCCAGACATAACTGAACCACTGAGCGGCATGCATGCATGATCAAGCAGAAGCCCTGAGCTAGGGAAGAGCCCAGGTGGTTTGGAGAATGAAAACAATAAAAGCTACATGGGAGGAAGAACGAGAAAGGCCCCTAGACCAATTGTGAAGGGCTTTGCATGTCAGGCTTAGTTTTGATTTTATTCAGCACCCACTGGGGACTCACAGAAAGTTGTCTGTGGGAAATATTATAATACAGAAGCTCTGGGACAGTAATAATCATCAGACTACTTTCCCACCTGAGAGCCAGATAAATCAGGGCAGTGGGTAAACATGAGAGCCAAGAATATCTTCTACTGTTTACTAATGTTAAAAGATAAACTGAGGCATATTCAAGATATTTAGAGTTTATCTGCACAAACATCAATTTGAATTGGGCAGTATCCTATCTTGTAGATAGAAAGGAGCTCTGAGGAGCTATACAAAAATGAAACTTTTATAGGCAGAAAGGAATGGGAAATATACAATTAAACTTGGCAAACAAGAAAATAGGAGGTATGGCTGACCACTTGGCAGAATCCGGGAGGGTAAACCTGAGTGCCAGAGATGGGGGTACTAAAGAGGACCCAGTGCAATCCCAGAGCAGAAGATCCTGGTTTATCTTTTAGCAACAACATCGAGTGTGGATATGAGATATAAATTCTAGAAAAAATTAATCAGAGAGGCCCAGGCAACCACTCCTAATTCCACTTCCAGTGTAGACATAAGATATAAATTCTAGAAGAAATTAATCAGAGACACCGAAGAAACCACCTTCAACCTTTCCTCCAGTGGAGACATGAGATGTAAATTCTAGAAAATAAATTACTCTGTGAGGCCATGGATTCAAGGACACGCAGAGAGGAGGGTGAGTGGGGCTGAGATGCTAAAAACAGGGACAAAGTGAAAATCTGAATGGTGATATCCTCAGCCCTCTTTCTTGCTCATCTTCAGAACAGGTCTACAGATACTGACATAAGGAATTTTCTAGGAAATAATCAGGTGTCCCCTTAAACCACCCATGAGTTGAACCTACCAGTAGACAAGCACCCTCGCCTCATTTCAGAGATTTTAGTCAGTTTTGAGCTTCTGATCAGCTTTGAGATTTTCAGCCTTAAGTAAAAACAAGTAGTCAAGTATCATCAGAATGTTTAGAGGAAAAAGTAAAAAAGAAGCTCTAGGAAACGAAAAATATGAAAGCCAAAGTATAATACTAATCTTTAAAATTGTAAGAGAAGGTGAAATATGTTTATCAGAAAGTAGGAAAAAGGTAAGATGATGAGTTGAATAAAAAAGTATTAAAAATTAGGAAACTCAGCCAAAAGGATCATCTTCCAAAGAATGAGAATTCCAGATCAAGAGGAAATAGTTAATACAGTATAATGACAATTACTAAAGAAATTATATAAGAAGTTTCCCAAATGGAAGTGCATTCCCTAAACTAATATGCTTCCTGATTAAAAAGACCCTTGGAATGCCCAACACAGTGAATAAAAATACATCTTTGTGAAATGGCAAAACACTGAAAAAACACTAAAAGCTTCTTGAGAGATGAAGGGGGAGAAAGTCATACCCCCCAAATAAGGACTAAAGATAGCACTGGACAGCAACACTAGAAACTTAAACACAGTAGGTCATGTCTTCAGAATTGTGAGGAAAAAAAATAATTTGCAACCTAGATTTCTGTACCTAGCCAAATCATTATGTGTGGACATGTGTACATAAAGACAGTTTCAAACATCCAGAGTCTCAACAAATTTATCTCAATGTATCTTGTATCAGGAAATTACTGGAAGATATTTCTTAGTTGAAATGAGGAAATAAACAAAAAAAAAGAGGAAAATCAGGAAATGAGATTCACAGGAGAGAGTTAAAAGGAACTGATGGAAGGGTGGTGCAGAAGATCCCAGATTTACAGTTGGGCAGTTAGAAAGTAGAGAATATTTGAAGGCGCTGAATGTTTGTCCCCCCAAAATTCATCTGTTGGAATCCTAAGCCCCACTCTAATGACAGTTGGAGGTAGAGCCTCTGCAAAGCGATTAAGTCATGAGAGTGAAGCCCCATGAGTGGGGTTAGTGTCCTTTTAAGGAAACATGATTATTTACTTTCTTTTCTCTGTTTTCTGCTATGTGTAGATACAAGAAGACAGCCATCTGCAAACTAGGAAGAAAGATCTCACCAGACCTAGATCTGCTGGCACCCTGCTCATGGACTTCCCCGCTGCCAGAGCTATGATAAATGTTCATTGTTTAAGCCACCACTTACTGTGTGTGTGCTAGAGTCGTTCAGTCGTGTCCTACTCTTTACCACCCCGTGGACTGTAGCCTACCAGGCTCTTCTGTCCATGAAATTGTTCAGGCAAGAATACTGGAGTGGGTTGCCATTTCCTACTCCAGGGGATCTTCCCAACCCAGGGATCGAATCTAAGAATCTTTCGTCACCTGCATTGGCAGGCAGATTTTTTTACCATTGTGCTACCTGGGAAGCCCTATTAAGCCACCAAGTTTATGGTAATATGTTATAGCAGCCCAACCTAAGACTGGTGGGAAAGGACAATAAATTATCTGATCACTATAACCAAGTGGAAGATTGTGTGGAAAGAACATTGTACACAGCTAAGATATGATGTGGGGAACTTAGTCATAGGTTCAAAGAGAAGTGATCAAATGACGCAATTAACTACAGAAAAATCAAAAGTTACACAAAAGTGAATATATAATCTGAAACACTGTATATCTCTGCAGTGGATAAGATTGATATAAAAATAAGATGAGTGAATGAACACTCTGGAGATGGAGAAAATAGAGAATACCACACAAAGGATGAAATTGTTAAAGAAATAACATGAGAAAATTTGCCCAAACAGAAAGACATGTTTCTTGATTGTAGGGAAATCTTGAGTATTGAAAACACCAAATATTGGTTTGACCAAAGATTGTGTTAAAACTATATTTGGGAAATGGACGAAGGGATGGATTTTTAAAACCTCATGTACCAAAACAGGAAGCCAAGAAGAAAAGTTTTAAAATGTTTGAATTAAGAAATGGCAGTCTGTGGAAGCTTATTGTTGCTTAGCTGCTCAGTTGTGTCCAGCTCTTTTGAGACCCCGTGGACTGTAGCCCACCATGCTCCTCTGTCCATGGGATTTCCCAGGCAAGAATACTGGAGTGGGTTTCTATTTCCTTCCCCAGAGGATCTTTCCAACCCAGGGATCAAACTTGTGTCTCCTGCGTTGGCAGGCAGATTCTTGACCACTGAGCTAACCGAGAAGCCCATGGAAGTTTTACCTGAAAAAATCCTAGAATGGTTGACTTTCTGGAGGAAAGCAGGGATGGAAGAGAACAAGGCATTACTGAGTTTTAGTATTTTTTAGTTTTCATTGACTTTTTAAACTTTGATGTGATACTTTAATTAAAAATACATTTTAAAGCCGCGGTCCCCAACCTTTTCGGCACCAGGTACGAGTTTCATGGAAGACAATTTTTCCACGGACTGGGACAGGGAGCAGGGGAGAGTTTGGGATGATTCAAGTGTGTTACATTTATTGTGCGCTTTATATCTATTATTATTACATCAGCTCCACCTCAGATCTACAGGCATTAGATCCTGGAGGTTGGGAGCCCCTGTTTTAAAGTATAACAATAATATTATTATTTTTTGCTGTGCTGCAGTATAATAGCCCAGGGCTTCAGTAGAGGTTCTGGGTGCTACCATGGGAAATTCAAGGGAAAGGGGGTGTGCTCTCAAGACTGGTAGGGCCAAAAGAAGACAGCTGATGTATAGCGGATGGAGAGGCTGAAAGTGTGAAATGAACTCCAGCACAATGGTAAGAAGGTGATGATAATTCTCTGGACACAGCTGGTGAAGCCAGTTTTCAGATGGTTGGCAACGACCATGGGAAAGAGGTCAGAAGAGGAATCCATCTTGTAGGTTTAAGTCAGTGTCTCTCAAACTATAACATGCAAATAATGTTACATGAGGATCTTATTAATTATTAAATTCAGATTTCGTTCAATAGGATTCTGCATTTTGAACAAGCTTCCAGGTGGTGTCAAGGCTGCTGAAGTCACCTTGAGTAGCAAGATTTCAGGCTGAAGGGTCTGAATGGGGAGGAAGGATTTGGCCTGGGGTCTTGATGGGCTGGGAGAGGGAGGAACAGGTTAGAGGGAGCCACAGCTGAGTTCATGGGATAAAGATCCTAGACTTGCAGGGCTAAGACCGGACAAACTGGATATTGGAGATGGTTGGGGAATGTGTTACACATCAAAGACAAACCCACCTCCCATGGGGTTACCTCTGGCCAGGCCTGACAAAGTGTTTTGTTCTGGGCAAAGCTGCCCCAGATGTGGGCCAAATGAAGAGATGCTGGGAGTACCTCGGCCAACTGACCTTATCCGCTCCTTACTACCCATATCAAGGAATGAAACATCCTTGATCTCTACTGGAGCTCTGATCCAGGGGTGGCATGGGGGCGAGTTCTCATGCTGGGGTTCCATACCCCTCAAATCTACCCCCCAACTCCTCAAACCCTGACCCAGGCTTGGTCTCCTATCTTCCTTCCCCATCAGCCCTTCAACAATGGTTCCTGTGGGCAAAAACGGGCCCCCTCCTGCCTCTCCCACAGAAACAGAGAAAGGGGTCTGAAAGGTGGTAATTCTGCTACTCTAAGACTATTTAAAATAACAGACAAATGAAGGGACTTCCCTGGTGGTCCAGTGGCTAAGATTTTGCCTCCCTAATGCAGGGGCTGTGTGTTTGATCCCTGGTCGGGGAGTTAAGATCCCACATGCCTCATGGCCAAAAACCAAAATATAAAGTAGAAGTAATATTGAAACAAATTTAATAAAGACTTGAAAAAACAAATGGTCCACATTAAAATAATAGACCGATGAAAACAATGATGAAGGCTCTTATTTAAAAGAGTTTCCTGTGTGCAATCATGTGCTAAAGCACTTTATGTTTATCGACTCATTTGTTTCTCATTTATTATTCCTGTTTTACAGATGAGGAGGCTGAGGAAAAGAGAAGTATCTTGCTCAAGGATACACAGAAAGTGGAACTGGCATTCTGGTTCCAGCATGTATTCTTCCAAGAGGTTATGTGTGCCACTTGCAAAGAGCTTCCTTGATGGCTCAGATGGTAAAAGTCTGCCTGCGATGCAAGAGACCTGGGTTTGATCCCTGGAGAAGGGAACGGCCCCCACTTCAGTATTCTTGCCTGATGAATTCCATGGACAGAGGAGCCTGGCAGGCTACAGTTCATGCGTTGCTAACAGTCGGACACAACTAAGTGACTATCACTTTCTGCAAATAGTAAAATTGCATCATATGTAATTTTCATACCTAGGTGGTCAAAGAGAAGAGAAAGAAAGAGAACAACAATTTAAATGTGTAGACAATTGCCTGCATTTCTTTACAGTTAGCCTTGCCCCAGAGAGAACGGTAACTAGTTCTAGTTAGTTCAGTCGCTCAGTCGTGTCCGACTCTTTGCGACCCCATGAATCGCAGCACGCCAGGCCTCCCTGTCCATCACCATCTCCTGGAGTTCACTCAGACTCACGTCTATCGAGTCGATGATGCCATCCAGTCATCTCATCCTCTGTCGTCCCCTTCTCCTCCTGCCCCCAGTCCTTCCCAGCATCAGGGTCTTTTTCAATGAGTCAACTCTTCGCATGAGGTGGCCAAAGTACTGCAGTTTCAGCTTTAGCATCATTCCTTCCAAAGAACACCCAGGACTGATCTCCTTCAGAATGGACTGGTTGGATCTCCTTGCAGTCCAGGGGACTCTCAAGAGTCTTCTCCAACACCACAGTTCAAAAGCATCAATTCTTCGGCGCTCAGCCTTCTTCATAGTCCAACTCTCACATCCATACATGACTACTGGAAATACCATAGCCTTGACTAGACAAACCTTTGTTGGCAAAATAATGTCTCTGCTTTTGAATATGCTATCTAGGTTGGTCATAACTTTCCTTCCAAGGAGTAAGCGTCTTTTAATTTCATGGCTGCAGTCACCATCTGCAGTGATTTGGGAGCCCAAAAAAATAAAGTCTGACACTGTTTCCACTGTTTCCCCATCTATTTCCCATGAAGTGATGGGACCAGATGCCATGGTCTTCGTTTTCTGAATGTTGAGCTTTAAGCCAACTTTTTCACTCTCCACTTTCACTTTCATCAAGAGGCTTTTTAGTTCCTCTTCACTTTCTGCCATAAGGGTGGTGTCATCTGCATATCTGAGGTTATTGATATTTCTCCCAGCAATCTTGATTCCAGCTTATGCTTCTTCCAGCCCAGCATTTCTCATGATGTACTCTGCATAGAAGTTAAATAAGCAAGGTGACAATATACAGCCTTGATGTACTCCTTTTCCTGTTTGGAACCAGTCTGTTGTTCCATGTCCAGTTCTAACTGTTGCTTCCAGACCTGCATATAGGTTTCTCAAGAGGCAGGTCAGGTGGTCTGGTATTCCCATCTCTTTCAGAATTTTCCACAGTTGATTGTGATCCACACAGTCAAAGGCTTTGGCATAGTCAATAAAGCAGAAATAGATGTTTTTTTGTAACTCTTTTGCTTTTTTGATGATCCAGTGGATGTTGGCAATTTCATCTCTGGTTCCTCTGCCTTTTCTAAAACCAGCTTGAACATCTGGAAGTTCACGGTTCACATATTGCTGAAGCCTGGCTTGGAGATATTTGAGCATTGCTTTACTAGCATGTGAGATGAGTGCAATTGTGCAGTAGTTTGAGAACGGTGACTATGAGACATAAATCTGGAGATCTGTTGGTCCATCTCAATTCCTTCTGCTTCTCAGACTAATGGTGAAAACACCTTGGTGCTCTGAATTTCATTCTAGTTTAAAGACGTATATTTTTTCATGCAGCACAAATCCTCAGATGTAAGCCAACTGTTTCATCCTGTGTTCCACTGGAGAAATAGCTATCTGTTCTCATCCTGGAAGAAAAATTGGTGCATGGGACTCAGTGAAAGATGCTAAGGATGCTGCTCCAGTATAGAATTGTTTCTACTGTTATTCTTTGTAACTGTATAGTATTTCAGGTCTGTATTAAGGTACATGGGCTAAACTGGGCATCTAATAATCATTTGAAGCATCATCCTGTGTTCCCTTACCTCTCTGCTTTTCCCTGGCTGATCTCTTCCTGGCTTGCTCTGATTGCTTCTTTGACTGGCAAATGTCTACTTGTCTTTCAAAATCCAGCTCAGGCAGGCACCACCCCTCCTGGAAGCCTTTCTTTATCCACTCTGGTGCTTTTTGTGGTCACAGTCCCCTAACTTGTCTGGTTCCTTCCCTGTGAGGGTTGATTCCTTGAGGGTAGGATGGTAAATTTATCTCCATAATCCCTGACGACTTTGAACAAGCATTTATCGAATGGATGTGAGAGTATTTGAGCATATGCTGCTCTCTACCTGGGATGATGTTCCCTTCTCTAATATATACATTCTCTCTCTCTTTCTCTCTGCAATCTGAACTGTATTCATCTTTAGTCTTCGGTTAAAGCCTCTGCTCCAGATCCTGCAGCTACATACACCAACACACCCATACTTCTGCTTCTCCAAGATTCATCAGTCAAGTTATTACTTTTTTGGCATTTGTCTTTCTGGCCTGACGGTCAGCCCCACAAGGGACAAAGCTTCATCTGTTGCCTCTTTCAGCGCTGATCACAACATTAGGCACCCAATAGGCTTCCAGTCACTGTTTGTTTAATAAATGAACAAACAAAGGAATCAATGAGCAATTATATTTTGAGTCTCCAAAGTCAAAACTTCCATTTGTGGCCAAATACTGGGATTACTACCCAGAGCCAGGACAAGTGAGGGAAAAGAAGGGCAAGGGCACTGAATGTGAGAAGGAGCTCACTTCTGATGCCAGCTGTGCTCTTGCAAGAGCCTGGTGACTCCTCCTTGCACCGTGGGCCTGGGGGCCTTGCCTGCCCTGCCCCCACCCCACCCAGTTCCTTCCTTGTGTAACTCAGGCCTTTTGACATGCTGACAACAGAAATCTAATATACACATATCAAGCAAACTGCTGGAATTGGATTGCTCTTATAAGAAAATCACAAGAAGGGGAGAGCTGAAATGTTCCTGGCACCAGGAATTCCAGTGCTATCGGAGCTCTGTTTCTCTTCTTCACTTTCCTCTGCTCCTATGTATTATTCTCTCAGAATATCTTATACATATAAAATCTCGTCTTGGTTTTGTTTCTCCAGAGAATCCTGACTCATACAGTGCTGATAGAAGTTTCTGGAGAGAATGGATTCATACTCCCTTCTCCTGGGCTACCCTTTCATGCCTCACTGTGCGTTTGGTGTGGGGAGACCAAGGCAGGCACTTTCCCAGGCCTCGCTGTGCTCCTTAGCACTTTCTTCTGTATCTCTCTGATCAGGGCAGAGGGGGCCCTCAGTCCCGAGAAGGGGTGCAGAATCTGCAGCTACCAGATAGTCTGCTCCAAATCAGGCAGGGGAGCTACCCGGCTGGGAGGGAAATTGAAGCTGAGCTGAAATGGAACAGCTGGGTCTCTTTCAAAGGCACAGCCCACTGGGGAGAAGCAGAGCAGTTTAGCCTCCCTTAGCAACCCACCCAGAACCTGCCAGAGTGATGCTGCTCTTTAGAGACCACAAGGGCTCGAGGAGAAGACAGAGCCTACCAATACACAACACAGCCGTCCGTCCCCTCCTTTCTTTGCATCATCACTTGCCAGGCTACTTCCAGATTATGTTGGAGAGAAACAAAGCTCCTGCCTCAGAGAGTGGATGGGACCATCAGAGCTCTCTGCGGCCAGAACACAGCATCTGCTACTATGATTATTGCTGCAGAGGGAGAGTCGGTCTGCACAGGGGAGAGACAGACAGACAGGTGGTTGTTTCTGCCTCCAAAATGCTGTGGTTCTCCAACCTCAGTTCAGTTCAGTTCAGTCGCTCAGTCGTGTCCGACTCTTTGCGACCCCATGAATCGCAGCACGGCAGGCCTCCCTGTCCATCACCATCTCCCAGAGTTCACTCAGACTCACGTCCATCGAGTCTGTGATGCCATCCAGCCATCTCACCCTCGGTCGTCCCCTTCTCCTCCTGCCCTCAGTCCCTCCCAGCATCAGAGTCTTTTCCAATGAGTCAACTCTTTGCATGAGGTGGCCAAAGTACTGCAGTTTCAGCTTCAGCATCATTCCCTCCAAAGAAATCCCAGAGTTGATCTCCTTCAGAATGGACTGGTTGGATCTCCTTGCAGTCCAAGGGACTCTCAAGAGTCTTCTCCAACACCACAGTTCAAAAGCATCAATTCTTCGGTGCTCAGCCTTCTTCACAGTCCAACTCTCACATCCATACATGACCACTGGAAAAACCATAGCCTTGACTAGACAGACCTTTGTTGGCAAAGTAATGTCTCTGCTTTTGAATATACTATCTAGGTTAGTCATAACTTTTCTTCTAAGGAGTAAGTGTCTTTTAATTTCATGGCTGCAGTCACCATCCACAGTGATTTGGGAGCCCAAAAAAATAAAGTCTGACACTGTTTCCACTGTTTCCCCATCTATTTCCCATGAAGTGATGGGACTGGATGCCATGATCTTCATTTTCTGAATGTTGAGCTTTAAGCCAACTTTTTCACTCTCCTCTTTCACTCTCATCAAGAGGCTTTTTAGTGCCTCTTCACTTTCTGCCATAAGGGTGGTGTCATCTGCATATCTGAGGTTATTGATATTTCTCCCAGCAATCTTGATTCCAGCTTGTGCTTCTTCCAGCCCAGCGTTTCTCATGATGTACTCTGCATAGAAGTTAAATAAGCAAGGTGACAATATACAGCCTTGACGTACTCCTTTTCCTATTTGGAACCAGTCTGTAGTTCCATGTCCAGTTCTAACTGTTGCTTCCTGACCTGCATATAGATTTCTCAAGAGGCAGGTCAGGTGGTCTGGTATTCCCATCTCTTTCAGAATTTTCCACAGTTTGTTGTGATCCACACAGTCAAAGGCTTTGGCATAGTCAATAAAGCAGAAATAGATGTTTTTCTGGAACTCTCTTGCTTTTTCCATGATCCAGCGGATGTTGGCCATTTGATCTCTGGTTCCTCTGTCTTTTCTAAAACCAGCTTGAACATCAGGGAGTTCACGGTTCAGGTATTACTGAAGTCTGGCTTGGAGAATTTTGAGCATTACTTTACTAGCAAGTGAGATGAGTGCAATTGTGCAGTAGTTTGAGCATTCTTTGGCATTGGAATGAAAACTGACCTTTTCCAGTCCTGTGGCCACTGCTGAGTTTTCCAAATTTGCTAGCATATTGAGTGCAGCACTTTCACAGCATCATCTTTCAGGATTTGAAACAGCTCAACTGGAATTCCATCACCTCCACTAGCTTCTCAGTGTCTTTGAAAATCACCTGGAGGACTCACTGAAACAGCTCACCAGGTCCCACCCCCAGAGTTTGTGATGCAATAGGACAGGGCCTGAGAATCTGCCTTCTCAACAAATTTCTAGGGGCTGCTGCTGGCCTGGGGGCTCCACACTGAGAACCCCTGGCCTCACATAGCATGACTGCACCCGAGAATCACTGGGATGCTTTATATAAACCTGGGATCACCGGGCCACTGGGACTCTGACTGAAGTGGTTTGGGGTGTGGCCTAAGCATTGGCATCTTTTATGCTTCCCACCTTTTCCGCATCAGTACCCTGGTTCTGATGGTTGTGTTGGGCAATGTCCATGCACTCACCGTCTCAGTTAGGAGCCTGAGAGATGTGCCAGCTGAGCCTCGCATTTCCCTGCTGGGCAGGGATCTGACCCAGCTCCCACACTCGGTTGAGAATTGTCCTCTCCTGTTGCCTTCTCTCAGCCTCGCCTCACTTTCTCCATGTTGACATTGCCCACTGCCCATGTCAGGGTCCTGTGAGGTCCCCAACCAAGTTCTCAGCCCTAAGACCCAGGCCAAGGCTGACTGAGCTGACAGGTCCTGCCGACAGACCTCTGTCTCTGGGTCTGAATCTCTCTGTGTGGGGCTTCCAGGGCCAGGAGCCCCACCACCGACCCCTGGGTCCCCCTAGACTCCGGGCTCTGACCAGATGTGGGCCCAGCAGTCCTATTGCTGGCCCGTGTGGGTGCTCACCCCCGGACTTGCCCCAGCCGCCTGCTCCCTCTGGGCACAGCTCATGCATCTGGCCTCCTGCTTCCTCTGTGAATCCTGTGATGTTCTAGGCATTAATTTGAAACAGCAGCAAGCTGTTGAGAGGTAAAGCCTTACATTTAAATTTCAGAGAGGGACCCTCCTTACCCTTTGATGTTCATGGCACAAACAGATCTTCAAAGGGTATATTTACCTCAGCACCTCAGCTCCTTAAAAGAAAAAATGCTTCATTGTTGAAACGTGTAGTTTCTAATTAGAGCCTTTGCCAGGCTGAGGACTCCGGGGAAGTACCCCTCCCCTCTCCTACTTCTACCCTCCCCACCCAGGAAACTGAGACCCTGGTTTATTGCTCCCCATCCCCACTTCGCACCTTCAGTCCCCCTACTCCTTGCCCCTAAGCGCTGCTTCGTGAGGCCCACTCATTCGGAGGAGACAGGTAGGATCCCAGGAAACAGTCGATGTCCAGGGGCCTTCTGGGATAGAGGTGGGTGGGGTGATTTTTTTTCTTTTAAATTCTTTCCAGCATATTTCCAAGTCTCATCAGGGACATTTTCTCCACTCCCCAGGGCACCTCCTGGCTTGGGTCATCTCCTCCTCCTCCTTTTTTTTTTTTTTTTTTTTAATGTTTATTTACCTGGGTGCTCCAGGTGTTAGTTGTGGCACACAAACTCTTAGTTGCAGTATGTGGGATATAGCTCCCTGACCAAGGATCGAACTTGGGCCCGCTGCATTGCAAGAGCAGAGTCTTAGCCACTGGACCATCAGGGCAATCCTCATCTTCTTCTGCATGTTGGGACTGATAGATTATACTCCATCCCCAAATCTCACAGGCTTACCCCAGGAAAGAGTTTCTTCTTTCTTGGGCTAAATCTGATGCAGGGTGGCCATTCCTCTTCCATCTTGAAGCTGCACTGTCTTGAAACTGTGGCCTCTACAGTCTCTCTGTGTGAGAGGAAGAGAGAGATGGAGGAGTCCCACTGGCTTCTAACTGCTTGGGCCAGAATGTGACACATCCCTTCTGCTGCCAGTCCACTGGCCCAAAGTAGTCAGGAGACCCTGAGCTGCCCCATAGGGAGCACATGAAATTTGGGGTGAGCTCCAGCTGTGACACATCCCTTCCCAGTTGATGTGGCTCAGGGAACATACACCACTTTCAATATGTTGCCCTGGATCCCCAGTAAGAAACAGTCTTTGTGGGGGATGTGTGTGTGTGTACTCAACTCCAACTTTTTGTGACCCTATAGGCTGTAGCCCACCAGCTCCTCTGTCCATGGAATTCTCCAGGTAAGAGTGTGAAGAGGATTGCCATTTCCTCCTCCAGGGGATCTTCCTGACCCCGGGACTGAGCCCTTATTTCTTGCATCTCCTGCATTGCAGGTGGATTCTTTACTCTTGGGGCCACCCGGGAAGCCTCTTTGTTGGGTAGAGGGGTTGTTAATCCTGTATTTACCCTAGATCCATCCTCTGTCCTCTAGGACCTGGAATCTGCTGGATTCCTCTGTCCTTTGGCTTCCAGTTGGGTTTAGTCAGGGGAAAATGAGTGCTGGGAAATCACCAGCAGAGAATGGGAAATCACCAGCAGAGGATGGGAAATCACCAGCAGAGGATGGGAAGCTGGAGGAGAGGGAGGCAGAAGGTGCTGCTCCTTCACTCCCTCCCTGCCAGCCTTGATTTGGCAGCACTTACTTCCTCTCCCCACGGCTACAGCACCTGTAAGGCGGCCTCAGTCCCTTCCACATTCATATTCACAAACCCCATCTCCCCTCTTCCAGCATCCTGTTCTTGCTGGTCCCCGGGTGTTTCATAATCCTCTGTTGGTTACCTTCACTCTGCCCAAGCCTCTGAAAATAGCATCTCCGTCTTCATTAACCTCTTTTCAACTTCCATTTGAATTAACCATCTTCCCACTTGGAAAGGAGCATCTGAGCAGGACTAACTCCCAGCCCCAGCCAGGAACAATATCTACTAACCTGTGGGGGCCAGTGATGAGGGGCCAGGCACCCCACTAAGGTTCTAAGCTCTTTTCTTGGGTTGACAGATATAATCCTCATGATAACCCTTTGAGATAGATTACATTGTTTCCTCAATTTTCAGATAAAGAAACCAAGAAACAAAGAGGAAAAGTAACTTGTCTAAGATCACATAACCCTTGAATTTGAACCTAGGCAGCCCTTGCTCCTGACATCTACTCTACCGTGCCACACTTCAGCCCACTGGTTAAAGAATAGGCTCTGCTACGTGTTGGAACAGTGGACCACCCCCGCCCCCTTCCTGTGACTCATATAGGTAGGGATCTGTGGGCTTGCCAAGTGTTCCTTTGACCTTTGACTTCTGGTTTCATTGATCACTCTGGTTCCCAGACCCTTAAATTTCTAGGCTCCAGGGAAGCTGCAGTTGTATGGTCTCTGGACCTCTATCCAGTATGAGGGCTCTGCTCTCTTATGGTTAAAATAATGCATTTTTTTCACTCCCTAGTTCAGCAAAGTTTTGCCTTTGTTATTGGTTGAATTGTGTTTCCCAAAAAGATTTGCTGAAGCCCGAACCCCAGTACCTCAGAACATGCCCTTATTTGGGGACATAGCGGGGCTACCGATGTAATTACTTAAGATGGGTCATATTGGGGTAGGGCGGGCCCTTAACCCAGCATGACTGGTGTCTGCATAAGAAGAGAGAAGTTAGGGCACAGACCTGCACAGGGAGCACGCCACACACGTGGAGGCAGCGGCAGGCACACACGGGAGCGATGTGTCCACAAGCCAAGGAATGCCGAGGGTTGCCCACAGCCTCCAGGAGCTAGGTGAAAAGCACGGGATGGACTCCCCCTCACAGTCTCTGGAAGGAACCCACGCTGCCAACATCTTGCTTTTGACCATCTAACCTCCAGAACTATGAGACAGCACATTGTCATTGTTTTAAGCCGCAGCCCTAGGAAAGGAATAGCCCCTTTAATCACCATGGTTACTGCCTCTATTCCCACGCCTCTCTCAGCATGCTCCAGCTCCACTGGCCTCCTTGCTGTGGTCAGAGGACTCAGGCAAGTTCCTGCCGTAGGGTTTTGCACTTACTGTGCACCCTTCCTGGAGTGATTTTCCCTTAGATGTTCACAGGACATCTTCCTTCATAATATATATGTGTGTGTGTGTGTGTGTGTGTGTACATGCGTGCGTGCGTGCATGCTCATATTCAGTCATATCAGACTCTTTGGGCTTTAGCCAGCCAATCTCCTCTGTCAATGGGATTTTTTAGGCAAGAACACTGGAGTGGGTTGCCATTTCCTTCTCCAGGGGAATCTTTCTGATTCAGAATCAAACCTGTGTCTCCTGTACGGCAGGCAGATTCTTTACCTGCTGAGCCATCAGGGAAGCCCATGAGAGATGGAAGGTTTTAAAGACCACACTTCAGTCACTCAGAGCCTCTTGGAGCATAGCAAAATTTGCCAACATTATAAAAAGCAATAATTAAAATCTTAACAAATATTCACTATAAGAAGGCAAACCTACTTCAAAGATAGCTCTGAGGGGCAGACATTCTAGAGCCAAACTGAATCGGCTTTCTCACCTTCTCTCTCTTGAATCAGCTATTCTACTGCTTCATGTAGAAACTGACTGCCTAAATAAAACTTTATAACATGCTGTCAGAAAAGTCTTTGGCCTCCAAAACCTGTAGAGAGCCAATAAAAAATTCTTTGGTGCATTTGGAAAACAAAAACCTTCAAGAAACTGACAGACTTGTTAAGAGCTATAGCAAGAGAGCAGGATTGAAGATAAGGAATCAAGTCAAGAAAAAGAAACTGACATCAGGGAAACGCACAAGGAAACCATCTCATACCCACAAGTATGACTACTACAAAAAATAGACAATGACAATTGTTGGCAGGATGTGAAGAAACATGAGCCCTGTGCACTGTTGATAAGAATGTAAGATGGTATAGCTGCTATGAAAAACAGTATGGAAGCTTCTCAAAACATTGAAAAGAATTACCATAAAATTCAGCAATTCTACTTCTGGGTATATACCAAAAAGAATTTAAAGAGGACCTTGAGGAGATAACTGTAACATGCATGCATAAGCAGCAGCATTCACAATAGCTAAAAGCAACCCAAATGCCTATCAAAAGATAAATGAATAAATAAAATGGGATATAGACATGCAACAGAATATCATTCAGCTTTAAAAAGGAAGGAAATTCTTAAATAAGCATGGATGACCCTTGAAGGTATTATGCTAACTAAGTCACAAAAAGACAAATGCTCTATGATTCCACTTAAAGGAGCTACCTAGAGAAATAAAATTCATGGAGACAGAGAGCAGAACTTCCCTAGGGACTGGGGAAGGAGAGAACAGGGAGTTACTGCTTAATTTACACAATTTCACAATGGGAATGTAAATTGATGGAGCCATTATGGAGAACAGTATGGAAGTTCCTCAAAAAACTAAATACACAGTGACCATAAGGTCCAGCAACCTTACTCCTAGGCATATATCCAGACAAAATTATCATTTATAAAGATACATACACCCTTTATGTTCATAGCAGCCTTATTCACAATAGCCAAGATATGAAGGCAACCTAAATGTCCATCAGCAGATGAATGGACACACACACACACAATGGAATGAGATGGCTGGATAGCATCACCAACTCAATGGACGTGAACTTGGGCAAACTCTTGGAGATAGTGAGGGACAGGGAGGCCTGGAGTGCTGCAGTCCATGGGGTTGCAAAGTGTTGGACACAACTTAGCGACTAAACAACATACAAAGGAATACTACTCAGCCATGAAAAAGAATGAATTAATGCCATTTGCAGCAACATGGATGGAACAAGAGATTATCATACTAAGTGAAATAAGTCAGGAAGAGAAAGACCAATACCATATGGTATTGCTGAAATATGACATAAACGAACTTATATATGAAACAGATTCACAGACACAGAGAACAGACTTGTGGTTGCCAAGATGGAGGAAGGATGGGGAAGGGATGGATTGGGAGTTTTGGATCAGTGGATGAAAGTTAGTATATATAGGATAGACAATAAGGTTCCACTGTATAGGACAGGGAACTATATTCAATATCCTGTGATAACCAACACAACATTGTAAAGCAATTTTCCTCTAATTAAAAAAAATTTTTAAATAGAACCTAAAAAATATCCTGTGATAAACCATAATGGAAAAGAGTATGTGTGTGTATACACACACACACACACACATACACACATAACTGAAACAATTTGCTGTACATCAGAACCTATCACAACATTGTAAATCACCTATATGTTAATTAAAAAAATAAGTTTTTAAAATGTACACAGTTTCAGTTTGCAAAATGAAGAGTTCTTGAAGTTGGTTGCACAGCAATGTGGATGTGTTAACAACTGAATTTTACACTTAAAAATCATTAACACAGTAAATTTTATGTTATGTACATTTTACCAAAACTAAGCAAAATTGTTTTTAATTAAAGAGGAAAGAGAAGGAGAAGGGGAAGGGGAAAGAGAAGAGGAAGAAGAAATGAGGCTGAAGAGAGTGTGGAGGAGGGGGAGGAAAACCCATGCGCTGTTCAGCCGTGGTCAGTGAGCTGCGTCTGCCTGCCTTGTAAATGGTGTTGCCCAGGCCATTCCTTCGGCACGTTCTATGGGAAGTGTTTCTTCCTTCTCTTCCAAGATATGGAAGAGAAGGAGAGGCATAAATGAAGCATCATCTCCTCAAACCTAAAATCCCTCAATGGTTAAGACCTACTCTAGACTAGAAACGCCCTGCTTGAAATAGAGGAATAAATGCAATCTCTTTATTGGTTGCTTTTATTTCAAATTTTACTTTCAAAAACGTGATACATACATGCATACTACAAGATCCAAAAAGTACAGGAGGTACATGGTGTACAAGTCAATTTCCCTTCTTTCTTGGCCCAGCCACCAGTTTCTCTTTTTGGGAGCAACAACCGTTGATTTCCTCTGTGTCCTTCTGGAAGGTAGATTTACCCCTGGCTTCTCCCCACTTTTTTAAGAACTCAAATGGTAGCATTCTAAGCCCATTATTCTGTCTCTTGTCTTATCACTAAAAATTATATCCTGGTGATCGTTTCATCCCGTATAAGGAGATATGCCTCCTTCTTCTCCTTGCCGCTCCCTTTTCCTCCTCCTTTCTTTTTAAAGTAATATGTCTAATTAACTGACATGGACAGGACCACAGGGAGCCTGTGACATCTGGCTCCCCACCTTGAGAATGACCAGCTTTGGAAAGTTCCCCCACTTCCTCCTCCCACCGGAGGAGACTAGCACAATGGAGTCCCATACACGCATCACTCAGATGCAATGATTAATTCTGTGACATGTACTTTATCTTAATCCATCTAGAAGTTCTTTGGTTTTTGTTCTAGCTGATGTAGTCCAAACCAACATTGGCATTGGGTCATATCACCCCTACATTTTTCAACGTGCAGCTCTAAAACATGTCAATTCTGTCTCACATAACCACAAAGTTATGATCACACCAAACAAAATTTACGAGAATTCTCTGATATTGCCTTATACCCAGTCCCCGGCAAATTTCCCCATTTATCATAAGTGTCCCCTAAATAGTTGTTTTCTTAAAAAAAAAAAACTCATTCCTTTCATTTGATGTCTCTTCATTTTCTTTTAATCTCCGCCCCCCCCCCCACAACCATTCTCTTTTAACCGTAAATACTCCTGCCACCATCTTTATTTCCCACCACTAACTTGTAGAAACTGGGTCAGTTTTCCTGAAAAGTGACCCACATTCAGGTTCATTTCTTTGCTTCCTGTAGTGCCATTTGAGTGATTTTACTTATTCTCCATGGCTCCTGTGAATGGAAATGGGCCCTAGAGGCACCGCTGGCATTTGTGGCAGGGACCCCTCCTGGAGGTACCAGGTGCTGTTACACATTATACCACATTGGGAAGCATACAATGTCTTCCTTTCAGTGACACAAAGATTAATCATTGGTTTAGATAGTTTCAGCCTGATCCCTTTGTGGTCAAGTTCCCCATCAATCTTTTATCTAACGAGTTTATGCATTGATGACCATTGTCTGAATCAATGATTTCCCCAGGAGTTATGAAATGATGATTTTCTAAGTCTCTCCTTCCTCCCACATTTATCAGGCATGTTTTTAAAGAGCCAGAGAACCTACCTTATCCACAAGTCTTCCTCTGAATGACTTAAGGTTATTTAAACTCAAAATCACTCCTAAGAGACTGTTTCTCTACCACTGAGGACAATTTGAAAACTGTGTCTTCAACTCAGAAAGCAAGAATGAATAGAGAATTTTCAAAATTATTTCTCTAGGGTGGCACTGTTAGGATAAGCACATAGCTATCCCAGGTGTCTGATCATTTGGGCATATAACTTCTAAAAGTAAAACAGAAATCAACTGCATTATTTAACTACCACACCCTCACAGGCGTGCACACACACACACACATTGTAAACAGATCAAGAATTAAATCCTAATGCAGGATTTACTGTATGCAGCATTTTTTCAAAAACTTATGTTTCTGCCCCTGGAGCACCCACCACCCACCATGACTGAGGCCAGGCTGGGGATGGAGACATGACATCCTGCCTACAGTTCTAGGAAGAGCTTGATCAAGAACGAGACACCCCGAAGCAATCTGCTTTCTTCAAAAATGAATCTAAAAACAAGTATTTGAGGAAATCCACATTTTAACAATAGATTGCTCATCACCCTGCCTGAGTTTTGTCAGATCAAGGCTGTGAGTCTTCCTTTCCTATCAGCGAGCACATGGTTGAGAGTAATTGGCCCAAGGATCACCTTTGGCTGAAAGGAGACAGGTTTCAGAAAGCCCCTGCCATGGTTGCCCTCACTTCCTTTTGTCTATTTGACACTTCTTTCCTCATCTCTGAGCTGCTGGCTTGGGATTAGTCCAGCTGAAAGGAAAGTGTCATTTCATTTTTACTAAGGTTGAAAAAAAAAATCTATCTCAGAAACAAATCAATTCTAAATCCAATTAAATCAGAGATTGTGAGAGTTGGAAAGGGATATGTGGAAACACTGAAGCCATCGGATTCTGAGTTTTTTTTTTAGCTAAAAATCACCTTAGAGACCTTATAATTAATTCTCTATTTACAGATGTGGACATTGAGGCTCAAAGGAGTGGCGGGACTCACCCAGGATCCCATGGCAAAGCTAAGAGCAAACACCAGACTCTCCCACTAACTCATGAACTTCCCCTCCCCACATTTTCCATGTTAGGAAGAAGAGGGAGTCATGCCACTTGCCTAAGGTTAAAGAGTTGGGCACGAAGTGCCTACTACATGCCAGGTATGTGCTGGCATGTAATCATACCACACTCTATTCCTTGGATGCCATGCCGCTGTTTCCTACAGAGAAGCTCATTAACTGTCCTCAATAGTCAGCATTCTGTCATCGCAGCTAATTCATCTCCTAATGGGTAAAATACATTCACTGTGCTTTTCAAGGAAAATGCTGGCTCCATCAAAGTATTCCTCAGATGAAACAAGTCCCAGATTGTCCACAGTATGCCATCATCTTCCTGAATGAAGTGAGGAGTATGAAAATAGGAGTCTAGAGGGGGCACATAGTCTGGAGCTGAAAGTGAAAGTGTTACAATAAGTAGTGTCAGACTCTTTTCAACACCATGGACAGTAGCCTGCCAGGCTCCTCTGTCCATGGAATTCTCCAGGTAAAAATACTGGAGTGAGTATTCTTCTCTAGAGGATCTTCCCAACATAGACATCAAACCCAAGTCTCCTGAACTGCAGGCGGATTCTTTACCATCTGGACCACCAGGGAAGCCATTGGTAAAAGGATGGTTTCTCTCAGGCTATCAGAAGGTTGAGTGCAGTTCTTGGATTTTCATTGCTACCTTGATGGAACTCCATCTCTAACCCATTCCAAAAAGTCTTGGGATCTACCAGATAAAAGGCTTCCTTTAGTTCTCTGGTTCTAAAATTCTTCAGTTCAGTTCAGTTCAGTTGAGTTCAGTTGCCTAGTCATGTCCGACTCTTTGCGATCCCATGAACTGCAGCACACCAGGCCTCCCTGTCCACAGCATATTGGGCACCTACTGACCTGAGGAGTTCATCTTTCAGTGTCCTATCTTTTTGCCTTTTCATACTGTTCATCGGGTTCTCACGGAGAAGGCAATGGCACCCCACTCCAGTACTCTTGCCTGGAAAATCCCATGGGTGGAGGAACCTGGTAGGCTGCAGTCCATGGGGTCGTGAAGAGTCAGACACGACTGAGCAACTTCCCTTTCACTTTTCACTTTCATGCATTGGAGAAGGAAATGGCAACCCACTCCAATGTTCTTGCCTGGAGAATCCCAGGGACGGGGGAGCCTGGTGGGCTGCCATCTATGGGGTCGCACAGAGTCGGACACAACTGAAGTGACTTAGCAGCAGCAGCAGCAGCAGCAGCAGCATGGGGTTCTCAAGGCAAGAATACTGAAGTGGTTTGCCGTTCCCTTCTCCAGTGGACCACATTTTGTCAGAATTCTCCACCAGGACCCCTCTGTCTTAGGTGACCCTACAAGGCATGGCTGATAGTTTCATTGAGTTAGACAAGGCTGTGGTCCACGTGATCAGACTGGTTAGTTTCCTGTGATTGTGGTTTTCATTCTGTCTGCCCTCTGATGGAGAAGGATAAGAGGCTTATGGAAGCTTCCATAGAAGAGACTAACTGAAGGGGAAACTGGGTCTTGTTCTGATGGGCAGGGCCATGCTCAGTAAACCTTTAATCCAATTTTCTGTTGGTGGGTGGGGCTGTGTTCCCTCCCTGTTATTTGACCTGAGGCCAAACTATGGTGGAGGTAATGAAGATAATGGTGAGCTCCTTCAAAGGGTTCCATGCAAGCACTGCTGCACTCAGTGCCCCCAACCCTGCAACGGGCCACCACCAACCCACGCCTCCACCAGAGACTCCTGGACACTCATGGGCAAGTCTGGGTCAGCTTCTTGTGGAGTCATTGCTCCTTTCTCCTGGGTCCGAGGTTGTGTTTGTGCCCTCCAAGAGTCTGTTTCTCCAGTCCTGTGTAGGTTCTAGTGGCTTTACGGTGGGGTTAATGGCGACCTCGTCCAAGAAGGCTTATACCACACCCAGGCCTGCTGCACCCAGAGCCCCTGCCCCTGCGGCAGGCCACTGCTGACCCGCACCTCCGCAGGAGACACTCAAGCACAGTTCTGGCTCAGTCTCTGTGGGGTCACTGGGTCCTGGTGTGCACAAGGTTTATGTGAGCCCTCTAAGCATCTCTTGTGGGTATGGGGAAGATCCGTGGAAAAATAACTCCAGAATGAATAAAGAGACAGAGCCAAAGAAAAAGAATACCCAGTTGTGGATGTGACTGGTGATGGAAGTAAAGTCTGATGCTGTAAAAAGCAATATTGCATAGGAATCTGGACTGTTAGGTCCATGAACCAAGGAAATTGGAAGTGGTCAAACAGGAGATGGCAAGGGTGAACATTGACATTGTAGGAATCAGTGAACAAAAATGGACTGGAATGGGTGAATTTAACTCGGATGACCATTATATCTACTATGGTGGGGAAGAATCCCTTAGAAGAATTGGAGTAGCCATCATAGTCAACAAAAGAGTCTGAAATGCAGTACTTGGATGCAATCTCAAAAACGATAGAATGATCTCTGTTCATTTCCAAGGCAAACCATCCAGTATCACAGTAATCCAAGCCTATGGCCTGACCAGTAATGCTGAAGAAGTTGAAGTTGAATGGGTCTGTGAAAACCTACCAGGCCTTCTAGAACTAACACACAAAAAAGATGTCTTTTTCATTACAGGGGACTGGAATGCAAAAGTAGGAAGTCAAGAAATACTTGGAGTAACAGTCAAATTTGGACTTGGAGTAAAGAATGAAGCAGGGAAAAATCTAATAGGGTTTTGCCAAGAGAACACACTGGTCATAGCAAACACCCTCTTACTTACTTACTCAGTTGTGATGGGGACACAACTGATTCCATGACACCTAGTTGGTGTAATCATGTTAGGTCTTCTAGAGACTAGAGATGCAACAACGCAAGAGAAGACTCTACACGTGGACATCACCAGATGGTCAATACCAAAATCAGACTGCTTATATTCTTTGCACCAAAGATGGAGAAACTCTATACAGTCAGCAAAAACAAGACTGGGAGCTAACTGTGGCTCAGATCATGAACTCATTGCAAAATTCAGACTTAAATTGAAGAGAGTAGGGAAAACCACTAGACCATTCAGGTATGACCTAAATCAAGTTCCTTAGGAGTATACAGTGGAAGTGACAAATAGATTCAAGGGATTAGGTCTGACAGACAGAATGCCTGAAGAACTATGAATGGAGGTTCCTAACATTGTACAGGAGGCAGTGATCAAGACCATCCCCAAGAAAAAGAAATGCAAAAAGGCAAAATGGTTGTCTGAGGAGGCCTTACAAATAACTGAGAAAAGAAGAGAAGCAAAAGGCAGAGAAAAGGAAAGATATACCATTTGAATGCAGAGTTCCAAAGAATAGCAAGGAGAGATAAGAAAGCCTTCCTTAATGATCAATGCAAAGAAATAGATGAAAACCATAGAATGGGAAAGACTAGAGATCTCTTCAAGAAAATAAGAGATACCAAGGGAAATTTTCATGCAAAAATGGGCACAATAAAGGACAGAAATGGTATGGACCTAACAGAAGCAGAAGATATTAAGAAGAGGTGACAAGAATAAACAGAAGAGCTATACAAAAAAGATCTTCACAACCCAGATAACACAATGGTGTGATCACTCACCTAGAGCCAGACATCCTGGAGTACAAAGTCAAGTGGGCTTTAGGAAGCATCACTATGAACAAAGCTAGTGGAAGTGATGGGATTCCAGTTGAGCTATTTCAAATCCTAAAAGATGATGCTGTGAAAGTGCTGCACTCAATATTCCAGCAAATTTGGAAACTCAACAGTGGCCACAGGACTGGAAAAGGTCAGTTTTCATTCCAATCCCAAAGAAAGGCAATGCCAAAGAATGCTCAAACTACTGTACAATTGCACTCATCTCACACACTAGCAAAGTAATGCTCAAAATTCTCCAAGCCAGGCTTCAACAGTATGTGAACCATGAACTTCCAGATGTTCAAGCTGGATTTAGAAAAGGCAGAGGAACCAGAGATCAAATTGCCAACATCTGCTGGACCGTTGAAAAAGCAAGAGAGTTTCAGAAAAACATCTACTTCTGCTTTATTGACTATGCCAAAGCCTTTGACTGTGTGGATCACAACAAACTGTGGAAAATTCTTAAACAGATGGGTATACCAGATCACCTAACCTGCCTCTTAAGAAATCTGTATGCAAGTCAAGAAGCAACAGTTAGAATGGGACATGGAACAACAGACTGGTTCCAAATCGGGAAAGGAGTACATCAAGGGTGTATATTGTCACCTTGCTTATTTAACTTATATGCAGAGTACATCATGAGAAATGTTGGACTGGATGAAGCACAAGCTGGACTCAAGATTGCCAGGAGAAATATGAATAACCTCAGATAAGCAGATGACACCACAGAAAGCAAAGAACTAAGGAGCCTCTTGATGAAAGTGAAAGAGGAGAGTAAAAAAGTTGGCTTAAAACTTAACATTCAGAAAACTGAGATCATGGCCTGTAGTCTCATCACTTCATGGCAAATAGATGGGGAAACAATGAAAACAGTGAGAGACTTTACTTTCTTGGCTCCAAAATCATTGCAGATGGTGACTGCAGCCATAAAATTAAAAGATGCTGGCTTTTTGGAAGAAAAGCCATGACCAACCTAGACAGGATATTAAAAAGCAGAGACATTACTTTGCCAACAAAGATCTGTCTAGTCAAAGCTATGGTTTTTCCAGGAGTCATCTATGGATGTGAGAGTTGGAGTATAAAAAAAGCTGAACGCCAAAGAATGATGCTTTTGAACTGTGGTGTTGGCGAAGAGTCTTGAGAGTCCCTTGGACTACAAGGAAATCCAACCAGCCCATCCTAAAGGAGATCAGACCTGAATATTTATTGGAAGGACTGATGGTGAAGCTGAAACGTCAATATTTTGGCCACCTTAGGCGAAGAATTGACTCACTTGAAAAGACCCTAATGCTGGGAAAGATTGAAGGCGGGAGGAGAAGGGGACAACAGAGGATGAGATGGTTGGATGGCATCACCAACTCAATGGAAGAGTTTGAGTAAGCTCCAGGAGTTGGTGATGGACAAGGAAGCCTGGTGTGCTGCAATCCATGGGATGCAAAGAGTCGGACATGACTGAGTGAACTGAACTAACCAAACTACTGGTCACTTCCAAAGGCTGTTTTTAAGAAAGTGGCTTGCAACTCTAATACTTTGAACCAGGAAATGGGCTTAGGTTCCTTTAGGCTAAAGGCAGATGCTGAAATGAGGATTTAAAGACATGTCATTAATTTGGGAGGTGATATGAGAAGGGAGAAGTAGGACAGAAGAGAGAAGGATACCAGCTAAGGGGCGTCAGTGTGTCAACCGCTACTGTGTACATCTGGGGCTCAGCCCCGTAGCAGGGCAAGAGTATGGGTTGTTTCTCCACCAACTGCCATCCTCTGCTGCTGGGGGCTGTTCACCGGGGTCAACTCCCTAGCAGTTCTGACTTGCCCTGTGAGCGCACAGAGACCCAGTCTCTGGCTGACTCAAACAACAGAAATTTATTTTCTCAAAGTTCTGGAGGCTTCCCTTCTTATTATTAGGAAGCCAGTCATATTGGATTGGATTCCCACATGGCTCAATGACAAAACATCTGCCTCCGAAGGCAGGAAATGCAGGTTTGATCCCTGCGGTTGGGAAGATCCCCTGCAGAAGGAAATGGCAACCCATTCCAGTATTCTTGCTGGGAAGCTCCATGGGCAGTGGAGCCAGGTGGGCTATATACTCCATGGGGTCACAAAGAGTCGACCATGATTGGGCACGCACTCATGCATGCATATTGAATTAGGGCCCACCCATACGACCTCATTTTCTCTTAATCATCTCTCTGAAGACCTTGTTTCCCATACAGTCACATCCTAAGATGCTGAGGGTGAGGACTTCAATCTATGAATTTTGAGGGGACACAACTGAGCCCACGACACCTGTTAGTTGGTGTAATTATGTTAGGTCTTCTAGAGACTAGAGATGCAACCACCCTCCTTGTCTTCCCACTCCTTTACTGAAAACACTCCTTGGAGGCCAGGGCCTTGGGGACTGGCTATGCCTCATCCTCTGACACTCACTCCTTGCAATGTCTCTCATCATCACTGAAAATGACTGTGTTTCGCACAAGCTGGTGCAGACATTAATGGAGAGCCCCAACTGGCCGAGGAATAACATGTTGAGTCAGTGAAGAACAGGAGTCACCCTCTGGGATTCTCAAGCTGCTGCCTAACAACAAATTGTTCTCCAAAGCCGCAGACCAAACGTTCGAAAGGCAGGAACCAGCAAAAACCAAGTCCTTCTGTCTTCATTATGAAAACCAAATAATCGGTTTTTGCTTGGGCATTTATGTCTGTAATGTGAGTCCACATCAAATGGGAGCACAAATAAAAATAAAAAATAGCTATTTTAGAAAGCAGATTTTGCTTATTCCACAAGATAAATCACCAGAGCTGCTGTTTTCCTAGTAATTTCAAAACCAGACATGGGTTATAGTTTTTTCTGAAAACAATTGTCTTCATTTGAACTTCTCTGAGGGAGTGTGTCCCTTTGGTTTTTCACTCAACTTAGCAAGGGCAGTGAGCTCCGTGCCCCCTACACGTGTTGATCCTGTATTCCAGCTCCACATTTATGGGGCTTAAGTGGCTCCAATGTATTCCAGGGCACATGTACTTAGCAGGGAAGTTCAGAATTGGCAACTCACAGTTGCCCAAATTGATTCCACTTCTGCCTTAAGTAAACCTGCTCCCTCTGGTACAAACATTTTTTTTTTCCTCCTCCCCTTGCAAGTCAGTGTATGCTATTAGAGGTTGAAAATAAAAGGGCTATTTTAGAAAAGAAGAAAAACAAGTTAAAAATCAGCCTGAGGTTCAGAATACTGCTGTGGGTTACTGTGCCTTCTTTGAAGAAACTAAATAACTTTGCTAAATTATAAGACATTTCAGCCCTACCTAATTTGCTCACATGGCACAATTTTTAGTCTGAAAATTTTGTTATGGTAAAATTCTCAGCCAGCAGGAACATCTAGAAAACTCATCTATCCAGAACAATGCAGAAACAGAAAGCAAATACCATTTTAAAAAAAGAAGAAAGAAAAGAAAAACAAAAACACTTCAGGGAGCCAAAATGTCACAAAGCCCTTGCACTTTATCCTCACCAGTGCTTCTAAATCCACATTAAAGGCGTTTACTTTCATTCGATGCCAAATTCCAGAATTTTGGCTAATGCTTCCCAACCTCACTGCACACTAGAAGCAGTAAATCCGAGATGAAGCCAGAGCCTGCTCCTTATAACTATGAGGCAGGGCAGAGATAAGAAAAAGAGAAAAGCCAGAAATCTCACAAGCACAGTAGGTAAACATCTGACCCACCCCAATAGTCCCTTAGGGACAACTGTATAATAAATAATAATAAGCCCAAGTCATAAAGGAGGGCTGAATTATGTTCAACATCTTTTATGTAAGGTGAAAATAACATGTGGAATACATTTTAGAAAAAATGATTAAAATAAAAAGTTGAGATGCCTTGTTAAGACTCTCTTGGTTGCATGTGACAAAACCCAATCTAAACTGGTGCAGAAAGGAAGTTTATTAACACTATTTATTAATCTAGAGATAGCCTTGCTTCAGACACAAATGAACCCAAGAGATGTGAACAACATTATTAAACCTGGCTTCCATTTCCTGTTGTTTTGTTAAAAAAAAAATTTTTTTTTTTTTTAAATTTTTGGGCTGTGCTGTGTAGCATGTGGGGTCTTAGTTCCCTGACCAGGATCGAACCCAAGCCCCCTGCATTGGAAGGTCGGGATCTTAACCACTGGACCATCGGGAGGTCCCTCCTGTTATTTCCTTCCAGGTTGTGTTAGTTTTAGATCAACTCTACCCTAATGGTGGCAAGATGGCTGCAAAATCTGGTTAATGAGAGATTCTCCTCTAGTTTGACCACACAAGCCAACAGGCAAGAGTAACTCTAGCTAGACCTGCCTTACCTGGTTTGTGCTCCATGTTCATCCCAGATCCAATTTCTGCTGGCCAGGAGTTTGCACAGAGGTTCTGACTGGCCAAATTTGGGCCATATGCCTGCTCCTGTGCTTGGGTTGAAGTCAACTCTACCCAAAGCAGGGAGACAAGAGTGGGAGAAAGATGAACAAAAGACTTAGAGGTGGGAGTAGATGACCCCATGAGAGAGAGAGAGTAAGATGTTGGGCAAAGAGAGCAAGAGCAGTTATGTCAAAAAAAAAAAAAAGAGCAACTATGTCAACCAGGAGAGAAAACCTGTACCCACTTAGGATATCCAGCATGGCTCTTTCTTGAGGATGCTGGATATAATTACTCTTTACATTCATAAATTATTGTCAGTTACTGATTTTTTATAGTTCAAGATATGATCATGACAGTAGGAAATGATTGTGACTCTGGAGTTTTCAATTACATGACCAAATTCTCTTTTTTGCACTATTTGGAGTTTGATTTTCTGTCACTTGCCACCAAAAAGCTCTGGACAAAGCATCCTTTTTTTTTTTTTTTTTTGGCATTTATTTTAATCATTTATGGTGAGATAGAGAAACCTAGGCAGATACTGTTGTGCACGGTAGCCTGTCTCTTGTAAGAAGCCGTGACACTTTATTTCTCTGCATCGTATTCAGAAGATGAGAGTTTGGGAAACACAACTTAGCAGAAGCAGAAGAGTGAAAACCCGCCCCGCTTCCTCTGCTGCCAATCTGCTGGGGGATGTTAGGGGAGGGCGACCTCCTGCCACTGCCTGGCGTATTACCTACTCCAGGAAAGAGCGCGGTGGAGTTGATGTCCCCTTCAGACCACATTCGGTGGAGCAGAGCAGCAGGCCCCTCAGTGCTCCTGCTACCTTCCCCCCACACGGGGGCTGCCAATGAGGTGTGTATTTTGTTATCAACATGCAGAATAAACTGCAGAGGGCCTTCTGCACTCAGCAGGTGCGAGGGAGCTCTGGGAGAGTGAAATCACTGTCCGCGGAGACCTGCCCAGGGCTAAGAAACCTGGATGTTTCATCTGCTGATGCTTGGGAACCCCGGGTCACCAGCAGCTGAGCCCAGGAACCCAGACCAGAGAACATCTCAGATCCACCCTCCCGGCAGTGCTTTTTAAACTACCTGGGGTGAAGTCCAGTTGTTTGTTCTAAACACCAATCCACCGAACACCTATAACATATAATACAATTAATTTTATTAAAAAATTTTAAAAAGCAAAAAAGTACAAAAGGAAAGCCCAACTTTTTAGAAAATTGAAGTATAGTTGATTTACAATATTGTGTTAGTTTCAGGTGTACAGCAAAGTGATTCAGTTATACACACCCATATATATATACTCTTTGAATTCTTATCCATTGTAGGATGTAAGACACAGTAAATCTTTGTTAAGGAAAGCCCAATTTTTAAAATTCAGATTCAAAAGATAAAAACTGCTATTGACGCTTTTCACTGTTTATTCTTTGTTTCTGCACTTGGTTCACATGGACAGGTGACTGTCCCACAGTGCTCTGGGGAAAGCACTCTTGCTTTGTTTGAAAGTGTTCAGACCACTTCCTGCTTCCAGTAGGTGTCTGAAAATTGAGTAAAGCTTGTCGGTGGACACTGGAGAGTGTTCACCACATGGTTGTAAACACCCTTCCCTTCATTTGTTCCCTCACTCATTCTTTCCATTTCTCATTCAATCCATGCAAAATACTGGTGAGTTCCCACTGGATGTCAAGCCCAGGCTGGTGGGGTGGGCTCCGCCCACAGCCTGCATCCCAGTCAAACCATCTCTCAAAGGTATGCTTAGCTTTGCTGACTCTGTACCTGTGTCTGAATCCCAGGCATTTTTCACAGCTCTCTTGAAATGTCAGCTATTCCATCAATGAAAGCTCTCATTATTCTGACCTCTGCCAGTTCCTGGCATTCACTAGGTACCCTGCATACGGTATTCCTAACATCCCCAACAACAATAAAGGGGAAGTTTTATCATTCTTCCTGAACCCTGTGCTCCTCCTCCCGGACAATGTGGTTCTCTGGAAAGTTTCCTGCACGGCATACATTTAGGAAAGCAAGTGAAATTGTGCAGCTCAAGGAAGTATTCAAAATCTCACTACACCCATGTAACTTGCACCCAAATAAAAAAAATATAGAACATAGCGCCTTGAAGACCTCCTGTATCTCTTTCCAGTCACTACCCCACTGCTTCTTCCTATGAGCAGTCTCTACCCTGAATCCCAGTTCCATGGCTTAATTTACCATTTCTATTCTTTATGTAAATGGAATCTCAAAGTACTCTTGCAGCTTGCTTTTGTTCATTCTGCATCGCTTGTGAGATTCACTGCATTGTTGTTCATTCTCATTGCTGTATTGTGCCTATTGTGTGAATGTATCAGTTTACTCTTTGTACTGTGGATGGGCATTTGGGGAGTTTCCAGAGCTGCTGGGTTTTAGTCCATGCCTCTTGGTGGCTTTACAAATGCATTTCTACTGCATAAATAGTAGAACTGCAGGGACACGGGGGTTACATATACCCAGTGTCAGAAGATACCCTGAACCTTAAGGCCCTTTTAATATTCCACATTATCGGTGAATTTACATCATTTTTCCTTAACAGATTATAAGTGTGTTTTCAATTAAATAACCACTGTGCTCCGGCTCATTTTAAAATGACCGGTCTAACATACAATATAAAATGGAAAGCAGTGAGAAAGCAGAAAAGAAAATAAGTTCAGAGGATAAAAGAACAAAGGGAATGTAATGGCTCGAATACATTCCACAAGGTACTTTTCAAAAAGTTGGACGACAAATGTGGTAGAGCCTCCTATCAGCCAATACAAAGAGGGAAACAAGTTACACAAACCAATGTTCACAGGATAAATGTACCAACTGTTCAGCAGTGTGGCTATTTCTGGTGCTGAGATTTTTAAAAAGTCAACCAGAGTCTTCCTCAAGAGGATACTGTCTGGCATTGAAAATGAAGGATCCAACTTCAATTGGCAACAACAAAGGAAATTTTATGTTACTCCCCTCTGGTTATAATCTCCCTCAACAGGCAACTCTGAGAGAACTAATGCAACCAGATACGTATTTCTCCAAAGGTGTAAGACCAAGAAAAAAAATAAACTAGACTCAAAAAGTGTGGTTCAGGTACCTGGAGGGGTCTCTAGGATCTTTCTAGGGGTATTGCATGATCAAAAATATTTTTACAATCCTACCAAAGGCTTTTTGCCTTTTTTACTCTCATCTTATGAGGGTGTAGTTTTCCAGAGGTCACATGACATGTGATATAGCAATAGATCAGATGCAGAAGTAGACACGAGAATCTGAAATCTTCTATTAAGCCAGGCATTAAAGAAATTTGCAAATTACTTTATTTTGGAAAATAAAATTTTTCACACAAAAATGTCATATACTTTAGGTCTCCTATGGATATTTTTAAATATTAAAAAACTTTTAATTTCTAATAAATTAAGCATCTATAGATACAATCCCCTTAAGAAAAAACACTTGGGAGTTCTCAAAAATTTTCAAGTGATAAAGGGTCATGAGACTATTTGGCGAATGTTCCCAAAAGTCACAAGGCCCAGAAGATAACTGGTAAAAAATGTTCTGTGATCAAATACATTTGGGAAATGTTATGTCTCTCTTGGAAATTGTGAAATGAGAAGCAAATGAACTTAATGACTCTGTTTCCTAACTGTATGTGACCGTGACTAAGATCCCCTTTCGAGTGCTTTCCTTGTTATCCTGAAGCCACACCTGGGAGTGGCATGGATGAACTGCTGCTGTTGCTGCTGCTAAGTTGCCTCAGTCGTGTCCGACTCTTTGCGACCCCATAGACGGCAGCCCACCAGGCTTCCCTGTCCCTGGGATTCTCCAGGCAAGAACACTGGAGTGGGTTGCCATGTCCTTCTCCAGTGCATGAAAGTGAAAAGTGAAAGGGAAGTCGCTCAGTTGTGTCCGACTCTTCGCGACCCCATGGACTGCAGCCCACCAGGCTCCTCCTTCCATGGGATTCTCCAGGCAAGAGTCCTGGAGTGGGGTGCCATTGCCTTCTCCGATGGATGAACTACCAGGCCTTATTCAACTCTCATTAAGTACCATCCCCTACAACCTGGGCTTCTGTCAAGTGTGGGCAGCACAGTCTGACACTACACCTCTGATAACATCAAGAGCGATCCTTTTTATAAACATTAAGGCAGCTGAGCAGGACAGAAAGCCTCTTTAATCTCTGCAAAGAGGTCGACCAAGGGCAGGGTCAAGGCCAGGACAAAGAGCCCACTCAGACTAAACCGAGTCTGTTCCAGCCGACAAACAGGCCATGGAGGCCCCTGTCATCTATGATGCTCAGACGCAGTCATTTCAGCTGGGTGTCTTCCAAAGCAGATGGTATGGGCACTGGCCTCGGTCACAGAGAAATCTCAGTTAAGCACCCACAGGATGCTTGACTCTTAAGTCACACCCCCTGGTGCCCCCTCCAAGGAGAAGAGTGGTTAAATGTACCCCGAATGAGTCAACTTCTTTTACTGGGTTGTTAACTATGAGTCAATTAAATGTTAAGGAATGCTGACCAGAAACGATGACTTTGGAACTATCAATCTTATTTCTTTCTGACAGTAATTAACATAATTATGCCAGTTTCTATTAGGCCTACTCCCAGTTCACAATAATAAAATTATGTCATCAGGCAGCTCATCTAAAAGAGAGCATAGGGCAATGTGCAAGGCACTCTGGGGGAATCCAAAAATGAAAAAGATGTGTCTTTTTGAAAGCACAGAATCTAGGTAACAGGTCAGAGACCAGAGAAGGAAACAAGTATTCTCATGCTCATCTCTGCAGCACGTGGCGAGCTATCTGGCAGAGAACTGTATTCAATAAACATTTGTCTCAACATATTTGCTATTTACCGCTAAGATTTTTACTTGACAAACACCACATAGTCAAATGTCTGGTCAAATATAATTCAGTCAAACAGTACTTCTTGGTATAATTAATGAGCCTATAAAAAAGGATTTACAAAAATACTTATACCAAAAAAAAAAAAAATACTTATACCATTATGAAGTAAGAGAAATCATTTTAATATATACATTTTCACTTCAGTCAATTCAACAATGATTTTTAATAGGCATGCAGACCCATTTAGTTTGCTTCAAATTTCTCAACATGCAGCAACCTTGCTAATGAGATAGTTGAGCTGAACTATTTATTCTTAAAGAGTACAATGTACCTTGTCCTCAAAGAGTTTTATCAACTTTAACATTTTCAAAGAGCCCTATGAGGCTGCTCAATATGGTAGTTTTCCCCTGAAATTTCCTATTTGGAGGATGGCAAAGCAGTCTAGAATCTTCCCCAGTCTACTGGTTGCCTGTATTCATATCACAGCTTGGCTGGCTAAGAGGTAGAGACTGAATAATATGTAGATAGCCTTCAAGCCCAGCTGAGTGAGACAGCTTCATTTTTAGAAAGGAAACCAAATCATGAAAACCCTCCTAATAGTATGATTTGTTCCAGGGCTCTTTTAAGAAGGGACGTGATCCTCAGGCACAGGACTCTTTATGCCTGCTGGAGTTTTCTGCTCCAGCCGGCGTTCTCTAGCCAGGTGGCTTATTGCACTTGCTGCAGGACTGAAAGCATGAAGTCTCTGTCTACTTTCATAATTAGAGGCGGTGTTAGTCTTCTCATTTCCGGCCAAATGGATCCGACCACACTTTCAACCCTATAGAAAGAAACATGAGTTAAAAACAGGATTCGTTTTTAAATTTCCTATCACTTCTCTCAACCCCAAACAAAGAAGATGACATCAGAATGGAGTCGTGCAATTTCCACGGAGTTTGAGGTAGTCCGGGCAAGCTGCCGGAACCCTGGAATGGAACGGCTGGGCAGCCGTGGCAGCCAAGAGAGATTTTTAAATGGCTCAGAAACTGCCCCACAGTAGGGAGATATGTATCTGGCCTAGTTAAAAAATAAATTAAAAAAAGACTGTTGCCACAAGAGTTTTGGCTAATAAACTAGAAACCTCTCATTCTCAGCCAACTTGGATTGTCTCAAAGTAACTAACCATTCAGCCATAAAGGGAACTTCTGAGCTTCTGTACAAAGCAGAATCCTGTGTCAATTAAAATAGCTCACAAGTAAACAGTATTTTCCCATGAGGGTAGTGTTTAAATAGGTGCTTGGTAAATAAGTCTGCAAAACAGCTATTTATGCTTCATAGTTAATTGCACACTTGTTACATGTTTATGCCCACTTATCAAACTCAACGAAACATGCAAACTTGCAAAAACTATTCTGGAGTGAAATATTAAGAGGAAGTCTTAGGGTGGCAACCTCTAAATGGCAACTGCTGAAAAATAATAACACAATCACAATCTAGCCTCAAAGTGAAAAAGATTTCTCTGCAAAGCACATACCTCCCCCCAACAATGCAGCATTTCACATGAGATTTTTGTCTTGATTTTTACGTTTACCTGGTGGCTGCACGTCTTCCTGAACAATACCAGCTCGATTTATCGCTTGTTCCTTCTCTGAGAAACACAACAGAAAAATTACTCTTTAGAGAGGGGGTGGGGGGCAGAGTGGTGGAACTCTTTGTATCTACATGGGACAATAAGAGAACAATATATCTGAGTGCTATTAAATTCAGAGCTGCCACTGCCCAGAGCTTTTAGGTAATGGAAGTTGGATCCTATCAAGCAAAAAGACTGGATATTTTCAGGGAAAGAAAGTAAGCCATACTTCAGAAGAAAAACTCCCAATGAACATCTTTTCTCGGTGATATCAGCAGTTTGGAAAGGCAACAAAAACAACAGAAAAGGAACAATTTTGAAAGAACTAGTGGGTGTGATGCAATGAGGGCAGGGCTGTTGAACTGATGGAACAAGTACAATTAACAAGAAAACGATGCAGTTTGTGCCTAAAATGTACTCCACTGAAGGCCTAGAGCTAAATATGCTACGTTTTTGATAGGAAATAGAGCAGAAAATTAATCTTTGGGTGGGTGGCTTTGGTTTGGATAATTGAAGCTTCCTTAATTGACTGCAGGTGCTGCACCAATTAGTAAGCGCGTTCTAGTGACAGCAGCTTAGCTGATCTCTTTGGAGATGTCCAACAGGCGAGGGCCAAGAGAAATTGGGCATTTTATGTCTGTGGGCTTCAAGCACTCTGACACATCTTTCTAAGTCGTTTCAAATAAACCCAAGGGCTGTAAAAACAAAGACTTATTATTTTAAGTATCTTGACAAACAAATCGTGGCTTTTCAGCAAAAAGACTTGGAGCCAAAGGATGTTTACTAGTATATTATAGTAATTAAGTGCTGTAATCAAACCTTTGTTTTAATCAGGCTAAGAGTGTTTCTTTTAAATCCATATTTAACTCTTCTTTAATATTAGGCCATTTTCTTTATTCGGGCCTCTGGATTCTCACAAAGTTAAAAGAAACAGGGCTTTGCCAAATCGAACAGGGCTTTGCCAAATCGAATATTCATCGAACTTGCTTCTCTGGTGATACGATGGAAAGTCAATCCTAAGTGACCTATCTGAGGTTTTATCAATGCTAAGTTTTGCTTTGGCAACTAAAACACTGGGCAGTAGGGATCATCTGCATCTTGACATCCAATTCTAAGTGAGACAGAGAAGATACAGCACAAAGAAGCTCCTTATAGACAATGATGACAGTTTCACTGGGCCTCTCTGAAATAGCAGGTAAATGACAACCAAGTCCCTATGGACCAAGAGATGCCAAAGGATGTCTTCCATCTAGAGCAAGTGATAATGGAGCCTTAAGGTGTCAGACTTTCTAAAATAACTCAACACAAAAGACGATCTTATTTCCTAAGAAGTTGAGTCCCTGTAGGATTGAGCCCCACCATGCTGTCACCGTGTAAGTCTCCAAGTATAGATGTGTCTCAAACATGCTCTTAGAAAATGCCAACTAGTAGAAGACGACACTGTCATCAATAGTGCCAGGAACAAAAACAGGTATCATTTTTCATACCTGAAAGGTCCATTCTCCAATATTACGGAAGAAGGAAGAGATGAGTTTTTTAAAAAAAACACTTGATTGCCCGAAAGCATGCTAGATGTCCAGATTTAAGAGAATCAGATAGCCTGGTGTACCGGAACACGTTCTACAAGAGGCAGGTTGCACAAAGCCAAAGAAACTGGCAGTCTGCCAAGCATCAAAGGAAGTTGACTTCCGGTGACAACAGAATGCCTAATTGTGTTCTCACCTCTTACACTGCAATAGAGAACCAAGAGAAGAGAAAGAAATCCCTGTCTTTACACTTCCTTGCTAATTGCTAATGAGGTTGGAAAGAGGCTGAGGATTTATTTTAAATAGACCATAATCTCTTTATAATCCTTGTCCTTATGCAACCACCTCTTTCTTTGGCTTGGACAGGCAATTTAAACTGATTTGTAGAACCAGTTCTTACTGAGTGATAACTGGTATTAGCATCCTATCTACATCCCCTGGTTCTTTTATCCATTAATGTTCCATAGTCCTTGAAGACTAAAACAGTCTTATATAAATTCACAATATGACACAAAGACACTTTATTTGTGAATGTGGGATATGCTTAAAGGCAAACAAACTGGCCCCTCGGGACTCAGCAAATACGTCCTGATGAAGCTGACAGTAGGTGTCTATTTTGCTGTCATTAGAGAAATAGCAGACGTCTCTGGGCTTCGGGAAAAGGGCAATACAGAAGTCAGGGGTTTAACTATGTGGGCAAATCAGGATAAGCTAATTACTGACTTTTCGGTCGTAAGCATGTTTCTATCAGGAGTGAAATGATTAAAATGCAAATACGCAGCACTGGGCTAGGAGCTTTGCAATGTCAGATAAGTCCCCTCTCCAGTGTCTCAGCAAGCCCAACTCTGCCCCCTGGTGCTAAGGCAGCGAGCTGATTTGCAGTTTTAATCGAGGATCCTTAGTTATATTACTCAAAACTTAGTAATACACGCAGACGGGCTCATTTTTGTACGGTAGCAAAAGAGTCTTAAACCCATCTTTTAAGACTTTTTTAAAAGTTCAAGACTTTTTAAAGTCTTAAACCCATCCTTATATTAAATGTCCGTACTGTGAAATCCGTGTGACTTATTACTTTATTTAACGTTCACAGCAGATGAACGCAGCACACCACGCGCCAGCCCCTCAGCGGTCTTGTCAGGCACGGTGCTCTTGGGGAGCACTAGCAGACAAAAGCCGAAAGGCAGGTGCAGAATCTCACCTCGGGACCCTCTGCAGTGAGACCACCACCTCAAGAATACCCCCTCCATCTCCCCCTGCCAATGAAGCAGTTAAAATACAAGCAACTCACCACATGAGGTAACTGGCCAGATGTCAGCATCTGAATATGGACTGTATATTACATAAAAGCATTGTGTCAATATTAAATCTCCTGGATTAGATAACTGTGATTACGTAAGAGAATGTCCCTGTGCTCAGGAAATACATGCTGATGTTTTAGGTATCAAAGCTCACAAGGCCTGCTACCTAACTCTCAAATGGTTCAGCAAAATAATAGTAACAGTAATATGTGTATAATCTGTGAACATACACGTATTTCTATGTATGTATGCGTGTACAGACATGTCACATACATTTTGGAAGAGAAAGCAAATGTGGCAAAATGTTAACAACTGGTAAATCTAGGTGAAGGACATAAAGGGATTCATTTATTCTTAGATTTTCTCTGTCAGCTGCATTTTTTTAACAACAAAAAAACACAACTGCAAAACAAGTATAAGGAAGTCCAACAACACTATTTCATGATGATTAATTCCAAGTCTCTTTAAAAAATAGCAAATATAAAATGAAAAAGTACTTTTCTAGTGCTCCCACTTTGCTGCAGTCTGCGGGGTGACCCAGGCTGGATGTGTGTGCCATGGGAGGGAGTGTGAGCCAGTGGCTGAGGGCACCAAGGGGCCACCAGAAGCACGGGCTCCTTCCAATGCTGGGAACACCTCTGTTTCTTACCAGGGTGTGTGATGAAATCCAGGCAGCTTTGTAAGGCCTGTTAGAAAAAAAGACTTTAGTTTGTGCAATTCATTTTACTCAAGGTGAAAGGAATAAAAAGCATATTCTGAGCACTTGCCATGGAATAGGGAAAACGCCCTTTTAAGGTAAGAGGTATTCCTCATCAAGTGACTTCTCACAGGCCTGCTCCAACTATCACACACTGTGGATGGGGGCACAAGGAGAGAGGAAAAATTGAGGGGTCATGGTTCTTCCACCTTGGCTTTGCTGGCAGACACTCCTCTGTCCTAAATGCAGGTGAAACTGGGCTTCATTAAGCAGCAGACAAGGCTGGGGAGTTCGGGTCTAGTATTTACCCAGCAATGAATGTGCTGTTGCTGCTGCTAAGTCGCTTCAGTCGTGTCCGACTCTGTGTGACCCCACAGACGGCAGCCCACCAGGCTCCCCCGTCCCTGGGATTCTCCAGGCAAGAACACTGGAGTGGGTTGCCATTTCCTTCTCCAATGCATGAAAATGAAAAGTGAAAGTGAAGTCGCTCAGTCGTGTCCGACTGTTAGCGACCCCATGGACTGCAGCCTACCAGGCTCCTCCATCCATGGGATTTTCCAGGCAAGAGTACCAGAGTTGGGTGCCATTGCCTTCTCCGAATGAATGTGCTAAGTGACCCTGAACAAGTCACCTAAACATGGGGGCTGAATGAGCACAAGTTTCCTGGCAAAACCCTATGGTTTTATGCTTCTCCACATCTAATTAAAGTTAGTTAAAAATGTACAGGATCACAGGAAATGATCTTATTTTGTCTCATTTCATAGGTTGCCTTGAAATGCTGTTATTTTTAAAAGGCTACATTCAGGATCCCTGACTGGTTCTAAGACAAAAGGCAATCAGGCTTCAAGCTGTATCACTTGCATGCTTCCCTGAACATGGGCTCTTCCCACAAACCACGTTGGGCCAACAGGCTGAAAGCTAAAAAGTAACATCCGGACTCCCCTGCAGAAGGACTGCAGAACTAACTGAACACTCTGGTTTCGGACTGACAATTGCCATCTCGCCAGGGCTCATTTCAGTATCAGGTTATCACGAGTCGAACTGACTTTGTACGCTACCTAACACTTGGTAAAGTCTGGCTGAGTTAGTGGAAGAGCTGAAGATCACACGGAACGTCAAGATGAAATTCAAGATGGCAGTCTTGCAATAGTGATCTGTCCGCTTTTAAATCACAGAAGATCTCGGCTTTATTTTACATAAGGGGCCTTCTGCCTCTTTTCTACTGCCTTGAGGCTTATTTCACAAGGGGCCCAGGAATCTACCTACCCCCTATCCAGGCCAGCCAGCATCAGTCAAGCTGGCCCAGCTGAAAGGTCCCACAGTGACTTGGCTCTTGGGCCCTACATGGCCTGGGCTCCTTGCCAGCCTCTCGCTCCCCTCGTCAAGGACTGGGTGTCTGCCCAGGCCTTCCAAGGACTGTGGGCTTCTCCTTGGTCTGCCCAGAATTCTGGGGACCACAGAGGTATGAAGGAAGCTCAGAAGAAAAAGACCCAACAAGAGAGGCGAAGAAGGAGTGGATGAAAGGCAGGAACAAAAGAGCAAAGCCAGGAGTGCTGGTGGAGGTGGACCACCAAGCCCAAGGAAGAACGCGTCCGGAGCAGGGGCAGTCTGCCTAGGGGTCGTGCCTCTCACGTGTAGTCACCCGACCTCCTGCGTCACAAAGAGAACAGAAGCCAAGGTGACCAGGAAGGACCCACAACCTCCCAAAGTCACACCGCCATCTAGCTATATCCATGCCCACCCTTCCTCCTCAGCTGGTGGAAGAAGTGTCCTGCCTTGGGTCCAAGGCTCCTCCTTCATCTGACGTCGAGATTCCCCCACCTCCTCCAGCAGCCTTCTTTCCCCAGTGCTCCCAGACAAAACAGAACCACTGCTCCCCTAGCCCCCTCGACCAGCTGCCAATACAACTCCTCATTCTCCTCTTCAGATAGCCCAACGTCTTTATATAGTTAACCTAATATATTTACTCTTCATCCGCTGCAATCTGCCTTCTGCCCACTGTCAAACCACTGAAAGCACTCTTAACAAAACAGCCACTGAGCTTCACCTCCTTTTTGCTAAATCCAATGGATATTTTCAGTTTTTATCTTCCTTACTGTCTCTAAGCAGCCAAGCCCTGCTGATCACACCCTCTGCCATGAAGAGCTATCTTCCTGGGGCTTATGACTGCAGTCTCTTCTGGTTTTAATGCCCTTACTCTGGCCAATCCTTGTCAGTCTCCTTAGAAGGCCCCTCCTCCCCTGACCACTTGCTCTTCAGACCTTCGAGTGCCATTGTTCACCTGCATTCTGCCCTGGACCAGCGTGTCGCTTTCAATCTCGGAATGCTGCCTGGAGCCCCACCTGCTGCAGTGACTCTGCTTCCCATCTGATGCTGAAGACGTGCCATCTCTAGCTCCAGCTCAGATCCTGTGGCTCGGCTCCAGACTGACACATCCCACCACCTAGGGGAAACCTCCAGGAGCACATCCAGGTACCTAACACTCAATACATCCCAAATTGAACCAGCCTGTCCCTTCGTCCCCCAAACAGACTTCATGTATTCCTTAATGCCTAGCACCACATCTCTTCAACTGCTGGAGCCAGAAAGCTGAGGGCCAGTCTCCTTCCTCTCCCTTGCTTGCCCTTGAGCTAATCAGTCACAAATCCCTGTAGAGGATTTATCTCTTAAACCTGGCTCCTGAATTCAGTCCTTCTGCCCAGTCCCATAACCACTGGCACTCTGGTGCAGGCTACTGTCATTTCTCCTGAAGTCACAGGAAGCACAGCCTGCCTGGGTCTTGGCCTTCTTACCTTCAACCTTGGCCCTTCCGGTCCCTCCGCCAGATACAGTCAGAGATGCCTGGAAAGGCTGAATCTGATCACCTTGCTCCCTGATTAAAACATTTCAATGATTTTCCACCAGGTGGACTCTGAGGACAGCAGAGGGTTATTCAAGTGTTTTAAAATAAGCAAGTGAGATGATCAAATTCTAAGAGCAAATGGCACAACAATAGGTTTTTCAACAGGCACAGTGGAAAACCTGGAGTTCTGTACATTTTCTGACACACACGCATGTATTTTCCCAGTTACAAATTCTCACCAAAGAGACACAAAGATGTATTTCAGAATGAAGAAAACTGAAACTAGAAACGTGTGAGACAGACGGATCAGTGAATAAAGAATGTGGCTCAAGAGAGACAATCATTGACTGTGTAAAACGCTGATGGTCCCAAGTGGTCTAGAGAAACAATCAGTGATTGCGTAAAACGCTGATGGTCCTAAGTGGTCTGGGGAGCAAGAAATACAAGGCAGGAGGGGTGGGAAGTGTGGAACAAGAGCTAAGGCCTTCTAAGGTCTTTGTTTATTTCATAGGAGGTAAAGAGAGTCCCTTGGACTGCAAGGAGATCCAACCAGTCCATTCTGAAGGAGATCAACCCTGGGATTTCTTTGGAAGGAATGATGCTAAAGCTGAAACTCCAGCACTTTGGCCACCTCATGCAAAGAGTTGACTCATTGGAAAAGACTCTGATGCTGGGAGGGATTGGGGGCAGAAGGAGAATGGGATGACCGAGGATGAGATGGCTGGTTGGCATCACTGACTCAATGGACGTGAGTCTGACTGAACTCCGGGAGTTGGTGATGGACAGGGAGGCCTGGCGTGCTGTGATTCATGGTGTCGCAAAGAGTCGGACACGACTGAGCGACTGAACTGAACTGAACTGAAAGATACTGACTAGCTCTAAATTGTCAAAACAAAAAAAGAAAAACAGAATGTAAAACTTTCAAACTAGTAGAGGGCAAGAAAGTTAAATAAAGAAGCCTTGAAGCAGAAAAGGAGAGAAAAAAAAAGTAGAGAGAAAAGAAAAGTAGAGACAAGATTAAATAGAAAACATAAGATAGGGAAAACAATCCAACATTTTAAAGATTATCAGACTGGATTTTTTAAAAAAATCCCAGTTTGGGTTGCTTATAAGACTTAAGTAAATGCTTAAAAGACTTAAATAAATGCTAAATATAAGAGAATATATATACCAGGAAAACACTAACCCAAAGAAAGCTGGTAACTATGATGATATTAGATAAAACAGAATTGGGGAGGAATGTTAGGGGATAAAGAGGACTCTTACCTAATGATAATTGGAAAAAAAAATTCTTCAGAACATTCTAGATTGTGAGCAACAACTAATATGGCCTCAAGACATGTAAGTAATAGAATTAAGAATGATTTGGAACCATCATACACAGAATTCTGTACCCCCAAAGAAGAGAACATACTTCATTCCAAGCATACAGGGAACATTCACAAAAACAGACCTGTACCAAGTCACAAAGCAAATCCTGACCAGCATCAAAGAATCAAAATCACATGGTCTGAATTCTTTGACCACAAATGCAAAGAAGGTAGATAAGCAACGATAACCAGAAAGACCAGGGTGGCTGCAGGGTAGAGAAGGGGGTGGTTGTGGTGCTGGTGGGGCAGGGAGACCAACTCAGAGCACAAGGCGTGGGTGGCGGGAGAGGGGCTGGACAGGGGTGGGGCAGCTCCGACTCTTCCAGCCACATATATTCAGCACCTAACAGTGCCAGGCACACTGCTGTTAAAACACAGGTTTTTAAAAAATAGAAAGAAGGCTAAGTAAATGCTGACTGAATGTGCCAAAATGAATTGAAGCTCCGTCCTCACAGTGCATCTCCATGACCTGGTCACGAACGCCTCACCTGGGTCTGAGAGTCTGCTTAAATCTCCTTGTCTCACTTCCCTGCCCCTGGAGCTCCTTATTTTTGAAATGTTTTTACGGGATTCCTAATGTAAAAAATATAAGCTTCCCTGGTGGCTCAGCGGCAAAGAATCCATCTGTGAATGTAGGAGACACAGTTTTGATCCCTGGGTCAGGAAGATCCCCTGGAGAAGATAACGGAAACCCACTCCAGTATTCTTGCCTGGAAAATTCCATGGACAGAGGAGCCTGGCAGGCTACAGTCTATGGGTTGCAAAGAGTTGGACACAACTGAGCAACCAAAACAAAAATAAAAAAATCAGTATTTCGACACCTTTTATCTCATTTAATTCACTCCAAAACATGTAAATTCAGTCTTGCAATTTCACTGTTACAGATGAGGAAACAGGCCAGGCTCAGAGAGGTTAAGTAGCTCATCTTAAGATCCTCCTCTAGGAAGGGACTTAGACTCTCATCTGACTTTCTCCCTCTATCCTCAGAGAGGCAGTATGGTGCACTGGTGTAATAGGGAATGGCACTGGTTCAAATCTGGGACTCATTGGTTGTGGGTTCTTGTACAAGTTAACTGTTTTATACCCCAGTCTGTCCATGTATAAAATGGGGATGATGATCACATAGCAACTACCATAAAACGTTGCTATTTGCACCAAATGGGTTAATATATAAAAGGTGCTTGGAAGAATGTCAGACATATAATCCATTTTCAATACATATTAGCTATACAGTACCATTTACCTGTTTAAGGACTCAGTTATAACTCAGATAAGAGTGTCCAAATTAATTAAAATTGAACCAGAAACGTGGGCAGGTGTTGACTGCCTTACACATTTAAAAATGCTGATATTGTAGCCACACACTCAGTGTTCACTTAAAAGGCCTAATTTGTCTGTCTTAAAGTGACTCAGATAACCACAGTCTATGGACCTGTAAGACTGTTGTTGGGAGACACAGCACAAACTCACACCCTGAACCAGAGGCGGGTTTCTCAATCTCGGCACCATTCACATGTTGGGCTGGGTAATTCTTTCTTATGGGCGGCTGTCCTACGTGTTGCACAAACTTTAGGAGTCTGGCCTCTATGTGCTAGATGCCAGTGGCACACTCACCCACCCCACCCAACCCCAAGGCACCCAATTTGTGACAAGCAAAAATGCCCCCATAGAGAACCAAATGTCCCCGGGAGTCAAGAATCACCCCTAGTTGAAAAACCACTGCTCTAGTCTTCCTAGACTGAAACTTTGCTAGGGGGGGATCCAAAGCAGACCCTCTTGACTCAAGTTCAACTCTAGAGGCTATCATAAAAAAAGAGTGAAGCAAGGATTCTGTAAGGAGGGATAACACAGATTATGCAAGGCCTCACTCAACCCCATTTTTATTTACCCCACACATGGGTGCACAGAGACAGGCTGGAAGGCAAAATGCAGAGACCATTTCGATACCGGGTGATAAAAAGAAGCTGCAAGGAAATCTGAGTGTGTACTTAAAACGCTGTCTCAGAAACAAAATGTTGTAGCATTTGTAATGGGCAGAGCATTTACACGGAGCTTTCGGCTTTAGATCGCCAAGCTTTCAGCCTCCGCTAATATTCTCAAGGGGCAGGGCTGGCCCTCTTCCATCTTCAGGATGATTCAGGTTTCCTGGAGAACAAACTGAGCCTCTAATGCCTGATATTTTCTCTCTGACAGATGGTTTCAGATGTATCAAAGTGCTAATCCTTGCTGAGGTATAGGTCTCAAGGAAGGAGAGTTTGGCTTTTAGAGTGATAGGTCTTGAATGATTAAGGAAGAAAATTACTCCCAGGATACTCGCCATTGTCACGTGAGCAGCCGGCTTAAAACCAAGGAAGACAGCAGAGTGTGAAAAAACAGATGTGGGGAGAAAGGAGGGAAAACTCAAAAATCCAGGTTAACAGTTCAGGTTCGAAACATGTCCACTCAATGACATCTCTGGGAGTGGAAATGAAGTGGAATTAATAACACCTTCAAGCTCAGGATAATGAGGGGCCATCCTTCCCCACAACATCACCATTCCCAGCTTCAGGGTGTGGAAGAAGGCCCGGAAACGAAGGCGGAAGTTGGAATATTATTCTCGCCACTTACTAGCTGTGTGTCCTTGGGCATGTAATACAGCCTCTCTGAGACTTCCCATCCATAAAACACTTAATAATAACCTGCCTCAAAATGAGGTTGTGTAAGTGAAGTGACCCAGTATTAGTCGCTCAGTCGTGTCGGACTCTTTGTGACCCCATGGACTGGGGCTCCCTAGACCCTTCTGTACCTGGGATTCTCAAGACAAATAATGAAGCTGGTTGCCATTTCCTTCTCCAGGAGATCTTGGCAACGTGCTTAATGAAGACACATTATACAGCCTCCAGTCAATACCAGGATGAACTAGGATTTAGTGCTGACCTACTAAGTCAACTGCTTTTATTACACCTTTGAGTCTCATCAGATGCCAGGCAGTTTTAAAGATATACAGACAAAAGAGACGCAGGTTCAATCCCTGGATTGGGAAGATCCCAGTAGGAAATGGCAACCCACTCCAATATTCTTGCTTGGAAAATTCCATGGTCAGGGGGGCAAGAGCTGGACACGACCCAGCGCGTGTGCGCGCGCGCACGCACACACACACAGACACACACACACACACACATACCCCTACTACTGAGGATGGTGAAGGT